>NW_008236768.1:117256-117716 GCF_000691975.1 Corvus brachyrhynchos
AGCCAGGAACTTTAAGAGGAAGAGGAAGGAGCCACTCTGGAATGGGTGGAATGGGAAAAATCACCGGAATCAGCCTGGAATTCCCACCAGGAAAGCGTCAAATCAATTATTGCTCATTCCATGATCCCAAAGTGTCCTTAAATAAATATTTTAGAGGACAATCCCACATTTCCCAAGTCCTGAGCACCACCAAGCCTGGCTGTATCCATGAATAATCCATCGGGAATTCCCCACCTGAGCCCACAACTGCAATTCCCATGTTTTAAAAACCATTCTTGCACAACATTCCCATTTTTTTGGGAGCCATTCCCAGCCAGGGAATGCTGGAATTCCCACTTTACCTCCTGCAGGGCCGTGGCTTTGTGTCCCGTGACCAGCCTGCACATGATGATGTGTTCCAACAAAATCACTTGGAATGAGGACAGGATGGGGCTGCAGTCCAGCACTGGGAAAGGAGCAG
>NW_008236768.1:117736-123540 GCF_000691975.1 Corvus brachyrhynchos
TGAATTACATGAGTAGGATTTAAGGAATGTTTCAAATCCCATCAAAAAAACCACCCCCCAAGAGTTGATTTTTGTACTCAAAGCCACCACCCGGCCTTCAAATCACGTTTTTAATCTTGGTTTTAGTCTTAGGCCATCCCAGCAGCTCAACAAGGCTGCAAGATTGGTTTAAATGAGGAATAAATGGTGGAATTTTCCTGGATTCCAGCTGAATTCCAACTCCTTTTCCTTACTTTTGAGCTTCTCCAGCTGCATGAGGGCTTTGTCCGTGTATTTCTGAGCCTTCTCCAGGTATCCTGCCTGCATGGAATGCATCACTGTCACCTGCAGGGAAGCACAGCAAGGATTATCCACCTTGAGAATTTCCCTGGGATGGAATTCCCAGAGGGGCTGGGGCTGCCTCATCCCAGGAAGCTTTGGAGCAACCCAGGAGAGTGGGAGGTGTGATTGAGGGGGTGGGAATGGATGATTTTTTAAGCTCCTTCCCACCCAAACCATTCCATGATTCCCAAAAATGTATCTGTGCACAGAGGGAAGGGCTGGGAGTTCACAGAATTCCTCAAATCCGAGATTTTTTATGTCATTTAGGATTGGAATCATCTGCAAGGAATGGAACAAAAACCTTCAGCAAGTCCAAGTCCAGCTCTCATCGTGTTGATAAAATCAAACCAAACTGGTTTTGCTTTGTACAAATAACTCCATTTTCATTTGAGGTCGGTGTTAATTAATAAATAAATTAATTAATCATTAATTAATTCCCATTTCAACCTGGAATCTCCTCACACTCTGAGCAGCTCCCTCAGCATCACCCCACAGACACCAGGGCAGAAGCAGCACCAAGCAAGTAACAAAATCAAGCTAAAGTGGCTCTGTTTTGTACAAATAACTTCATTTTCAGTTCTATCAGGTGTTAATTAATAAATAAATTAATTAATCATTAATTAATTCCCATTTCAACCTGGAATCTCCTCACACTCTGAGCAGCTCCCTCAGCATCACCCCACAGACACCAGGGCAGAACCAGCACCAAGCAGCAGATAACATTAAGCCAAAGTGGCTCTGTTTTGTACAAATAACTTCATTTTCAGTTCAATCAGGTGTTAATTAATAAATTAATTAATTCCCATTTCCAGCCTGGAATTTCCTCACACTCTGAGCAGCTCCCTCAGCATCACCTCACAGACACCAGGGCAGAAGCAGCACCAAGCAGGTAACAAAATTAAGCCAAAGTAGCTCTGCTTTGTATAAATAGCTCCATTTTCATTTGAGTCAGGTATTAATTAATAAAATAATTAATTATTAATTAATTAATTCAAATTTCAAAGCTGGAATCTCCTCACACCCTGAGCAGTCCCCTCAGCATCACCCCACGGACACTGGGGCAGAAGCTGCTAACAAAATTAAGCCAAAGTGGCTCTGCTTTGTACAAATAACTCCATTTTCCTTTGAGTTGGGTGTTAATTAATAAATACATTAATTATTAATTAATTAATTCCAGTTTCCAGACTGGAATCTCCTCACACACACTGAGCAGCATCAACCCCATGGACACTGAGGTGGAACCAGCACCAAGCAGCTGATAAAATTAAGCCAAAGTGGCTCTGTTTTGTACAAATGACTCCATTTCCCTTTGAATCAGGTATTAATTAATCAATTAGTCAATTATTTATTAATTAATTCCCATTTCCAAGCTGGAATCTCCTCACACACCGAGCAGCCCCCTCAGCATCACCCCACAGACACTGGGGCAGAAGCAGCTAACAAAATTAAGCGAAAGTGGCTCTGTTTTGTACAAATGACTCCATTTCCCTTTGAATCAGGTATTAATTAATCAATTAGTCAATTATTTATTAATTAATTCCCATTTCCAAGCTGGAATCTCCTCACACACCGAGCAGCCCCCTCAGCATCACCCCACGGACACTGAGGCAGAAACAGCACCAAGCAGCTCGGTGGGATTGCGAGATCTAACTCAGATCATTAATTAATCCTCATTAATTAGCAATTAGCGCTAATTAACAGCTCTCACCAGGTAGACCAGCACACACATGTGCTCCTTGGGCAGCCAGTGGAAGAGGTCAGCGGGGTTGCTGGGCAGGATCTCGTCGTCATGCAGGGTGGAGATGGTTTGGATGCACTGCTGCAGCTGCTTCAGGCACGGCTTCACGCTCTTCACCTGGGCAAAGGGACAATTCCCAGTGGGAATTCCTGACAAAAAAAACCTGCTGCTTCCCAGCTTTTGGAGTGGGGAAACTTCCCAGAGGATCCATAACTCCCACGTTCAGGGGGTTGGTTCAGAGTTTGGGGTTGATTTAGGATTGACGACGCTCAGTGCTTCGTGGTGGTAAATAGGACCAAGGGATGCTCAAAATATTCCCAAAATTCCCCAAAAATTCCTGTTATCTCCTCCAACACACCATGGAATCAAGAGACCAGCATGGATATAAAAATATCATGGAAAACCTGCCCAAATTAGTGTAATTCCCTCACTCTTTCTTTCATTTCCAATCAAAATCAACAGCAATTCCCTCCCATTATAAAAAAAAAAAAAAAATCCCCTCAGAGCTGACTTTTTAGGAAATATTCCTCTCCCAAATTCCCAGCTGGAATGTGCCACGTACCTGGCCAGCATCCAGGTAATGTGTCACCTGCAGGACCAGGAAGAAGACCCTGAGGGATTCCTTCTGGATGGGATTTCCCTGCCAGTTCTCCACGATCTGCCCACACAGCGTCAGCAGCGGGTGAACCTCCTGCAGCTTCCTCTCCATCAGCAGCAGCTGCAATTCCCAAGGAAAACTCGTTATTTTCAGGATCAACACTCAGGGAATGGCAGTTTCCCACGGAATTGTGGCTGCCTGATCCCTGGAATTCCCCAAGGCCAGGTTGGAGCAGCCTGGGATAGTGGAAGGTGTCCCTGGTTCTTCCAACCCAAACCATTCCAGGATTCTCTAATTCCAGGAAATTAGGATTGGAATATTCACCTGATTCCCACAGCCCTCTCCCCCCACCACCCCTTCCATCCCTCATTACAAAAAATCCAGGGAAAAGTCCCAATGATCCTTTTTTCCTTCCAGAAAAAAGGTCAAACTTATCCACAAAAATCCTGCTTATCCCAAAAATATCCCCTGGAATTTGGCATTAAACAGGGAATAATTGATTTTAAAATGACTTCCAACTCACCATCCCTTTGCTGAGCAGAAAGAGAGCTCTGGAATGAAATAAAATAACGTTAAATTCCCCCCAAAAAATTACTCAGTCCACAAAAAAAACAAAACGCCAGAGAAAAAAAAAAATTGCCTTTTTCCACCTTCAAAAGCAAGGGGGAAAAAAAAAGGGTTAAGGGATCTGATAAAGAAATTCCTGGGGAACTCAAGGAGGAAATCCCAGGGAACTCAGGAAGAGAATCCCAAGGAATTCCAGGTGGGAATCCCAGGGAAATCAGGGGAGAAAACCCAGGAATTCAGGTAGGAAATCAGGGAGAAAACCCCAGGGGACTTAAGGAAGAAATCCTAGGGAATTCAGGCAGGAAATCCCAGGGAGAAAATCAGGGAGGAAATCCCAGGGGACTCGGGGAGGAAATGCCAGGGAATTTGGGCAGGAAATGGCAGGAATTGCAGGAGAAATCCCGGGAATTGTCACCTGGTGTACTCAGAGCCCACCACCCGGGCGTACTCTGCCCCCACTCCCAGCAGGTCACAGGCCGACACCAAATCCTTCTCCAGGGTGTGGAGTTGCTGAAATGGGGAGAAACAACAACAAAAAAAAGCCATAAAACCTCAGGATTGGCTTTGTAAATCCCAAGAAAAGGCCGTTATCCCGTCTCTGGATTTACAAATTCCTGCTCCTTGCAGGAATTATCTGCTTTTAGATCTGTTTTGCAAAGAAATCTGTGGCGTTTCCAAGGATTTGTCTGAGCCCAGAGTGTTGGTTTTTTATCCCCTTAAAATTCCTGATTCATGAGGAATGGGTTAAAACTGGAGGCAGATCCTCCAATTCCATCCTTGGAATTCCATGTCCCTTAACTCCTACAGGGTGATCCTGTCTGATTCCTTGCTCCAATCCCAACACCAATTCCCAGCCCGGAATTGCCTTTTCCCTCTCCATTAACAGGGATTTTTTAGGGAATAAGGAGGTGAAATGCATCCACGCTGTTTTGAATGGGAATACAGGGTTTTTCCAGGCTTTTTTTTCCAAGGAATTGCTGCCCCAATGACTCACAGCCAGCTGGAAGAGCAGCCTGCAGTGCCAGTAGGGAGTCTGCTGGGAGATCTGGATGGCTTTGCGCAGCAGGGGCTTGGCCGTATCCACGGAATTCTGCAACACAAACACCCCCCAGTCAACACAAATCCCAGGATTCCTGGGATTCTGGGATAGCCCAGCCTTTAAATTCCTTGGATAATCACACTGATCCCTCTGGGGAGGCTTGGGAATGAGGGACCAAAGCGTGGGAAGCAATAAAAATAAGAGGGGAAAAGTTTGGTGGGGCTGCTCCATCCCTGGAATGGTTGGGTTGGGTTGGATGGGACTTGGAGAAACCTGGGATAGTGGGAAGTGTGGCACTGGATGGGATTGAAGCTCCTTCCAATCCAAACCATTCTGGGATTTGGTGATTCAAAGCAAAATCCTGCCCAGGAAACGGCTGTGGAAGAAATCAGCACAACTTCCCAAGGACAGGAACGAGGACAAAACGTGGGATGATCCAACTGGGGCTTTCCATGGAGAGAAAGACTTTGGGCAAGGGATGGAGACAGGGAATTGTTTCCCCACTTTCCACTTCGATGGGATTTTGAGATGGAATTCCTCCCTGTGAGGGTGGGGAGGAGCTGGGATGGAATTCCCAAAGAAGCTGTGGCTGCCCCATCCCTGAAGTGTCCAGATTGGAGCAACCTGGGATGATGGAAGGTGTCCTTCCCATTGGAAGGGATGATCCTTCAAGTCCTTTCCAACCCAAATCACTCCAGGATTCCAAAACCCTGAGGAAAACCTTGGATTTTGCTCCCTCCCTCCCCCAAAATCAGCATTTGTTTAATGAAGACCAAAGAAATCCTTTGGCCAAGCAAAATTCTTTTTGCAGTGGGGAACCCTCGTTGCAATTCCAGCAAAAACTTCCACAATAAGACAGAAAAAAAAGCCTCTCGTCCCAGAAACCAGACTCCTAACAGGAATATCCCATTCCAAACCCAAACTAAAGGAGCACAGAGGGGTTTTTGGAGGGTTTCTCTCACTCACCTCTTGGCAATACAGCTCCGACAGCAAACTGGCCGCCTCAAACTTCACATCTTCAAACTGGGGGATCTGGCACCAGGGTCAAGGGAATAACAAATTCCAGGTGGGAAACAGCAGCAGCCTGACCTCCAAAAACTCCCAACCCTCAGGAAAACTGGGATGAGATGGGATTTAAGGTCCCTTCCAACCCAAATCACTCTGTGGTTCCGTGAAAGCAGTGATGAAGCAGATAAAAACACCCAACAAATGCCCACCCCCAGGCCCTTTAAGGTGTTTTGGGAGTTTCCAGAAAGTTGTTTCCAGCTCAGAGCCCTTCCTGGGTCCCGGGAAAAGGATACCTGCTGGGATATCAGCCACTGCAAGAGAACACAGCAGGTTAGGCTGAGACTAAAAGCCATCAGAGCCCCCCATTATCCTCCCACTCTGTGCCAGGACTCTCCCACTGTCCCCTTTCCCTGCTCCTCACCTTTTCTAGCTGCCAGGACCCCCTCGGCCGCCCCCTCCCTTACTTGTTACCTTCTCCAGGTGCCCAGATTCCCATCCCCACCACCCCCAACCCCTTATCCACACCCTAGGAC
>NW_008236768.1:124452-130655 GCF_000691975.1 Corvus brachyrhynchos
GTGTGCTCGGGGGTGGGGGTGTGCCCGCGGAGTCTGGGGCTCCGAGAGGCCCCCCCCGTTAAATTCCCTCGTTTTTTCCCACCGCGGAGCCGAGCCGGGGGTTCGGGACGGATCCCCGCGTTCATTCCCGGCTCGTTTTCCCGCAGGGAAGCCGGGCTGGTGGTTCGGGATGGCTCCTCTGTTACTTTTCCCACAGGGAAGCAGAGAGGGTGGTTCGGGAAGGCTCCACTGTTGATTTTTCTTCCTCTTTTCCCACAGGAAATCCAACTGTTTATTCCCTCACTCTTTTCTCGCAGGAAAGCTGAGCTGGTGGTTCGTGGAGACCCCGCTGTTGATTTTTTCCCCTTTTTCCCATAGGAAAGCTAAGTTTGGGATGGTCCCCATGCTAATTCCTCCCCTTTTTCCACAGCGAATGCAAGCCTTGATTTAGGATGGTTGTCTCCATTAATTTTTCCTCTTTTCCCACAGGAACGTGAAATTCGGAACGGTCCCCGCATTAATTCCTCCTCTTTTCCCACAGGGAATGTGACCCTTGGTCCAGGATGATCCCACATTAATTGCCCCCTTTTCCCGCAGGGAAAACCAGCCTTGGTTTGGGATGATCTCCCCATTAATTCCTTTATTTTCCCACATGGAAGCTGAATTTGGGACGGTCCCTGCATTAATCCTGCCTTTTTCCCCTCAGGGAATGTGACCCTTGATTCGGGGTGATCCCACATTCATCCCCCTCACTTTTTCCCCAGGGAATGTGAATCATGGTTCGGGATGATCCCATGTGAACCCTGCCCTTTTCCCACAGGGAATGCGACCCTTGGTTCGGGATGGCTCCTGTTAAATCCCGCCTTCTTACCTCAGGGAATGCGACCCTTGATTTGGGATGATCCCTGTTAAATCCCGCCTTTTTACCTCAGGGAATTCGACCCTTGATTTGGGATGATCCCTATTCTTTCCCCCCCTTTTCCCACAGGGAAGGTGAACCCTGGTCTGGGATGATCCCTGTTAAATCCTGCCTTTTTACCTCAGGGAATTCAACCCTTGATTTGGGATGGTCCCTTTTAAATCCCGCCTTTTTACCTCAGGGAATGCGACCCTTGATTCGGGATGGTCCCTTTTAAATCCCGCCTTTTTACCTCAGGGAATGCGACCCTTGATTCGGGATGGTCCCTTTTAAATCCCGCCTTTTTACCTCAGGGAATGCGACCCTTGATTCGGGATGGTCCCTTTTAAATCCCGCCTTTTTACCTCAGGGAATGCGACCCTTGATTCGGGATGGTCCCTTTTAAATCCCGCCTTTTTACCTCAGGGAATTCGACCCTTGATTTGGGATGATCCCTATTCTTTCCCCCCCTTTTCCCACAGGGAAGGTGAACCCTGGTCTGGGATGATCCCTGTTAAATCCTGCCTTTTTACCTCAGGGAATGCGACCCTTGATTCGGGATGGTCCCTTTTAAATCCCGCCTTTTTACCTCAGGGAATGTGACCCTTGATTCGGGATGGTCCCTTTTAAATCCCGCCTTTTTACCTCAGGGAATGCAACCCCTGATTTGGGATGGTCCCTGTTCATTCCCTGCCTTTTCCCACAGGGAAGGCAAGCCCTGGTCTGGGATGGTCCCTGTTAAATCCCGCCTTTTTCCCCTCAGGGAAGGCGAGCCCTGCTCTGGGATGGTCCCTGTTAAATCCCGCCTTTTACCTCAGGGAATTCGACCCTTGATTTGGGATGATCCCTGTTAAATCCCACCTTTTTCCCCTCAGGGAATGTGACCCTTGATTCTGGATGATCCCTGTTCATTCCCTGCCTTTCCCCACAGGGAAGGCGAGCCCTGGTCTGGGATGGTCCTGTTAAATCCCGGGAATGCGACCCTTGATTCAGGATGATCCCTGTTAAATCCCGCCTTTTTACCTCAGGGAGTGCAACCCCTGATTTGGGATAGTCCCTGTTCATTCCCTGCCTTTTTCCCCTCAGGAAATGCGACCCTCGGTTCTGGATAATTCCCGTGTTAATTCCCACCCTTTTCCCTCAGGGAAGGCGAGCCGGTGGTTCGGGGTGTCCCAATCCAAGTCGGCCAAGACGAGTGTGAATATCCTGCAGCAGGAGGAGCTGATCGCCCAGAAAAAACGGGAAATCGAGGCCCGGCTGGAGCAGCAGGCGCGGCAGAATTCCCTCAGCATCCCGCAGCTCCCGCTGCTCGGAGAGTACGGCTGGAATTCCGCAGAATCCCGGGGGATTGGCTGCCGGCAAATGGGAGTGGTTGGGAAGGGGAGTTGAGGGAGGAAAATCTGGGTTTTGGTGGATTAGGGAGGGAAAATCCTGGATTTGGTGGAGCTGAGGGAGGAAAATCCCAATTTTAATGGAGCAGGAACCAGGTGGGGAGTATGGATAAATCCCTGAGCAGGAACGAGATTTGGGGTTCTTTTGGGAATTCAGTGGTAGGTGAGAAAAATGACCAATTCCTGGGGTTTTTACTGCCCCAAATCCCACGTGGGAAGGGCTGGGAAGCTCCCAAATTCCAGCTCCTGTTTTCCTGTCCCCGCTCAGCGACGACGGCTCTGAAAGCGAGGCCTCTGTGTCCAACAAGTTCGTGAACGACGGGAGCTTCCTGCAGCAATTCCTGAAGCTCCAGAGGGAAAAATCCAGTGCTGGTAGGTCCTTCCTGGCCCCAGGAGGGCTCCACATCCCTGCTGCTCCCTGAAAATATTCCATGAGCTCTTCCAGAGGAGTTTAGGAGGAATTTATACCTCAAAAATGTTTTTTCCCCTTAAAATTGGGAGGTTTTTTCCCCTGAAAATTGGGAGGTTTTCCCCCTTAAGATTGGGGTTAAATCCTTAAAAATCTTAAATTAAAGGGATCCCAGGAATAATTTCCCCTTCATTCTCCCCTCAGAAACTGCCCCAAATCCCTCCAACAACTCTGGAAATGTCGCAGCTCCAAACTCCAGGAAAATGCAGCCAGGACAGGCCCAGAGCCTTTCCCACACCAAACCTGGGATTCCTAGGAACTCTTTTCCCCTTCCTTCACCCCTCAGAAACTGCCCCAAATCCCTCCAACAATTCCAGGGACGCCCCAGCCCAAACCCAGAATTCCCAGGAACAATTTTCCCTTCATTCTCCCCTCAGAAACTGCCCCAAATCCCTCCAACAACTCTGGAAATGTCGCAGCTCCAAACTCCAGGAGAATGCAGCCGGGGCAGGCCGAGAGCCTTTCCCACACCAAACCTGGGATTCCCAGGAATAATTTCCCTTCCTTCTCTCCTCAGAAACTGCCCCGAATCCCCCCAACAACTCTGGGAATGCCCCAGCTCCAAGCTCCGGGAAGAAGCCGGCGCTGCTGGGGAAGCGGCCGGGGCAGGCCCTGAGCCGGATGCTCCAGGCCCGGAGCCTCTCCCATCCCAAACCCAGCCCCGTCCTGAGCCGCCTCAGCGTCTTCCAGGGCCCAGATGAGGATGAGGAGGAGGATTACGAGCAGTGGTTGGAAATCAAAGGTCAGTGGCAGCTCTGGGGCTGGAGCTGGGAATGCTCATCCCGGGATAGGTGTTCAGTGGGGACAGGATTCCCTCAGTCCCAGTGGGGAATGGGGTGGGTTTTATCCCGGGATAGGGATCAGAGAGGGCCAGGATTCCCTCCTGGGATAGGGATCAGTTTGGGACCGGATTCCCTCAGTTCCAGTAGGAAATGGGGTGGGTTTTATCCCGGGATAGGGTTTCAGTGGGGACAGGATTCCCTCAGTCTCAGTGGGAAATGGGGTGGGTTTTATCCTGGGATAGGGATCAGTTTGGGACAGGATTCCCTCAGTCTCAGTGGGGAATGGGGTGGGTTTTATCCTAGGATAGGGATCGATTTGGGACAGGATTCCCTCAGTTCCAGTAGGAAATGGGGTGGGTTTTATCCTAGGATAGGGATCGATTTGGGACAGGATTCCCTCAGTTCCAGTAGGAAATGGGGTGGGTTTTATCCTAGGATAGGGATCGATTTGGGACAGGATTCCCTCAGTTCCAGTAGGAAATGGGGTGGGTTTTATCCTAGGATAGGGATCGATTTGGGACAGGATTCCCTCAGTTCCAGTAGGAAATGGGGTGGGTTTTATCCTAGGATAGGGATCGATTTGGGACAGGATTCCCTCAGTTCCAGTAGGAAATGGGGTGGGTTTTATCCTAGGATAGGGATCGATTTGGGACAGGATTCCCTCAGTTCCAGTAGGAAATGGGGTGGGTTTTATCCTAGGATAGGGATCGATTTGGGACAGGATTCCCTCAGTTCCAGTAGGAAATGGGGTGGGTTTTATCCTAGGATAGGGATCGATTTGGGACAGGATTCCCTCAGTTCCAGTAGGAAGGGGCTGGAGCTGGGAATGCTCATCCCGGGATAGGTGTTCAGTGGGGACAGGATTCCCTCAGTCCCAGTGGGGAATGGGGTGGGTTTTATCCCGGGATAGGGATCAGAGAGGGCCAGGATTCCCTCCTGGGATAGGGATCAGTTTGGGACCGGATTCCCTCAGTTCCAGTAGGAAATGGGGTGGGTTTTATCCCGGGATAGGGTTTCAGTGGGGACAGGATTCCCTCAGTCTCAGTGGGAAATGGGGTGGGTTTTATCCTGGGATAGGGATCAGTTTGGGACAGGATTCCCTCAGTCTCAGTGGGGAATGGGGTGGGTTTTATCCTAGGATAGGGATCAGTTTGGGACAGGATTCCCTCAGTCTCAGTGGGGAATGGGGTGGGTTTTATCCTAGGATAGGGATCGATTTGGGACAGGATTCCCTCAGTTCCAGTGGGAAATGGGGTGGGTTTTATCCTAGGATAGGGATCGATTTGGGACAGGATTCCCTCAGTTCCAGTAGGAAATGGGGTGGGTTTTATCCTAGGATAGGGATCGATTTGGGACAGGATTCCCTCAGTTCCAGTAGGAAATGGGGTGGGTTTTATCCTAGGATAGGGATCAGAGAGGGCCAGGATTCCCTCCTGGGATAGGGATCAGTTTGGGACAGGATTCCCTCAGTTGCAGTGGGGGATAGGGTGGGTTTTATCCTGGGATAGGGATTCAGTGTGGGACAAGATTCCCTCAGCCCATTGGAAAGTTGGGTAGTTTATGTCTGTTTTCCATAAATTTATATTCCCAGCACAGTTTTGGGGCAGATTTCTCCTTTATGGAGTGGAAATTCCAGCAGTTAATGCTGGTGGGCTCTTCCAAATCCAACCAAAATCTGAGGGATGAAATTCCCAGTATTTCAGATCTGAGATTCCTGGTATTTTGGATATTCCTGACCTTCCTTAAGTTCAATATTTAAATATTACTGCCCTCAGCCTGGAAGGATTTATCTTCTCCAAATTATCCGAGTGCTTGGCCAGCCAAAAACTTGGGAAAATAACGGATAAAAAGGAAAATGTTGTGTTCCTAATGGATTTGGTGGGTGGCAAATCCTAAAAATTCCTCTTTGCACCTTTGGAATGTCGTGCCAAGTGCTGGGCTCTCCAGGAAATCCTGATGCTTGTTCTTCAAATGGGATTTTAGGGGGTTTAAGTGGTGGAAAACAAGGAATTCGTTTGGGAATGCACAGGGAAAATGGTGTGTGTTAATCAATAAAATAAATGACACGTCCAGCACAGAATTGGGACCAGGAAAAATCCGAATTCCAGTTTAAAAAATCTCACCTGTGGGTCCTGACTGCCTGGAAAAACAAGGATATGGCAGGAATTATGCCAGGTTTTATTGGGATAACCCAGGCCAGGAAGGCCCAAGGCAGATTTGCCTCAGAATGGGAATTTCACGGGAGTGTTTTAATGGAGGATAAAAGGAGCTCAGCGAGTCACACTTGGCTTTGTGGCATCCTTTAGTCCATTAGCCCTTCCCAAAATCCCATGAAACCATTTCTGCTGGGATTTGTACCAGCATAATCCTGGGAATTCTGAATTTGAGCGTGAAATGCACTCGGAAAAACGCAGAGAGAGCTGAGGTGGGTTATCCTTAATTTAAGGATTTTGGGGCCGATCCCATTGGATCAGCGTGGGTGGCTCTGCCCTTTGCTTCCCACAATTCCCGAAATCCCTGGGTTTCCTTCCCGCTCCGTGATCCCTGTGGGAATCCTGCACTCCTTCCTCGGCACAGAAGCCAATAATCCAGGTTTTCTTGGAGCACACCATGCGGAATGTGCTGGGAATGAGCTGGGAATGGCTCAGGAGCTGGAATCTGGAATCCCTGGTGGTGATTAAAAC
>NW_008236768.1:130711-135477 GCF_000691975.1 Corvus brachyrhynchos
AATTCTGCCACAATTAAAGCTGGGTTGAACTGGGTGCAGTTGAACTTCCAAACTGGGCTGGGGTCGTGGATTCCCCATCCCTGGAAGTGTCCAAGGCCAGGCTGGAGAAGGGAAGCTCCAGGAAAACCTTGGAGCTGCTTCCAGAGCCTAAAGGGGCTCCAGGAGAGCTGGAGAGGGATTTGGGAGAAGGGCTGGAATTCCAGGACACAGGGAATGGGTTCAGACTGGGAGAGGGGAGATTTGAGTGGGATATTGGGAAGGAATTCCTGGCTGGGAGGGTGGGGAAGGAATGGGATGGAATTCCCAGAGAAGCTGTGGCTGCCCCTGGATCCCTGGAAGTGCCCCAGGCCGGGTTGGGATAATGGAAAGTGTGGGAATGGGATGAGCTTTAAGCTCCCTCCCACCCCATCCTACAAACTCTGGGCATTCCCTGTAGGAACAACCAGAAAATCCTCATCCCAAGGGAGCTCAGAACCCCTTAAAAAATCGGGAATTGTGATGTTGACACCTGTCTACAACTGGCTGCCCCATTTCATCCTTTCTCTTCCCATTCCCATGTGTCTGCTCCGTGGTTTTCGGCAGTAATTCCCTGTTTCCTGTTTGGGGGTGAGTTGAACCCCAAGTACTGACAGCCTCCTTAAAGTTTTACCCCCAGAGGACTCGGAGACGCGGCAGGTGGTGGAAAAGCTGGCCAGGTTCGTGGCTGAAGGCGGCCCCGAGCTAGAGAAGGTGGCTATGGAGGACTACAAGGATAATCCCGCTTTTTCGTAAGTCTGGGATGGCTTTTCCCAAAGGAAACGCCGCCTCTTTTAGCGGGGAACGGCAGGAATGGGGATTGGTGTTGGTTCCCTGTGAGGTGGGGGGGAGAAGCTTGGATTTGAGGGGTGGAAAAGCTTGGATTTGAGAGGGGGAAAGCTTGGATTTGAGTGGGGGAAAAGCTTGGATTTGAGAGGGGGAAAGCTTGGATTTGAGTGGGGGAAAAGCTTGGATTTGAGAGGGGGAAAGCTTGGATTTGAGTGGGGGAAAAGCTTGGATTTGAGAGGGGGAAAGCTTGGATTTGAGTGGGGGAAAAGCTTGGATTTGAGAGGGGGAAAGCTTGGATTTGAGTGGGGGAAAAGCTTGGATTTGAGAGGGGGAAAGCTTGGATTTGAGTGGGGGAAAAGCTTGGATTTGAGAGGGGGAAAGCTTGGATTTGAGTGGGGGAAAAGCTTGGATTTGAGAGGGGGAAAGCTTGGATTTGAGTGGGGGAAAAGCTTGGATTTGAGAGGGGGAAAGCTTGGATTTGAGTGGGGGAAAAGCTTGGATTTGAGAGGGGGAAAGCTTGGATTTGAGTGGGGGAAAAGCTTGGATTTGAGAGGGGGAAAGCTTGGATTTGAGTGGGGGAAAAGCTTGGATTTGAGAGGGGGAAAGCTTGGATTTGAGTGGGGGAAAAGCTTGGATTTGAGAGGGGGAAAGCTTGGATTTGAGTGGGGGAAAAGCTTGGATTTGAGAGGGGGAAAGCTTGGATTTGAGTGGGGGAAAAGCTTGGATTTGAGAGGGGGAAAGCTTGGATTTGAGTGGGGGAAAAGCTTGGATTTGAGAGGGGGAAAGCTTGGATTTGAGTGGGGGAAAAGCTTGGATTTGAGAGGGGGAAAGCTTGGATTTGAGTGGGGGAAAAGCTTGGATTTGAGAGGGGGAAAGCTTGGATTTGAGTGGGGGAAAAGCTTGGATTTGAGAGGGGGAAAGCTTGGATTTGAGTGGGGGAAAAGCTTGGATTTGAGAGGGGGAAAGCTTGGATTTGAGTGGGGGAAAAGCTTGGATTTGAGAGGGGGAAAGCTTGGATTTGAGTGGGGGAAAAGCTTGGATTTGAGAGGGGGAAAGCTTGGATTTGAGTGGGGGAAAAGCTTGGATTTGAGAGGGGGAAAGCTTGGATTTGAGTGGGGGAAAAGCTTGGATTTGAGAGGGGGAAAGCTTGGATTTGAGTGGGGGAAAAGCTTGGATTTGAGAGGGGGAAAGCTTGGATTTGAGTGGGGGAAAAGCTTGGATTTGAGAGGGGGAAAGCTTGGATTTGAGTGGGGGAAAAGCTTGGATTTGAGAGGGGGAAAGCTTGGATTTGAGTGGGGGAAAAGCTTGGATTTGAGAGGGGGAAAGCTTGGATTTGAGTGGGGGAAAAGCTTGGATTTGAGAGGGGGAAAGCTTGGATTTGAGTGGGGGAAAAGCTTGGATTTGAGAGGGGGAAAGCTTGGATTTGAGTGGGGGAAAAGCTTGGATTTGAGAGGGGGAAAGCTTGGATTTGAGTGGGGGAAAAGCTTGGATTTGAGAGGGGGAAAGCTTGGATTTGAGTGGGGGAAAAGCTTGGATTTGAGAGGGGGAAAGCTTGGATTTGAGTGGGGGAAAAGCTTGGATTTGAGAGGGGGAAAGCTTGGATTTGAGTGGGGGAAAAGCTTGGATTTGAGAGGGGGAAAGCTTGGATTTGAGTGGGGGAAAAGCTTGGATTTGAGAGGGGGAAAGCTTGGATTTGAGTGGGGGAAAAGCTTGGATTTGAGAGGGGGAAAGCTTGGATTTGAGTGGGGGAAAAGCTTGGATTTGAGAGGGGGAAAGCTTGGATTTGAGTGGGGGAAAAGCTTGGATTTGAGAGGGGGAAAGCTTGGATTTGAGTGGGGGAAAAGCTTGGATTTGAGAGGGGGAAAGCTTGGATTTGAGTGGGGGAAAAGCTTGGATTTGAGAGGGGGAAAGCTTGGATTTGAGTGGGGGAAAAGCTTGGATTTGAGAGGGGGAAAGCTTGGATTTGAGTGGGGGAAAAGCTTGGATTTGAGAGGGGGAAAGCTTGGATTTGAGTGGGGGAAAAGCTTGGATTTGAGAGGGGGAAAGCTTGGATTTGAGTGGGGGAAAAGCTTGGATTTGAGAGGGGGAAAGCTTGGATTTGAGTGGGGGAAAAGCTTGGATTTGAGAGGGGGAAAGCTTGGATTTGAGTGGGGGAAAAGCTTGGATTTGAGAGGGGGAAAGCTTGGATTTGAGTGGGGGAAAAGCTTGGATTTGAGAGGGGGAAAGCTTGGATTTGAGTGGGGGAAAAGCTTGGATTTGAGAGGGGGAAAGCTTGGATTTGAGTGGGGGAAAAGCTTGGATTTGAGAGGGGGAAAGCTTGGATTTGAGTGGGGGAAAAGCTTGGATTTGAGAGGGGGAAAGCTTGGATTTGAGTGGGGGAAAAGCTTGGATTTGAGAGGGGGAAAGCTTGGATTTGAGTGGGGGAAAAGCTTGGATTTGAGAGGGGGAAAGCTTGGATTTGAGTGGGGGAAAAGCTTGGATTTGAGAGGGGGAAAGCTTGGATTTGAGTGGGGGAAAAGCTTGGATTTGAGAGGGGGAAAGCTTGGATTTGAGTGGGGGAAAAGCTTGGATTTGAGAGGGGGAAAGCTTGGATTTGAGTGGGGGAAAAGCTTGGATTTGAGAGGGGGAAAGCTTGGATTTGAGTGGGGGAAAAGCTTGGATTTGAGAGGGGGAAAGCTTGGATTTGAGTGGGGGAAAAGCTTGGATTTGAGAGGGGGAAAGCTTGGATTTGAGTGGGGGAAAAGCTTGGATTTGAGAGGGGGAAAGCTTGGATTTGAGTGGGGGAAAAGCTTGGATTTGAGAGGGGGAAAGCTTGGATTTGAGTGGGGGAAAAGCTTGGATTTGAGAGGGGGAAAGCTTGGATTTGAGTGGGGGAAAAGCTTGGATTTGAGAGGGGGAAAGCTTGGATTTGAGTGGGGGAAAAGCTTGGATTTGAGAGGGGGAAAGCTTGGATTTGAGTGGGGGAAAAGCTTGGATTTGAGAGGGGGAAAGCTTGGATTTGAGTGGGGGAAAAGCTTGGATTTGAGAGGGGGAAAGCTTGGATTTGAGTGGGGGAAAAGCTTGGATTTGAGAGGGGGAAAGCTTGGATTTGAGTGGGGGAAAAGCTTGGATTTGAGAGGGGGAAAGCTTGGATTTGAGTGGGGGAAAAGCTTGGATTTGAGAGGGGGAAAGCTTGGATTTGAGTGGGGGAAAAGCTTGGATTTGAGAGGGGGAAAGCTTGGATTTGAGTGGGGGAAAAGCTTGGATTTGAGAGGGGGAAAGCTTGGATTTGAGTGGGGGAAAAGCTTGGATTTGAGAGGGGGAAAGCTTGGATTTGAGTGGGGGAAAAGCTTGGATTTGAGAGGGGGAAAGCTTGGATTTGAGTGGGGGAAAAGCTTGGATTTGAGAGGGGGAAAGCTTGGATTTGAGTGGGGGAAAAGCTTGGATTTGAGAGGGGGAAAGCTTGGATTTGAGTGGGGGAAAAGCTTGGATTTGAGAGGGGGAAAGCTTGGATTTGAGTGGGGGAAAAGCTTGGATTTGAGAGGGGGAAAGCTTGGATTTGAGTGGGGGAAAAGCTTGGATTTGAGAGGGGGAAAGCTTGGATTTGAGTGGGGGAAAAGCTTGGATTTGAGAGGGGGAAAGCTTGGATTTGAGTGGGGGAAAAGCTTGGATTTGAGAGGGGGAAAGCTTGGATTTGAGTGGGGGAAAAGCTTGGATTTGAGAGGGGGAAAGCTTGGATTTGAGTGGGGGAAAAGCTTGGATTTGAGATGGGGAAAAGCTTGGATTTGAGGGGGGGAAAAGCTTGGATTTGAGGGGGGGAAAAGCTTGGATTTGAGTGGGTGGAAAAGCTTGGATTTGAGTGGGTGGAAAAGCTTGGATTTGAGTGGGGGGAAAAGCTTGGATTTGAGTGGGGGGAAAAGCTTGGATTTGAGTGGGGGGAAAAGCTTGGATTTGGGTGGGGGGAAAACCTTGGTTTTGGGGGG
>NW_008236768.1:137180-141409 GCF_000691975.1 Corvus brachyrhynchos
TGCGTCGGGTGGGGTAGGGAAAAAAGCTTGGATTTGAGGGGTGGAAAAGTTCGGGTTCATTTTCCTTCCCTGTGAGGGGTGGAAAAGTTTGGATTTGAGGGGGGAAAAGTTTGGATTTGAGGGAGGACAGGTTTGGATTCATTGTCCTTCCCTGTGAGGCGGGGGGGGGAAGTTTGGATTTGTTCTTCCCTGTGAGGGGTGGAAAAGTTTGGATTTGTTCTTCCCTGTGAGGGGTGGAAGATTTATCCAGAGGAGTTGTGGATTTTCCATCCTTGGAAGTGTCCAAGGAGAGGTTGGAGAAGAGAAGCTCCAGGGAGCCACTTCCAGAGCCTAAAGGGGCTCCAGGAGAGCTGCAGAGGGATTTGGGATAAAGGATGGAGGGACAGGACTTCCTGCTGGAAAGGGGGAATCTGGGTGGGATATTGGAAGGAATTCCTGCCTGTGAGAGTGGGGAGGGAATGGGATGGAATTCCCAGAGCAGCTGTGGCTGCTCCATCCCTGGAGCACCCTGGGATCTTTCCATGATCCTGCCCATGGCAGGATGGGACTGGATCATCCTTCAGCTCCCTCCCAACCCACCCCACTGCAGGATTCCCTGCTGGAATTGGGAGCAGAGCTCATGTGCCACTTCCAGATGGGAATGCGGGATTTAATCCCAGCACTGACGGGCAGAGGATTTGTCCTTAATTTTCTCTCAAGCAACACAAATTTGAATGCAAATCCTTGGATTAAAGCTCCAAATTCTCATTCCACATTTTAGGTGCATTCTGAGTAATTCCTCCATTTTTCCATGTGGAAGTTGGAGCTGTTCTTATCCCAGAATATCAATATTTGGATAATTATTCCTTTTTTTTTTTCTCTGTTTTCCAGGTTTTTGCATGATAAGAACAGCAGGGAATTCCTTTACTACAGGAAGAAAGTGGCAGAGATAAGGAAAGAGAATCAAAATTCCCAGGCAGCCTCTTCCCAGAAAGGTAATTCCCACTGGGATCTGGGGAATGGGAACAGCACAAGTGAAATTTGGATTCATTTGGGACCGGTTTGAAAGGATTTGGGGTGGAAATTTGGCTGCCTGGAAAGAAAATTCCCAACTGGAAGGAGATGGAGTCAAATCCTCGTGTCAAAAATGTTGATTCCCAAATCCCCAGCAAAATATTCCTGGGATTTTGAATGGGATTTTCCTTGTAGTTGTCCAGAATATTCCAAAATCATTCTCCAGCACTGAAAATTCCTTTAGGAAAAGGGGATTTTTTTTCTCCTCGTTTTTGTTGGATTTGTTCTAAATGAGAATTATTGGATTGGGATTGGAGTAGCCACCCTCTTCCAGGTGAGGATTGGGAATTTTCCATAGGGAATTTCCCCTTGAACAGCCTCCAGGGGTGCAGTGAGAGGAGGAATAAGTGGGATTCTAGGGAATTTCGAGTTTTCCAAAGGATTTCCTGTTGTTGCTGGGAATTTCAGGGGCAAAATCCTTAAATATGGATAATCCTGGGCGTTGTAATCCTATGGAAAAGTGCCTGGCAACGGGAAAAAATCCAAAATATTTAACTAGGGATCATTCCAGGTGGTTTAATCCTATGGAAAAGTGCCTGAGACAGGGAAAAAATCCAAAATCCTGGAATTTGGGTCATCCTGAGTATTTTAAATCTATGGAAAACTCTGTGACATATAGAAAAGAATCCAGAGTTTTTAATTAGGGCTAATTCCAAGTGCTGTAAACCTCTGGAAAAGTGCCTGGCACAGGGAAGAAATTCAAAGTGGGGATAATTCCAGGTGTTTTAATCCTGTGGGAAAAGGTCTAACACAGGGAAAAAACCCAAAATCTTGACATTTGGATCATCCTGAGTGTTTTAAATCCATGGAAAAGTGCCTGACACGTGGAAAAAAGTCGGGAATTTTTAACTAGGGATAATTGTGAGTGTTCGAACCCGATGGAAAAGAGCCCGGCACATGGAAAATTTGGGATTTGGGAACCCAAAGCTGCTTTGTCTCTCACCTCTCCCATCCCATCCCAGCTCAGGGTGCAGTGCCCCGTCCCTGCTCCCTAAACTCAGGCCTAACTCACGTTTTTATGCCGTTCAGCTGTTTCTTTGCACCAATTCTCCCATGTTAAACCCAATTTGTAGCCTAATTGTGCTCTTGGGGTCCTTAGGCCGGGTTAGGCCCCGTCCCTGCTCCCTAAACTCGGGCCTAACTCACATTTTTATACCGTTCAGCTGTTTCTTTGCACCAATTCTCCCATTTTAAACCCGACTTGTGGCCTAACTGAGCTCTTGGGGTCCTTAGGCCGGGTTAGGCCCCGTCCCTGCTCCCTAAACTCGGGCCTAACTCACGTTTTTATGCCGTTCAGCTGTTCCCTTGCACCAATTCTCCCATTTTAAACCCAATTTGTAGCCTAATTGTGCTCTTGGGGTCCTTAGGCCGGGTTAGGCCTTGTCCCTGCTCCCTAAACTCAGGCCTAACTCACATTTTTATGCCGTTCAGCTGTTTCTTTGCACCAATTCTCCCATTTTAAACCCAATTTGTAGCCTAATTGTGCTCTTGGGGTCCTTAGGCCGGGTTAGGCTGGTCTGGGGTGAGTTGGGCCCAGTACTGATCCCTGCTTAAAGTTTCACCCCCAGCCGACCAGGAGACGCGGAACTCTGCCGAGAAACTGGCCCAGTTCGTGGCCGCCGGGGGGCCTGAGGTGGAGGCCATCGCCCTGCAGAACAACAGGGAGAACCCTGCCTTCAGGTACAGCAAATTCCTGCTTTTTGGGGCTTCTTTTGCAGGGAATTCCCAGGGAAAATTTGGGAATTCTGAGGTTGAGGTTTAGGAGCGGGGAGAGTTGAGGGGCTCAGATTTGGGGTGCAGAGAGGTCTGAGGTGGAAGCTTTGCCCTGCAGAGCAACGGGGAGATCCCTGCTTCCAGTACTCCAAATTCCTGCTTTTTGGGGCTTCTTTTCCAGGGAATTCACAAGGAAAATTTGGGAATTCTGTATTTACGAGGATATTGTGGTTTTGGAGCGGGGAGAGTTGAGGGGCTCAGATTTGGGGTGCAGAGAGGTCTGAGGTGGAAATGATTGCTCTGCACAACAACAGAGAGATCCCTGCCTTCAGGTACAGCAAATTCCTGCTTTTTGGGGCTTTTTTTTCCAGGGAATTCACAAGGAAAATTTGGGAATTCTGGATTTACAAGGATATTGTGGTTTAGGAGTGGGGAGAGTTGAGGGGCTCAGGTTTGGGGTGCAGAGGGACCTCAGGTGGCATCTTTTCCCTGCACAACAACAGAGAGATCCCTGCCTTCAGGTACAGCAAATTCCTGCTTTTTGGGGCTTCTTTTCCAGGGAATTCACAAGGAAAATTTGGGAATTCTGTATTTATGAGCATGTTGTGGTTTTGGAGCGGGGAGAGTTGAGGGGCTCAGATTTGGGGTGCAGAGAGGTCTGAGGTGGAAATGATTGCTCTGCACAACAACAGAGAGATCCCTGCTTCCAGTACTCCAAATTCCTGCTTTTTGGGGCTTCTTTTCCAGGGAATTCACAAGGAAAATTTGGGAATTCTGGATTTACAAGGATATTGTGGTTTAGGAGCGGGGAGAGTTGAGGGACTCAGATTTGGGGTACAGAGAGGTCTGAGGTGGAAATGATTGCTCTGCACAACAACAGAGAGATCCCTGCTTCCAGTACTCCAAATTCCTGCTTTTGGGGCTTTTTTTTCCTTTATGGAATTGTGTTTATGTGGTACCAAAACCAGGGAAACGCATTCCCTGCTCCCAGGTATCTTGTGGAAGCTGCACTGGCTGTGGGAATACACGGGATGGTGCTGGAGAGCTGGGAATGCTCTGGGAATTCTCTGGGAATTGCAGGAAGGAAAAATCCAGTGCTGGATCCCAGCCCTGAAGAGCTGGGAATGTTTTGGGCACTGCAGGAAGGAAAATTCCTGAGGAAACTGCTGGATCCCAGCCCCGGAGAGCTGGGAGTGTTCTAGGAATTGCAGGAAGGAAAATTCCTGAGGAAAGTCTGCTGGATCCCAGCCCTGGAGAGCTGGGAATGGTTTGGGCATTCCAGGCGGGAAAATTCCTGAGGAGACTGTGCTGGATCCCAGCTCTGAGCGGGGCTGGGAATGCTCTGGGAATGCTGTGGGCATTCCAGGAGGGAAAATTCCTGAGGAAACTCTGCTGGATCCCAGCCCTGGAGAGCTGGGAATGCTCTGGGAATGCTGTGGGTATTCCAGACGGGACATCACACG
>NW_008236768.1:141884-145509 GCF_000691975.1 Corvus brachyrhynchos
AAATCCCGCCACGACCCCTCCGGCCGCTCCAGGCACCACCAAAAAGAAGAGGAAGAGCCGGTGGGGGCCGGAGGAGGAAAAGGTGGAATTGCCTCTCCCGCAGCTGGTCCAGCAGCTGGATTCTCCCTCTCCCCTCTCAGGTGAGTGGCATTGGATTTCGTGTCCCATGGATTGGGTTTTTCTGGGAATTTTGTGGCTCTGGAAGCAGAAATCGCGGAGTTTTATCTTCCTTGGATCTCCTTGGCTGTTGGGGAATCCCTGGGGGTGGAATCCCAGATGTCCCAGTGTCTTTTCCCACCCTTTTGTTCCCTCTGAACCCGGGGTCACCATTTCAATCCCTGCCCAGATCCCGGGAATATCCAATTCCAGGCTTTATCTGATCCAACAACCACAAGAATTCCAAGGGAGGAGCTTCCTGCCCATTTTGAAATCGGAATCTCCCTCAGGAATTGCAGCTTCCAGGGGTGGGATTCCCTGGATTCATTTTCCTGGGCTTTTCTTTGGGAATGAAGCTGCTCTGGAGAGTCCTGGGAATTCCGGGGATGGCTCTGAACTCCAGGATAATGAATTCCCACCTTTTGGGCCGGCTGGGCTTCACCTGAGGAGGGAATTCCTAAGGAAAAAGGATTCTTAAAGCGGATTTGGTGAGCCCTGGGAGTCTCCTGGCACGATCTGGGATCAGGAATTCTCGGAGCTGGCAGTGAAGGAGCTGCTTCCCGCTGGTTTTCCCGCTCCTGTGCTTCCTAAATTCTTCCAGATGGATCCTAGGGAAGTGCTGGGATTCATTAAATTTCCTGGGAATGGCAACACCCCATCCCTGGAATTGTCCAAAGCCAAGCTGGGCTGGTGGAAGGAGGAATGGGATAATCCTGAAGGTCCTTCCAAACTGGGATTTGGTTTCTTTGCTCTCCCAGATTTTTCCAAAGCCTTTTCCTGCTTTTTTTTTTTTGTTTTCCAGTTCAGGACCTGAAGGGTCTGGGATACGAGAAGGGAAAACCCGTGGGATTGGTGGGAGTCACGGAGCTCTCTGAGGCCCAGAAGAAGCAGCTGAAGGAGCAGCAGGAGGTGATTCCCAAAAATCCTCCCCAAATTCCCGTTGTGGGAATAACAAAGGAGCTTCTCCACCTTTAAATCGCTGGGATTTGTGCCTGGGAACAGCCTGGGGCTGGAATCAGCGGGAACAGCAGAGGATTTGAGGGAATAAGGACCTTTCCAGCCCTAAAATCCCAGAGGGCCTTTCCAGCCCTAAAATCCCAAATCCCAGAGGGCCTTTCCAGCCCTAAAATCCCAAATCCCAGAGGGTTTTTCCAGCCCTAAAATCCCAAAGGGCCTTTCCAGCCCTAAAATCCCGAATCCCAAAGGACTGAGGGGGTTCCTGCAGGATTTGGGGGATTGGGAAGGGGATTGGAGCTGGGCAGGGATATCTGGGAACATCCTGGGGCGTCTCCAAGGTACCAGCCCGAAAAACCCTCCTGGGTGTGGGGTCAGGATGTGGGATCGCTCTCCTGGATGTGGGATCGCTCTCCTGGATGTGGGATCCCCTGGGATGTGGGATTCCCTGGGATTTGGGATTCCCTGGGGTTTGGGATCCCCTGCATGGGGTGTGGGAGATCTCCCAGCCATGGGATCAACCACCAACTTTTAGGGTTGAGATTTGGGATTTTTGGGCATTGGGAGCCGGTTTTTGTGGCGCAGCCGGAGCGGGCTGTGCTCCACTCGGATTTTTGGGATGAATCCCGCATTTCCCTGTTCGTCCACTCGGATTTCTGGGATGAATCCTGCATTTCCCAGTTCCCCCACTCGGATTTCTGGGATGAATCCCGCATTTCCCAGTTCCTCCACTCGGATTTCCGGGATGAATCCCACATTTTCCCTGTTCCCAGATGCACGACACCCATGAAGCATTTGGGATTTTTGGGGGGTTTGGAGCCGTTTTTTTGTGGCGCAGTCAGAGTGGGCTGGGATTTCCGGGATGAATCCCGCACTTCCCAGTTCCCCCACTCGGATTTCTGGGATGAATCCCGCATTTCCGTGTTCCTCCACTCGGATTTTCGGGATGAATCCCGCATTTCCCAGTTCCCCCACTCGGATTTCTGGGATGAATCCTGCATTTCCCTGTTCCTCCACTCGGATTTCCGGGATGAATCCCACATTTTCCCTGTTCCCAGATGCACGACACCCATGAAGCATTTGGGATTTTTGGGGGGTTTGGAGCCGTTTTTTGTGGCACAGAGTGGGCTGGGATTTCTGGGATGAATCCCGCATTTCCCAGTTCTTCCACTCGGATTTCCGGGATGAATCCCGCATTTCCCAGTTCCTGCACTCAGATTTCCGGGATAAATCCCTCATTTCCCAGTTCTTCCACTCGGATTTCCGGGATGAATCCCGCATTTCCCAGTTCCTGCACTCAGATTTCCGGGATAAATCCCTCATTTCCCAGTTCTTCCACTCGGATTTCCGGGATGAATCCTGCATTTCCCAGTTCCTGCACTCAGATTTCCGGGATAAATCCCTCATTTCCCAGTTCTTCCACTCGGATTTCCGGGATGAATCCCGCATTTCCCTGTTCCTCCACTCAGATTTCCGGGATGAATCCCGTATTTCCCAGTTCCTCCACTCGGATTTCCAGGATAAATCCCACATTTCCCAGTTCCTCCACTCAGATCTTTGGGATGAATCCCACATTTCCCCGTTCCCAGATGCAGCAGATGTACGACACAACCATGAAGCATTTGGGATTTTTGGGCGGGTTCGGAGCCGTTTTTTGCAGAGCGGGCTGTTCTCCGCCGGGATTTTTGGGATGAATCCCGCTTTTCCGTGCTTCCCAGATGCAGCAGATGTACGACATGATCATGAAGCACAAGCGGGCGATGCAGGAGATGCAGCTGATGTGGGAGCGGGCGATCCAGCAGCACCAGCACGGCTACGACAGCGACGAGGAGGTGGACAGCGAGCTGGGAACCTGGGAGCACCAGCTGCGCCGCATGGAGATGGACAAGACACGAGGTGCGCCGGGATCGGCATCCCGGAGCCTTCCAGAGCGGGAATTCCAGCCCGTCCCGCTGCAGTGGGAGCTGTGGGGGCAGTCCCGCCCTGTCCTCGTGGGTTGGGATAATCCCACCCTGTCCTCGTGGGTTGGGATAATCCCGCCCTGTTCTTATGGATTGGGATAATCCTGCCCTGTCCTCGTGGGTTGGGATAATCCCACCCTGTCCTCGTGGGTTGGGATAATCCCGCCCTGTCCTCGTGGGTTGGGATAATCCCGCCCTGTCCTCGTGGGTTGGGATAATCCTGCCCTGTCCTCGTGGAGTGGGAGCTGTGGGGACAATCCCGTCCTGTCCTCATGGATCAGGAGCTGTGGGGACAATCCCGTCCTGCCCTCACGGATCGGGACAATCCCGTCCTGCCCTCATGGATCGGGATAGTCCCGCCCTGCCCTCATGGATTGGGACAATCCCACCCTGCCCTTGTGGATTGGGAGCTGTGGGGACAATCCCACCCTGCCCTCATGGATCGGGACAATCCCGCCCTGCCCTCACGGATCGGGATAATCCCACCCTGTCCTCATGGATTGGGATAATCCCGCCCTGCCCTCACGGATCGGGACAATCCCACCCTGCCCTCA
>NW_008236768.1:145655-147780 GCF_000691975.1 Corvus brachyrhynchos
CGAAGGGGTGGGGATACTCCCGCCCGGCCCTCATGGATCGGGACAATCCCGCCCTGTCCTCGTGGCTCAGGAGCCATGGGTGGATTGCAGAGTGGGGATCCTGCTGGGTGTTCCTGGGAATCTCGTGCTCCACAAATCCCCCTGGAATCCCTGGGATGCTCCACAAATCCCAAGGGATTCTCCATGAGTGTTGTTTTCTCCGTGGTTTTTCGGAGTGGGATCTTCCTGGGTGTTCCTGGGAAGTTTTGTGCTGTGCAAATCCCGAGGGATTCTCCGTGGTTTTTCAGAGATCTCACCGGGCATCCCTGGGAGGTTTTGTGCTCCAGAATCCCGGGGGATTCTCTCCATGGTTTTTCAGAGTGGGGATCCTTTGCATTCCTGGGATGCTCCACAAATCCCGAGGGATTCTCCGTGGTTTTTCAGAGATCTCACCGGGCATCCCTGGGAGGTTTTGTGCTCCAGAATCCCAGGGGATTCTCTCCATGGTTTTTCAGAGTGGGGATCCTTTGCATTCCTGGGATGCTCCACAAATCCCGAGGGATTCTCCGTGGTTTTTCAGAGATCTCACCGGGCATCCCTGGGAGGTTTTGTGCTCCAGAATCCCCCTGGAATCCCTGGGATGCTCCATGAGTGTTGTCCCTAATTTTGCAGACTGGAGAATCTCACTGGACGTTCCTGGGATGCTCCACAAATCCCAAAGGATTCTCCATGAATGTTCTCTCCATGGTTTTTAAGAGTGGGAATCTTCCAGGGCATCCCTGGGAGGTTTTGGGCTCCACAAATCCCCCTGGAATCCCAAGGAATTTTCCATGAATGTCGTTTTCTCCGTGGTTTTTCAGAGTGGGGATCTCCTGCATTCCTGGGATGCTCCACAAATCCCAAGGGATGCTCCATGGGCGTTGCTTTCTCTGTGGTTTTTTTTGGAGTGGGATCTTCCAGGGCATCCCTGGGATGTTTTATGCTCCACAAATCCCCAGAAATCCCTGGGATGCTGCACAAATCCCAAGGGATTCTCCGTGACCTCCGTGTTGTCCCTGTTTTTCCAGAGTGGGCGGAGCAGCTGACCCAGATGGGCAGAGGGAAACATTTCATCGGGGATTTCCTCCCGCCGGATGAGCTGGAAAAATTCATGGAGACCTTCAAGGCGCTGAAGGTGAGGAGCCAGAGGATTTCTGGGATTCTGGGAATGAGCTCCAGGCTTATCCCACAGCTGGGAATTCCTCCAGCTCTCCTCGCTCCAGAAAAAATGCCTTCTGGAAAAAAAGGATCCGTTTCCCATTCTTTGCACAGAAATGGGACAATATTTGGGAAGGAATTCCTTCCCTGGGAGGGTGGGGAGGGAATGGGATGGAATTCCCAGAGGATCCCAGAGGTTGCCTCATCCCTAGAAGTGTCCCAGGAAAGGTTGGAGCGCTCTGGGATCATGGGAAGTGTCTCTGCCCGTGGGACTGGATGGACTTGAAGGCCTTTTTCCAGTCTGGAATTCCATGATTTGGGATTTTTCTGGAATTCCAAGCCTCCCACTCAGTTCCTCCTTGGAATCAGTGGGTGCCAAGCTGGGAAAAAAATGGGAATTTTTTTCCAGCTGCTTACAGGGAAGCGAAAACCCCAAGCCCCCAATCCAAGCACCTTCCAGTCCTTCCCAAATCCTGGAATTCCTGGAAGCTGCCTCATCCCTGTTCTCCAGCAGGGGCCTGACATTCCCTGGGGATCCAGACTTAAAAAAGAACTGGATCTGAGCCCGGATCCAGGGAACAACCTGGAATTCCAGACCTGAATTCCTCTCTGGAGCTTCATTCCCTCCTCAAGGCTGGAATCCCAGGAAATCCTGGCAGTTCTTTCCCAAAATCCCAATTTTGAGGGGCCTGGAGCTGCTTTTTCCCCCACTCTCCTGTAATCCATGGAATTAAAACCGCCCCTTTTCCTGCTTTTTCCCGCTGCAGGAGGGCCGGGAGCCGGATTATTCCGAGTACAAGGAATTCAAACTGACCGTGGAAAACATCGGATACCAAATGCTGATGAAAATGGGATGGAAGGAAGGAGAGGGATTGGGATCGGATGGGCAGGGAATCAAAAACCCCGTCAGCAAGTGAGCGCTCTCCCTATGGATCATTCCTTCCCTTTC
>NW_008236768.1:147801-153087 GCF_000691975.1 Corvus brachyrhynchos
TGCTGGAAGTCAGGATTCCTCACCTGAGCATGGAAAACTCAGCCTGGCAGAGAATTCCTTGTTTTTTGGAGGGATTTCTCTCCTGGATTTGTGGCTGTAGCTGGTGCAGGAATTGTGTCCGAGTCCCGAATCCGGAATTTCCAATCCCGATTTCCATAGGGAGGTGCAGCTCCAAAAGGAGAATTCCTGTCTGCACCTTCCCTCTCCCAGGATTAAATCCTTAAAATCAGAGATTCCTGGGAATGTTCAGGAACACATCCAGGGGAGGATATTCCAGCTGGGATCAGAGCTTTGTGATCCTGCAACTCCTGGCATCGCTCCATGCCCAGAAATGTTGGGATTTGATCCCACTTGGAGTATTCCAAAGGTTTTTTTTTAGGTGAATCAGCTGCTGGTTGGACTTCCAAACAAAATATTTGGGAATTGGGAATATTCCCGGGTGATTTTTTGGGAGGGGAGAGCCTTGTAGAAACGGAAAAGAGCTTTTCCAAGGATTTCTGCTCCTCTGTCCCGGGATTTATCCCACTGGGAATGTGGTTGTGGGTTCAGAGATGTCCTGGAGTGAAATTCCAGAATCCTGGAATCTCTGGAGCTCCTGGGCTGGAAGAATGCCCCAAGGATCATGGAGGATCCAAGCGGACGGGACAGGGAATCAGAATTCCCAAAGGAAAGGCAGGATCTGCCCATGCCGGGGGGATGACCCATCCCTGCTGCTCCTGGAATGGGTGAGGAAAGATGGGATTGATCCCATCTGGGGCCATTCCAGAGGGAAGGAAGTGGGGATTGGCCGTTCCCCAGGGCGTGGAACCCATCGCAGGCACTGGGACGGGGGAAGGAGATCCAGCAACGCCTCGGGGGGACAATTCCCACGGGAATTCCCGGGGCAAAGGGAGCTCTGAGCGTTCCCTGTCCCGCTTTTCCCGCAGGGGCACCACGGCCGTGGACGGGGCGGGATTCGGGATCGAGCGCCCGGCGGAGCTCACCAAGGAGGACGACGAGTACGAGGCCTTCCGGAAACGCATGATGCTGGCGTACCGCTTCCGGCCCAACCCGCTGGTACGGGATAACGGGAATGGGATACTGGGAATGGGAATGGGATAACGGGATCAGAGCTGGCGTACCGCTTCCAGCCCAACCCGCTGGTACGGGATAATAATGGGATACTGGGAATGGGAATGGGATCATGGGCTCAGTGCTGGCGTACCGCTTCTGGCCCAACCCGCTGGAACGGGATAACGGGAATGGGCAACTGGGAATGGGAATGGGATCATGGGCTCAGTGCTGGCGTACCGCTTCTGGCCCAACCCGCTGGAACGGGATAACGGGAATGGGCAACTGGGAATGGGAATGGGATCATGGGCTCAGTGCTGGCGTACCGCTTCTGGCCCAACCCGCTGGAACGGGATAACGGGAATGGGCAACTGGGAATGGGAATGGGATCATGGGCTCAGTGCTGGCGTACCGCTTCTGGCCCAACCCGCTGGAACGGGATAACGGGAATGGGCAACTGGGAATGGGAATGGGATCATGGGCTCAGTGCTGGCGTACCGCTTCTGGCCCAACCCGCTGGAACGGGATAACGGGAATGGGCAACTGGGAATGGGAATGGGATCATGGGCTCAGTGCTGGCGTACCGCTTCTGGCCCAACCCGCTGGTACGGGATAACGGGAATGGGATAATGGGATACTGGGAATGGGATCATGGGAATGGGATCATGGGCTCAGTGCTGGCGTACCGCTTCTGGCCCAACCCGCTGGTATGGGATAATGGGATAATGGGATAATGGGATAATGGGATACTGGGATACCGGGAATGGGATAACGGGAATGGGAATGGGATCATGGGATAACAGGAATGGGATCATGGGCTCAGAGCTGGCGTACCGCTTCTGGCCCACCCCGCTGGTATGGGATCCTGGAAATGGGATAACGGGAATGGGAATGGGATCATGGGCTCAGAGCTGGCGTACCGCTTCTGGCCCAACCCGCTGGTATGGGATCCTGGGAATGGGATAACGGGAATGGGATACCAGGAATGGGATCAGAGCTGGCGTACCCGCTGGTACAGGATACCGGGATAACGGGAATGGGATAACGGGAATAGGAATGGGATCATGGGATAACGGGAATGGGATCGTGGGATCAGTGCTGGCGTACCGCTTCCGGCCCAACCCGCTGGTACGGGATAACGGGATAATGGGAATGGGAATGGGATAACAGGAATGGGACCGCTTCCAGCCCAACCTGCTGGTGAGGAATGGGATCGTGGGAATGGGATAACGGGATCCTGGGAATGGGAGCGGGATGGTGCTGCTGTGCCGCTTCCAGCCCAATCCCAGCCAATCCTGAGGATTTTCCCGTTGGTTCTTTTTTCCCTGCAGAACAACCCCCGGCGACCTTACTACTGAGGAGGGCTTCTCCCAAGAGTTTTCCCGTGAAATGTTATCCCAAACTTCATTATCCAGCTCTTCTTTCCCGATATTATCCGGCTGGTTTTGGAATCACCGCTTTCCCCACGGAAAAACCTCCCCAGGTGGTTTTTTTTTTGGACGTGGGGAGGGTTTGCAGCAGCACCAAAAATCCCCCAGGGATAATCCCAAGGACTCCCAATTTCGTGGAATTTGGGATTTTGGGGATCTGCCCACACACCAAACCCGTGCTGCTCCGGGGGGGGTGGATTTGATTCCTTTATTTTATCTTGGAATCCCAAATCCAAGGGATTTGGGGGAGTTTGGGGAACCAGTGCCTCCAGTTCTGCCTCTGGATGGGCGGATCCAGCACGGATCAGTTGGGAATTCCAGGATTGAGGGGTCCAGGGGGGGGATTTATTCCCTTCCTGAGGATTTTGCCAACACCTCCGGTGCTTTGGGATGACGAAGACCCAAAATTCCGGCCACGCTTGGGGAAAAATCCAACAAAATTCCAGCCACGCTTTGGAAAAATCCAGTTGGATTTTGTTGTCCTAAAAAAAAAAAAACCTCTGGAAATACAAATTTTCTTCATGGAGTCTGTAAATAAAATCAAACTTGTTTGTTCCTTAGGTTTAATCCTTGGAATTTTTGGGAAGAGGGAGATTTTTTTTAGGATGGGAGGCTGCCCCGGAGCTCTGTTTTCCAAAGATTTTCGGGGAAAAAAAGCTGGATTTGGTTCCTTTTCTTTTGGATACTTGATGTGATTCCTTGTTAATTATTTTCATTACAGAGTCGAGGCTTTGGATTTTAATTAAAGCATTTCCAAAGGGGGAGGGAGGGCGTTTATCCAGGGAAAACCCAAAATCTGGGAGCCTGGAGCCAGGAATTTTGGGAAAATTGGGAAATCCTGATAAGAACCCTGGTACCGCTCCAGGGCCCGAGGTCACCGCGCCGCCCTTGGATCCCCATTCCCGCCTGGATCCCGCTCCTGGGCTGCTTTTCCTGGGAATCCAGAGCCTGGAGCCCCCCAGGATTTGAGGAGGGGATTTGTGGGAGCATGGAGGGGTTTGGAAAATCGCTTTTATTCCAGGGGATTCTGGCACTCAGGGCATGAAAGCGTTGGAATTCAGGGAATTCCTGCTCTTCCTGGTGGGAATTCCAGGCTGATGGGCCACCACAGCCATCCCTAGGTATTCCGTGCTGCCAAAAGTCCTTTTTTTCCTAATTTTTTCCTAATTTTTTCCTAATTTTTTCCTAATTTTTTCCTAATTTTTTCCTAATTTTTTCCTAATTTTTTCCTAATTTTTTCCTAATTTTTCCCCTCCCTTTTCCTAATTTTTTCCTAATTTTTTCCTAATTTTCCCCCCCTTTTTTTCCCCCCTTTTTTCCTTATTTTTTCCCCACCCCAGCCTTGATTTCCTGACCCTCCTCTCCCGATCCTTCCAAGCATGGGATTCACTGGGAAAAGCTGGAAGTTTTTCCATCAAATCATCCCAAAATCCCTTTTTTTTTTTCTTTCCATCGCGTTTTTGTTTTTTGTTTTTGGGGTTTTTTTGTTGGTTTTTTTTGGTTGTTTTTTTGGCTGCTTTTTGTGCATTTTTCCGTATCCCCATCCCATTCCCAATTCCCGACGCCGAACCCCGTTTATTCCCAAGGTTTTTCCCGGCTGGATCCTTCCCTGTTCCCATTCCCAGGCGTGTCCCAGCTCCTCCCAAGGGAACAATCCCAGGGCAAAATCCAGCCGGGACAATTCCCCAGGAGCACGAGGGCCAAAGGGTGGCCGGGGCCGCATTCCCGAGGGATTTGGGAAGCAGGGAAAAGGCGGAGCGGCCGCCCCGGGGTGGGCCTGAGGAGGCTCGGGAAGTTTGGAATTCCTCTGGAATTTTTTCAGCCCATTCCCAGCCCTGGGATGCTCTTGCAGGGCTGGGAATTCCGAGCTCCCGGCGGGATGCGGAGCCCTTGGAGCGGCCGCTCCCGATCCCTCCAATTCCTCCCTAAAATCCGGGATAAAAGCTCGGGAATTCCGAGTTTCCAGCGAGATGTGGAGCCCTTGGAGCGGCCGCTCCCGATCCCTGCGATCCCTCTAAAATCCGGGATAAAGGCTCGGCTTTCATCCGCTCCGCTCCTTCGCTCTCCCGGATCTGAGGAGCTGCGTCCTTTAGGATCGCCGGGATGCACTGGAAAAGTGGGAAAAACCCTCATCCTTCTCGTTCTCGAGTTTTCCAAGTTCCTTGGCGTGGTTGGATCCTTCAGGGAAGCCCGCAGGGACCCTCGGACCGAGCCACGAGTGTCCAGCACTGACCCCTTCCCTGGATCCCTGTCCTTCCCTGGATCCCTGTCTTTTTTCCCTGGAATTCCTGTCCTTTTCCCTGGATCCCCATCCTTCCCTGAAATTCCAGTCCTTTTCCCTGGGATCCCTGTCCTTTTCCCTCGATCCCTGTCCTTCCCTGAAGTTCCTGTCCTTTTCCCTGGATCCCTGTCCTTCCCTGGAATTCCAGTCCTTTTCCCTCGATCCCCATCCTTCCCTGAAATCCCTGTCCTTTTCCCTGGGATCCCTGTCCTTTTCCCTCGATCCCTGTCCTTCCCTGAAGTTCCTGTCCTTTTCCCTGGATCCCTGTCCTTCCCTGGAATTCCTGTCCTTTTCCCTCGATCCCTGTCCTTCCCTGAAGTTCCTGTCCTTTTCCCTGGATCCCTGTCCTTCCCTGGAATTCCTGTCCTTTTCCCTCGATCCCTGTCCTTCCTCCCAGGCCCCTCCTGTCCCTCCCCTGCACCCCGTCCCTGCCCGTGTCCCCCCGTCCCTCCGCGGGCTCCCCGCCGGTGTCCCCGGTGCCTCGGGGCGGCTCTGTGGCTTTAAGGGCGCCGCCCGGGGGCGGTC
>NW_008236768.1:153231-154580 GCF_000691975.1 Corvus brachyrhynchos
GGGAGCGCGGGGAATGGGGAATAGGGACGAGGAGGGCGCCCCGAGAGGGGGGGAATGGGGACCGGGAGGGACTCTCGGGAGTAGGGAATGGGGAATGGGAGGGAGCCCCGGGAATGGGGAATAGGGACCGGGAGGGAGCCCCGGGAATGGGGAATGGGGAATGGGGAATAGGAGGGAACCCCGGGAATGGGGAATAGGGACGGGGAGGGAGCCCCGGGAATGGGGAATGGGGAGGGGGAGGGAACCCCGGGCATGGGGAATAGGGACCGGGAGGGAGCCCCGAGAGGGGGGGAATGGGGACCGGGAGGGACTCTCGGGAGGGGGGAATGGGGACCGGGAGGGGGCCCCGGGAGGGGGGGATGGGGGATGGGCCCTGGGAGGGGGGAATAGGGAATGGGAGGGACTCTTGGGAATGGGGACCGGGAGGGAGCCCCGGGAATGGGGACAGGGATGGAGCCCCGGGAATGGGGACCGGGGAATGGGGTCCTGCTCCGGGGATGGGATCGGGCTGGGACAGGGCTCCATCCAGGGCCGGGGGAGTGACCCCACCTGGGATCGCTGTCGCATCCTCAGGGTCCCATCCGGACCTGGGAGCTGTGTCCCAGCCAGGGGACAGGGTCTGGGAATCCAGTCCGGGACAGGGGCTGGATCTACCCTGGATCGGGGGGTCCATCCCAGGACAGGGACCCCAATCCAGGTGTTCCCATGCGAAGGCGGCTGCGGGTGGGGTTTTCCCGCTGGATTTAAATCCCGCTCCGGGAGTTCCGACCCCGCAGAGCCGCTCGGGCTCCCGGACAGCCCAAATCCAGGGAATTGGGGTTATCCCGGCCCTGGAGTGTCCCCGCTGTCCCCTGGGCCGCTGACGTGTCCCGGCCGATGCCACCCCCGCTCCCGCCCGTCCCCGCCGCTGTCACGGCCGCGATAACGGACCCGCTTTCTCTTTGCCCGGAATTCCCACCCCAAGGGCTTTGGGAGCGGCTCCCGGCGATCCAGCGGGAATCCCAACACTTCCTCACCTTTGGGATTCTCCCCTTCCCAATCCCTGCTGGGATGTCCCACCCACCCTTCCTTTGGGGTTTTCCTCCCTGGGTTATTCTCGGATCCAGATTTTCCCTCCACAGCGGACGGGCAGTGACTCCACCTGTGCTGGCTGCAGGGTCTGATCCTAATCCTAAAAACCGGCGGGACTGGGAATGTTTCGGGGGAACGGGGGGAATGAGGCCGTGCCGGGTGCTGAACCCTTCCCCATCCCACAGCAGCCCCCTGTCCCCGGCACTGGTGGTGATCCTGGTGCTCCTCGGCCTCGTCTCCATCCTCATCCTCATCCTCACCGGCGGGGGCAGCCCCCT
>NW_008236768.1:154646-155872 GCF_000691975.1 Corvus brachyrhynchos
TTTGGGAAGTGGGGAGAGCTGTGGGACCCACATGGAGCAGGGATTTGGGATGTGGGATTTCGGATGTGGGATTTGGGATGTGGGATTTGGGATGTGGGGAGAGCTGTGGGACCCACATGGAGCAGGGATTTGGGATGTGGGATTTGGGATGTGGGGAGAGCTGTGGGACCCACCCAGAGCAGGGATTTGGGATTTTGGGGGGAATTTGTGGGACCCACCCAGAGCAGGGATTTGGGATCTGGGGGATCTGCATGCCCTTCATGGAGCAGGGATTTGGGATCTGGAGGACCTGCAGGCCCTGCACGGAGCAGGGATTTGGGATCTGGGATTTGGGATCTGGAGGGTCTGTGGGCCCCGCATGGAACAGGGATTTGGGACTTGGGATCTGGAGGACCTGCGGGCCCCGCTTAGAGCAGGGATTTGGGATTTGGGATTTGGGATCTGGAGGACCTGCGGGCCCCGCTTAGAGCAGGGATTTGGGATTTGGGATCTGGAGGACCTGCGGGCCCCGCTTAGAGCAGGGATTTGGGATTTGGGGTTTGGGATCTGAAGGACCTGCGGGCCCCTCATGGAGCCTCCCGTGTCTCTGCAGTGTTCGTGGTGTTCTCCTTCGTGTCGGCCGTGGATCTGATCATCGCGCTGGAGGAGGACGGGCTCGTCTCGGGCTTCACGGAGCTCTACGTGCGAGAGGTACCGACCCCACACACCCCACACGGGGCTCCTGCACCCCCGGACCCCCGTGTGACCCGCTGTCCCTATCCCCGGTGTGACCCCCCCGGTGTGACCCGGTGTCCCCTCCCCGCTGTCCCCACTCCCGGTGTGACCCTCCCGGTGCCCCCACTCCCGGTGTCCCTCCTCCCGGTGTGACCCTCCCGGTGCCCCCACTCCCGGTGTCCCTCCTCCCGGTGTGACCCTCCCGGTGCCCCCACTCCCGGTGTCCCTCCTCCCGGTGTGACCCTCCCGGTGCCCCCACTCCCGGTGTCCCTCCTCCCGGTGTGACCCTCCCGGTGCCCCCACTCCCGGTGTCCCTCCTCCCGGTGTGACCCTCCCGGTGCCCCCACTCCCGGTGTCCCCACTCCCGGTGTGACCCCCCCCGGTATAACCTGGTGTCCCCTCTCCCTGTGTGACCCCTTCCCCCGGTGTCCCCGCTCCCGGTGTCCCCCACCTCGGTGTGACCCGGTGTCCCCTCCCCATGTCCCCACTCCCGGTGTGACCCTCCCGGTGTC
>NW_008236768.1:158007-158627 GCF_000691975.1 Corvus brachyrhynchos
AATCCCGAATTTCCTGAGGAGGGGAGCTCGGGGGGGTGGGAGAATCCCGAATTTCCTGAGGAGGGGGCTCGGGGGAGTGGGAGAATCCCGAATTTCCTGAGGAGGGGAGCTCGGGGGGCTGGAAAATCCCGAAATTCCTGAGGAGGGGAGCTCGGGGGAGTGGGAGAATCCCGAATTTCCTGAGGAGGGGGCTCACGGTGATCCCAGGTGGGCTCGGGGGGGAACAAGGCCTGGAAGAATCCCGAATTTCGTGAGGACGGGGTTCGGGGGGCTGGAGAATCCTGAATTTCCTGAGGAGGGGAGCTCAGAGGGGTGGGAGAATCCCGAATTTCCTGAGGAGGGGGCTCGGGGGAGTGGGAGAATCCCGAATTTCCTGAGGAGGGGGCTCACGGTGATCCCAGGTGGGCTCGGGGGGGAACAAGGCCTGGAAGAATCCCGAATTTCGTGAGGACGGGGTTCGGGGGGCTGGAGAATCCTGAATTTCCTGAGGAGGGGAGCTCAGAGGGGTGGGAGAATCCCGAATTTCCTGAGGAGGGGAGCTCGAGGGGCTGGAAAATCCCGAATTTCCTGAGGAAGGGAGCTCGGGGGCGTGGGAGAATCCCGAATTTCCTGAGGAGGGG
>NW_008236768.1:160716-162620 GCF_000691975.1 Corvus brachyrhynchos
CGCGCTCCGCGAGCCCGCGCGGGGCGCTGCGGAGCCTCAGCCCCGAGCAGGTGAGCGCGGAGCGGGGCTCAGGGGGGGCTGGATCAGAGGGTGCGGATCCCAAAATCCCAAATTCCCTGTGCCAGGTGGCAGAGGAGCAGCGCAAACCCCTCTACCAGCGGCCCCAGGACCTGCTCCTCATCCTCATCCTCATCCTCACTGCAGCCTTCACCTTCTTCAGAGGGATGGTGAGAGCTGGAGGGGCCTGGAGGGGCTCGGGGGGCTCCTGGAGGGGCTCGGGGAAGTCCTGGATGGGCTCGGGGGTCCCGGGGAGGGTTCCTGCCCTCGGCCACCTTCCTGCCCATCCCAGGTGGTCCTGAAGGGTCTCGGGGGGTCCTGGAGGAGCTCGGGGTGGCCTGGAGGATCTCGGGGGTCCCGGGAGGATCTCAGGGGTCCCGGGGAGGATCTCAGGGGTCCTGGGGAGGGTTCCTGCCCTCGGCCACCTCCCTGCCCATTCCAGGTGGTCCTGAAGGGTCTCAGGGTGGCCTGGAGGATCTCAGGTGTCCCAGGGTGGGTTCCTGCCCCCGGCCATCCCCCTGTGCACCCCAGGTGGTCCTGAAGGGTCTCGGGGGGTCCTGAAGGGTCTCGGGGTGTCCTGAAGGGTCTCAGGGTGGCCTGGAGGATCTCAGGGGTCCCAGGAGGATCTCAGGGGTCCCAGGGAAGGTTTCTTGCCCTCGGCCACCTCCCTGCCCATCCCAGGTGGTCCTGGACTGCCCGGCCGATTCCTGTTTCGACTACACCCACCTGCACGAGCCCTACCTGCGCGACCCCGTGGCCTACCCCAAAGTGCAGGTGAGATGGGGGGACAGGAGGGGCCGGACCCCCCCTCCAGGTGCCACCAGGGCCACCTGGGGCCACAATCTCGGTGTCCCCAGCAGATGCTGATCTACCTCTTCTACCTGCTGCCCTTCCTCATCCTCGCCATCTACGCGCTGGCACTGCCTGGCTGCTCCTGGCTGCCCGACTGGAGTTTGGTGTTCGCTGGCGCCGTGGCGCAGGTGGGGGTAACCCCAAAATCCCGGGATTTGGGTGGAAATCCCCACACGGGGATCGGCAAAAGGTCAGGGCTGGGTTTTGGGGGGCAGAGCCTCACCCGCGGCTGCAAGTGGAGCAGTTCCTGTGCCTGGTAATTGCTCTGGCCTCGGTGGATTTGGACAGAACCCGAGATTAGTGGGACGGAAATAGGACGGAGAGAGCTGCAGGGCTGTAGAGAGGATGTGCTGGAGCCAAACAGCCTTTGGGGCTGGGGCTTTGCACCCTTTGGGGCCGGGGCTTTGCACCCTTTGGGGATGGGGGTTTGCACCCTTTGGGGATGGGAGTTTGCACCCTTTTAGGGCCAGGGCTTTGCACCTTTTAGGGCCGAGCCCCTCTGATGCCGCCACCCCCCATCCCTGTGCCCGCAGGCTCAGTTCACCCACCTGGGCTCCTCGCTGCACTCCCGCACCCCGTTCCCCTACCAGACCCCCGACGATGTCCTGGGCAGCTTCTTGCTCTCCAACGTCCTCTACGCGCTGGGCCCGCAGCTCCTGGCGCTGCGCTGCCTGCACTCCCCGGCCTTTTTCCTTCCCCCAAATCCTCCCGGCCTGGCCCGGGCCAAGAAGTACCAGTGACGTGTCCTGCTCGTCCCCCTGGGCCGCTGTCCCCACCCCGGGGGGATCCCGCCCGGTGCCTCCGGCCCCGCTCCGAGCGCTGGGACCCGGCTGCCAGAGGAGTCCCCAGAGGAGTCCCCAGGGATACTCCGGTCCCCCAAAATCTCTGGGGACCTCGGGATGCTCCGCGGGGACATCGCTGCAGTCCCAGCCCTGTCCTTGTGTGGCTGGGGGGGGACGCAGGAGCCGCGGTGCCCTCCCGGATGGTCCCGGTCC
>NW_008236768.1:164642-165053 GCF_000691975.1 Corvus brachyrhynchos
CCTCCGACGCGCTGCTCAACGCCCGGGGCAGGAAGAAGGTGGTGCATGTGATGGGTGAGTGGGGCCGGCATCCCGTGGGCATCCTGGGGCTGGGATTGGGGATGGGATTGGGATTGGGATTGGGGGCACCTCCTGCAGCCTCTGGGTTGTTGGGTTTAATGCACATCAAAGCACGATCCGGGTCTCTGACGCGTCCCCTGTGTCCCCCCTGTCCTGTCCAGGGCGTGGGAACCCTCCTGGGATTATCCCGAACTCTCCTTAGGGTTTGCAAAGCCCCCAAAAGAGAAGAATTCCCCCCAAAATGTGGCCCCACACCCCCATCCTGCTTTTCCCCCTACTTGGAACCCCCTCCTTGCGCCAGCCCTGGGCCGGCCGCGGGTCCCGCTGGGCACAGCGACCTCGCTCAGCCCC
>NW_008236768.1:165072-165783 GCF_000691975.1 Corvus brachyrhynchos
GTGGTGGTGCAGACAGCTCCGGGCAAGGTGGTGACACACCGCGGTGGCACCATCATCCTGCCCTGCCGCTACCACTACGACGTGTCCGCGCACGACCCGGCCGAGATCCGCCTCAAGTGGACCAAAGTGACCGAGCCCATGGCCTTCGTGGACGTGTTCGTGGCGCTGGGCAAGGCGCGGAGGGCGTTCGGACCCTACCGGGGTCGCACGGCCCTACAAGAGGACGGGGTGGGCGACGCGTCCCTCATCATCCGCAACGTCACCCTGCAGGACTACGGGCGCTACGAGTGCGAGGTGACCAACGAGCTCGAGGACGACACCGGCGTGGTCAAGCTGGACCTCGAAGGTAGCTTGGGGTGGCCGGGATGGGCTTCCCGGTGTGGGATCTTCCCGGCCCGGTGTTCTTCCCGTGGTTTATGGCCGCTGTTACGGGGTTTTATTGGTGCTGCGGGTTTACGGTGACAGCTCGTAAAAGGCGCAGAGTGATGGTGGCACGGGCTCGTAAAGCTCCCGGGCACCGGGATGGGGCAGCGCCGGGGTGTTCGGAAAGGGGGAAACGCTTTTTACGGGGTTTGGGGGGTGACAGAGGGGGAAACGCTTTTTTAGGGGCTCGGGGAGCGCAGTTTGGGGGTGGCAAAGGGGGAAACGCTTTTTTAGCACCGGGATGTGGCAGTGCTGGGGGGTTGGGGAAGCGGGAAACGCTTTTTTTGG
>NW_008236768.1:165948-166549 GCF_000691975.1 Corvus brachyrhynchos
GGGAAAACCGCGTGTGGGGGAGCGGGGGAGCCGCAGTTAGGGAGTGCCAGGGCTCGGCTGGAGCCTGCGCGGGCACCACCGATGACCCCAAATCCCAGAGGAGACCCCCCCTGGAGTCCGGGGGTCCCTGCAATCCCAAACCCGGGATCTCCCAAACCTCCTTGCAGTGGGGGACAACGCGAGCGATTTTCCAGGCGTCTCTCCCAACCCTCCCAATCCCCATTTTCCCGCGGCCTCCCGAGCCTGACACTGACCCCGCTGTTTCATCCAGCACCACAACAACCCCCCAAAAACCAAAAACAACCCCACCGCACCTTCTCCACTTTCCCCAGGAGTGATTTTCCCGTACCACCCGCGCCTGGGGCGCTACACGCTGAATTTCCACGAGGCGCAGCAGGCGTGCCTGGAGCAGGACGGGATCCTGGCGTCCCACGACCAGTTACACCAGGCCTGGCTGGAGGGGATGGACTGGTGCAACGCCGGCTGGCTGGAGGACAGCTCGGTGCAGTATCCCATCTCCCGGCCACGCGAGGAGTGCGGCCGCAAGGACACGCCCGTGGGCGGCCGGAATTGCAGCTACAGAAGAACACAGCGGGCGCTG
>NW_008236768.1:166783-168487 GCF_000691975.1 Corvus brachyrhynchos
AACCCTCATTTTTTTCATCCAAACCCTCTTCTTTTTTAGCCAAGATCTCTTCTTTTTTTATCCAGAACGTCTTTTGTTTTAGCCAAAACCTCTTTTTTAATCCAAAACCTCTTCTTCTTAGCGAAAGACCCTTCTTTTTTATCCAAAACCTCTTTTTATTTAGCCCAAACCCCCTTTTGCTTTAGCAAAAATCTCTAATTTTTTAGCCAAACCCCCTTTTTTTAATCCAGAATCTCTTCTTTTTCAGCCAAAACCATTTTTTTACATCCAAAATCTCTTCTTTTTCACCCAAACCCACTTTTTTTTTAAATCCAAACCTCCTTTTTTTTCAGCCAAAACCTTCCGCCCCCCCCCCTTTTTTTTTTTTTATTTTGTTGTTTTTTAGCAAAAACCTCTTTTCTTTAAGGAAAAACCGGTTTTTTGGGTTTGGTTTTTTTGGTTTTTTTTAAGCAAAACCTCTTTCCCGAGCAGGACCCAGGGGCTGGAGGGAATTGCAGCAGCCGGTGATGGATGAGGCCGGGGCCGCACAGGGCAGATGGGAGCCGGGAGAGCTCCGGGGCTCCATAAATCCCTCCCGGGGGGCGCGGGGGGGCCCGGCCGGGCTTTATTGAACGGTGCCAGGCGGGACAAACAACGGGGGGCATCGCCCGGGGGTGGCACCGCCGCTGCCCAGCCGCGGGAATCTGCCCTCATCAGCCCACCCAGCCCCCCAAAATGGGTTGGGGGGTCCACGGGGCTTGTGGCACTCGCCACATCCATCTACCCCACCCCAAAAATAATTTGGGGGGGCTACAGCCCATCGTGGGGTCTTCTTCAATCCCCCCCCCAAATGTGTTGGAGGGGGTCCACAGCGCTTGTGCCACCCTCCAGCCCCCCAAGATATTTTCGGGGGGTCCACAGGGCTGGTACCCCTCACCTGCTCCAACCTCCCCAAAATGTTTTTGAGGGTGCACAGGGTTTGTACCTCTGGCTTCCTCCAGCACCCCCAAAATATTTTCAAGGGGTCCACAGGGCTGGTCCCACTCACGTTTTCCAACCTCCCCAAAATTTTTTTGGGGGTCCACAGGGCTGGTACCTCTTGCTTCCTCCAGCACCCCCAAAATCTGTTTGGAGGCTCCACAGGGCTTGTTCCACTCACCTTCTCCAAGCCCCCAAAATGTTTTGGGGACTCCACAGCGCTTCCATCACTCACCCCCAACTCCCCAAATGTTTTCGGGGCCGCACAGGACTCGTACCCCTCACCTCCAGTCCCCCCAGAAATATGTCGGGAGTCTCCACAGGACTCGTACCCCTCACCCCACCCCGCGCCGCCCCCGCGCTGCCTCCAGGCTGCTCCCGCCCGACACCCCCCCCCCCCCCCCCCAGCCACTACAGATCAGAGAACAGGGAAGAGAAAGCAACTTCCTCAGCTCATCATGGTCACCGTCACTTACTTTTTTGTATTCCTAACTAAAGAAGTTAATTTCTTGAATAAAAGGACACAAACATATATAGTTTGAGGGAAGTTACCTTGCAAGACACCATACCAGTTTATGAAACTGCAACTGAAAATAAACAGTAAGGTTACTCTGAGGTCATAGTTTAAAAACAGGTTTCAGCAGTGGTCTAGATATACACAATACAACTAAAAATGAAGTTTATACTATGAAGCACTCAGTCAGCAGCTATTTCTGAAGATGAAAATTGGCATCATGGAAGGGTTCA
>NW_008236768.1:168916-169228 GCF_000691975.1 Corvus brachyrhynchos
CACCCAGCCGGGCACCGGCCGCAGGCTTTGGCAGCCCTGGACGTAGATGAAATAAAAGCTTCGGCCGCTTTGGAGAGCTGAGCGCGGCTCTGCTGTGTCCTTGGGGGGACAGCCCCCACTCGCAGCGCGATCTGGGCACGCTCAGAGCATCCCAACCCTTGGATTTATCGGGATTAGATCCAAGGAGCAGCAGCAGCAGAGCCACCTCGGGGTGTCACAGCGCTGGCAGCAACCAGGGGCCACCGTGGCGGGTGGCAGGACAGGGGTGGGGACCCCGGGATTCGGAGGGGCCTCGGGGCGTCCTCCAGGCCC
>NW_008236768.1:170553-171555 GCF_000691975.1 Corvus brachyrhynchos
ACTGTTCGTGATGCCCCCACACCCCCGGCTCGGCTTCCCTCCCCCCTCCTCCGTGTCCCCCCACTAACGTTTTGTGCAGAGGATTTTGGGCCGGTCCCACTTGCCGGTGCTGTGGCACTTGATGGTGGGCACGTGGCGCTGGGTGAAGCCCTCCTGGCACTGGTAGCGCACGCTGGAGTGGATGTTGTACTTCTCCTTCTTCTTTCCCACCGGGAAAGCGTTCGGCACCTCCGGGGGGGGCCCGCACAGCACTGGGAGGGAGGGGACGCAGAGCCCCGTCACCCCCCCCGGTACTGGGAGGTACTGGGAGTTACTGGGAGTTACTGGGAGGGGACAAGGGACACCAGTCCGGGCCACCATGAGCTTCCCCCTGCATCCCCGGGGACGCGGGTGGTGGTGGTGGTGGCTTTGGGAGAGGCTCGTCCATCAGGGTGGCAGCGAGGTGTCCCCAGGGTTTAACTGGTTAATTAATGGCTTTATTGGGGCGTCATTAGCGCGCGGGGTGGGGAGGAGCAGCTGGAGGTTAATGGAACTTCCCGAGGTAAGGAATGGGAATTTAATGGGTTTTAATGGGAGCAAATTAAACAAATCCAAGTGTGGATGGAGGGATTGATCATGGGGGGGGAAGAGAGAGGAAAAATGGAGATTTAGGGGAGAGCTGCTGGAGTTCGCCTGGGAGAAGGGCTGGGAAAGGTTTGCTGGGGACGAGGAGGGGCCTGGGGGCTGCGGGATGGGGACAGGGATGTCAGGAGCTGTGGAGTGGGGACACTGGGACTGCGGGATGGGGACAGGGATGTCAGGAGCTGTGGAGTGGGGACACTGGGACTGCGGGATGGGGACAGGGATGCCGAGGGTTGCAGGATGAGGCCGTGCCAGGCTGGGCACGCCGGGCGGGCGCTACCTGTGCCTTTCTTGCAGATGTAGGGCAGGTTGTAGTTGCAGGGCACGTCGCTCCACTTGCCGATCTCGTGGGACACGAGCACCACGCAGTCCTCGCCGCCC
>NW_008236768.1:175391-175783 GCF_000691975.1 Corvus brachyrhynchos
GGGCCACCGGCGCCACCGCCTCCTCCGTGTCCCTGTGCCCCGCGGCTGCGGGGACACCACGAGCATCAGCGGTGGCACCGAGGGCACCCGAGGTGTCTCGCAGCCCTCCTCGAGTGTCAGCACCAGGCACCGCATCCACCTCCCCGCACCCAGCCGGAGCTGGGCTCCCTCCCAGCGCCTATCTCCTCGTTTATCTCATTAATTCCCTAATTAAATATTCATCCGCAGCAATTTTCCCGGCCATGCCCACTGATCCCCGAGGGAAGACGGGAGCGGGTGGGGGGTCTGGGAGCGGAGCTCGGCGGGTCCCGCTCACCTTTGTAGCAGTAGGCGTCGAATTTGGAGGCGGCGGAGGGGAAACCGGTGCGATTTGGGAACTGGTAGAGGGTCCG
>NW_008236768.1:176390-176666 GCF_000691975.1 Corvus brachyrhynchos
CCTGGGCACCCAGCCACGCCGTGACCACGGAGGGACACCGTGGGCACCCAGCCATGGCCACGGCCGGGGAGGGACATCCCTGGGCACCCAGCCACACCGTGACCACAGAGGGCCGTCCCCGGGCATGTGCCAGGCTGCTCTCAGCCGGGCACAGCCCTGGGCACCCCCTCCTTGCCTCGCAGCTCCCGGGAGTAGCAGTAGACGTCGTAGAGCTCGGCGGGCTCCCTCCGCCCGTAGCTGCGCACGCCGGGGAGGCTGTTGCGGTCTCCGTAGCAG
>NW_008236768.1:179332-181152 GCF_000691975.1 Corvus brachyrhynchos
TGGCGCCTGCCACCATCACCCAGCTCCCACCACAACCATCGCCCGATTCCCACACAACCATCGCCTGGCACAGGCACCACCCAGTGCCCACCACCATCACCCAGAACGGACACAACCATCACCCGGCGCCCACCACCATCTCTGAGCTCCCACCGCAACCAAAACCTGGCACAACCATCACCCAGTTCCCACCACAACCATCACCCAGCTGTCACCCAGTGCCCACCACCCATCACCCAGGCCCACCACCATCCCCAAATTCCCACCACCGCCAGCATCCAGCTCCCACTACAACCATCGCTCACCCGTCGGGTGCCAAACTGGCCGAGCAGAGGCAGCCAGCACCCCCAAACCCCCAAATCCCGAAGTGCCACCACGTGGCCAACGAGCTTGAGCCAAACCCCAGCTCCTCCCCACTCACAGATCCATCCTGGAATTTGCTGCTCCCTGGGTTTCCCCGATCCCTGCCCCGTCCCAGACAGGGCTTTGGGGACCACTCGGCCTTTGGGGGACACCAGGAGCCCCCCGTGCCCCTCCCGCTGCCCCGAACCGAGGCTCTGCCTCATCCCCCATCCCTTTTGCTCCATTTTCCAGCCCTTGATGCCTCGTTCCGTCCCTTCTGTGCTTTTATGGGACGAAAATAGAAAGAAAGAGCGAAACGGCGAGAAAAAAGGAGACCCCCCCCGTGTTCCGCGCGGGCAAAGGGCCTTTTTGGGGATGCAAAACCGGGTTTTATCTGATTCCTTCTCAAGAAGAAAGCCTTGGCAGCCCCTTCCCCACCGCGGCAGCTCCACAGGGCGCTCTGCTGGGAGGGGACAGGGAGGTGTGACCTGGCCCTGGCCATGGAGGGAAATTCCCGGGGTCAGGAATGGGCAGCGGGATGTGCCTTTGCCCGGATTAATCTCCCTGGAGCTGGAAAACCCCAAAGCAGCGCCGGGGCTGCTCCACGGCACCGACAGCAGCTCGTTCATCCCTGCTCGGAGATGCTCCGGGAAGGAAATGCCTCGGCAGCACCAAACTTTTCCCGGTCTTTGAGCTCCAGGGGGAAAAAAAAATTCCTTGGCACGGGCGGGCTCGGGAGGTTCCAGCTCCTCGCGTTGGAATGTTAATTTTGGCTTTCTGGGGTGTTCAGGAGCTCTCCCAGGACAAAGCAGCAGCGCCGTGTCCTTGGTCCGGGCACCACCCGAGACCTGCTGGGTGCGGGATGGGGACCCCCAGGACACCCAGCACCAGGGAACAAGGGTGGCCCGGGCTGTGCTCACCCACGTCTCAGGGATTCAAACCATCCTGCTGGGTTTTCCCGGTTTTTGAAAGATTTTTTGGTCTTTCCACACATTTCCTTTTCCCCTGGATTTTCCAGGTGACTTTTCCCATCAAAAGGCAAACAAGGAGATTTGGGGGGGGGAACAGCAGCGATGGGATCTCGCTCTCTGCCACCTTCCTGGGATCTTCCCCTTCTCCATCCTCCTCCTCCCCGGCCCGCAGAGCTCCCAGTGGAGCACCCAGTGACAACTCGCGGCCACCAGTCCCGAACCGAGGGGTCCCATCCCCGGTGTCACACCGGGCCAGCGGCAGCGAGAGCCCGCGGAGAGCCGCGTGAAGGCGAGGAGGAGAAATCCGCCTCGGAGTATTTACTCAGAGCGGGGTCCTCGCTGAGCAAACAGCCGGGATTTATTCAAATGTTAAACACAAAAGTTGCTCTTTGGGTTTCCAGCCGCTTCCCAGGAGGCTGCAGAGCTGGGATTTGAGGGATGGGATGGGATGGGATGGGATGGGATGGGATGGGATGGGATGGGATGGGATGAGATGGGATGGGGGTC
>NW_008236768.1:182789-183013 GCF_000691975.1 Corvus brachyrhynchos
CCTCCTCTCTGCCCACAACAAAGGAATTCTGCAAACCTCGCTGCCGTCACATCTCACAGGCAACGTGATGCTCCCCGCTCCCCCCAGCCTGCCGGAATAAATTAGCACCTCGGGAAGCTGTGATCCCGTCCAATATGGGCCCTTTGCCGGGTGCGATTTTTATTAGGCAGACAGTCTGCAGCCTTTATTTTAGAATTTGCTCCTCTTTTTTTTTTCAATCGATT
>NW_008236768.1:183118-183533 GCF_000691975.1 Corvus brachyrhynchos
CCCCCCCGCCAGCCCTGCCGCCGGCTCGGCCACACGCTGGGAGTGACTCCCGGCACCGCGCCCGGTGCCCAAACCCGGGAGGAGACCCCCGGGCCGCAGGGCCTGGCACGGATCCAGGCCGCTGGCACCGTTGTCCCACCGGTTTTGGGGTTGCCGAGCGCCTCGCGCTATCCCCACCCACATCCATCCGTCCATCCCTCCATCCATCCATCCGTCCGTCTGTCCGTCCATCCATCCGTCCGTCTGTCCGTCCATCCATCCATCCATCCGTCCGTCCGCCCGTCCATCCATCCATCCCTCCATCCATCCATCCATCCATCCTGTCTTCTCCACACCGTGTCCGCGTGCTGGGGACATCCTGGCCATGGCACTGAGTGCCCAGCACTCTGCCAGCTCCCTGGCAGCCAGGGCCACC
>NW_008236768.1:183672-183981 GCF_000691975.1 Corvus brachyrhynchos
CCCGCCCCCCCCCCGCCCCCCCTGCCGGCCCTCTGTCTCGCTGCCAGCTCCTGGGGTGCTTCAGGACACGGTGGCCCTGCCTGCCCCACTGTCCCCAGTGTTGCCCAGCCCCTCTCAGTGTCCCCAGCCCCTGAGAGCCCGGTCCTCACGGTGTCCCCCTGTCCTCGCGTCCCCACAAAGCCAGTGGCCACGCCCCCATTGTCCAGCTGTCCCAGTGCCCCTGATCCCCGCAGTGTCCCCTCCAGCCCCATGGTCCCCGATCCCAGCACCGCCAGCCGTGACAGCTCACTGTCCCCTCAGTGTCCCCAG
>NW_008236768.1:185350-186586 GCF_000691975.1 Corvus brachyrhynchos
GGATTTTTCTGGGGTGTTTCCAACGAGGGGAGCGTCTCCCAGCCCCTCCACACCCCAAAATTCTCTCTAAGCCATACAGGGCGCAGCCAGCAGCACCCTCCAGCCCCTCCACACCCTATAAGGGGCCGGAATGGGGCGCAGGGGGGGGTGGAGGATGCTGTGGATGGATAAAGATTTCAAAAAGCCCCAACAACCCCCCAAAACCGGGTAAGACTCTCCAAAGAGCCGCGCTACCAGGAACGACCCCCAAAACGGGGGAAGAAAACCATCACTGAGCTATCGGGGGGCGGTTTTTTTGGGGGGAGGGGGGGTGTCCCCTCCCCGCCGGTGACTGAAGAATGCCAGCCTGTCTCCCACGGCTTGGCACCAAAAGGAGAGATCCCCCCTCCCTATTTCGCCCATAGGATGGATCCGTGGAAACCCGAGAGCAAAGTTCTCATTTCCGACTCCATTGTGCCAGACTTTTCGTGGCGTTTCCTGCCTTTTGTGAGCCCCCCCTGCTCCGGCACAATCCCGGCGTTGCCGGCGCACAGAGCTCCTCTGTTCCCCTTCTTTATGTGGCTGCAGCTGGCGGGCCCGGCCCCATGGAGGTGCCCAAGCGTGGGGGACAGGGACAGGGGTCACTGTCCCCGTGGGGTTTGCCTTTAGGGACAGGGTCCCAGGGGATTTGATATCCTTGCTTCTTCCCGCTCTCGGCGGATCCAGCCGCCCCTACAGATCTCCCGTCCTGCTGGCCCGGGGTGGTTTCTGGGGGTTTTTGGAAGGAGGGTGCTGCTCCTGCTCGGAGAGGATGGTCCAGGAGTGGTCCATGGGATGGGGCCGACCTCAAAATCCTCACCTGGGCACCCTCTGGATGTCCCCGCTGCCCCCCACCACAGCTGGGTCCTCCCCCCGCTGCCCAAATCCTTCCTCCTGCTCTTCATCTCCCCAAATTTCACCCGGAAATCCCGCAGCGTGCATGGATCAGGGATCAGAAGGGTTCATGCCTGCTTCCCAGTGGGAATGTCGGGTGTCCCCAGTAGCTCCCAGCTCCCACATCCCAAAAATCTCCACCACAGCTGCTCCCAGCCTGACCCCGACCCTCGAAGGAGCCCCGGGGATTCAAAGGCGGGACCCCGGGCCACCTCCCAGGGGACACCGAGCCCCGGCGTGGCTGTGTCCCCGGCCTTTTGTGTGGCACGGAGGGTGCTGGCAGCGACTGAGCGGAGCTCTCAAGTGGCGGTGAATGTCACAGCA
>NW_008236768.1:188400-189114 GCF_000691975.1 Corvus brachyrhynchos
CCCCGCTCTGACTCCGGCAATAATCAGCAGCGAGGCTGGCAGGATGCCGCGCTGGCTCATTAGCCAGGGTGCTAATTGTCCCGTGCGGGGACACTGAGCAGCATCTCCCGTCCGCAAAGCCAAGCTCATTAACGGCGCATGGCCCCCTCACACCTGCTCACACCGCTGTGACACGTGTCAGGCACTCACGGTGTGGGGACACTGTTGGGGACACCGCGGCAAAGCCCGGTGCCCTCAGCCCTGGGGACTACAGGCCGGCTTGTGGCTTAAAAGCAGCGTTATAATAAATTAATGACAATTATATCATTTTCCCATCCCTATTTACCCACGGCCACCCTGCCCTGCTCCTTCCCAGCGCCGAGATGCCACCACATCCTCACTTAGCGTGAATTACAAACCACATCTGGCTGGGCCAAACCCTTCCCGAAGCCCCGCGGCACCCCCGTCCCGCGCGCTCGGGGGGATTTTGATAAATAATAAAGGCACGGAGAACAGGCAGAGCCCTGTGCCGCTGCGCGCTGAATTCCGCAGCCCCCGGCGATCCCCGGGGCTTTACGCGGAAGTGGAAATCAATCGGCACAAGTAATTAATGGTGAAGGGCACAACACCCGCTCTTTCTTTGGAAGTGGAAATCAATCGGCACAAGTAATTAATGGTAAAGGGCACAACACCCGCTCTTTCTTTGGAAGCGCCGGCCGGGGATGCTCGGCGGAG
>NW_008236768.1:189688-191270 GCF_000691975.1 Corvus brachyrhynchos
CGCTCTCGCATCCTTCCGGCTCTCCGGGGCTGCAGGGGTCGGGGGGCACTGGGATCCTCCCGGCTCTCCAGGGCTGCAGGGGTCGGGGGGCACTGGGATCCTCCCGGCTCTCCAGGGCTGCAGGGGTCGGGGGGCACTGGGATCCTCCCGGCTCTCCAGGGCTGCAGGGGTCGGGGGTCACTGGGATGATGAGCGGGGACCGTGCCCGCAGGCGCGTGCGGGAGGTGACGCGCACGGCGGTGGCAGAAGTGGCAGCTCTGTCCCCAGACGAGCAATTAGCCCAGGGGCAAATGAGGCTCCTGCGGTTTTTGACCCAATTTCTCAGGCGAAACTCGACGGGGGAAGGAGAGGAGGGAGGGAGAGAAGGAGGAGGAGAAGGAGGAGGAAGGCAGAGCCGGTCACGCGTGTGTCGCGTGTCCCCGCGGGTGTGTGCTCACACGCGTGTGACATGTGTGACATGCGTGCCCCCAGCCGGGGCCGAGCCCCGGGGCGGGGACGGGGACGGGGATGGGGACGGGGAGGGGGCGGCGGCTTCGCAGCTCTCGCCGGGTTTATTTTTGCCGGTGACTGAGCTGAGGCGGCCTCGGCGCGGCCGCCGTGACTCACCCGGCACCGGGAGCTCTGCGGGGCTGCGGAGCCGGGGGCTGGGATGAGCAGGGATGCTGGGGTGGGAAGGGGTGCTGGGATGAGCAGGGATGAGTGGGGATGTAGGGATGATAAAGGACGCAGGGATGAGCAGGGAGGTGCAGGGAGGTGCAGGGATGAGCAGGGATGCAGGGAGGTGCAGGGATGCAGGGATGAGCAGCATTGCTGGGCCGTGTAAGGATCCTGGGATCTGCAGGGATTCAGGGATTCAGGGATTCAGGGATGCAGGGATTTGCAGGGATGTGTAGGGATTTGCAGGAAATCAGGGATGCAGGGATGAGCAGGGATTCAGGGAGATTCAGGGATATGCAAGGATTCAGGGATATGCAGGGCTGCAGGGATGTGCAGGGATGCAGGTATATACAGGATTTTAGGGATGCAGGGATATGCAGGGTTTCTGGGATTCAGGGATGCAGGGATGCAGGAATATGCAGGGTTTCTGGGATTCAGGGATGCAGGGATGCAGGAATATGCAGGGTTTCAGGGATTCAGGGATATGCAGGGTTCTAGGGATGCAGAGATTCAGGAATTCAGGGATGCAGGGACATGCAGGGTTTCTGGGATTCAGGGCTGCAGGAATATGCAGGGATTCAGGGATGCAGGGATGTGCAGGATTTCAGTGATTCAGGGATGCGGGAATTCAGGGTTTCAGGGATTCTGGGATAGCCAGGGTTTCAGGGTTTCAGGGATGTGCAGGGTTTCAGGGGTGCCGAGATTCAGGAATTCAGGGATGTGCAGGGTTTCAGAGATGCAGGGATGCAGAGATTCGGGGATTCAGGGATGTGCGGGGATTCAGGGATGCAGGAATTCAGGGATTCAGGAATCTCTCCCACCCCGCACTCCCTCTCCCTCTCCTCCTCCTTCTCTCCTGTGCCAGCCCCGCTCCGCCAGTGCCGCCTGCAGAGCTGCTCCGGGAGGGTCACCGCGCCCCCCGCGG
>NW_008236768.1:191407-200070 GCF_000691975.1 Corvus brachyrhynchos
GGGAGGGGACCGGGGAGCAGCCCCCGGGGGGAGCCGGTGCTGCCGGAGGTCGCCGGTGCTGTCCGGGTGGCCCCAGTGGTGTCCCCAGTGCTTCTCGGGGAACCCCATTGCTGGCCGGGGGTCCCCGGTGCTGCTCGGGGGGTCCCCAGTACGATCCAAGGGTCTCCATTCCTGCCCAGGTGTCCCCAGGGCTGTTTCAGGTGTCCCCAGAGCTGCCCAGGTGTCCCCAGCGCTGTTTTGGGTGTCCCCGTTCCTGCTCAGGTGTACCCAGCGCTGTTTTGGGTGTCCCCAGGGCTGCCCAGGTGTCCCCAGCGCTGTTTTGGGTGTCCCCAGAGCTGTCCAGGTGTCCCCGTTCCTGCTCAGGTGTACCCAGCGCTGTTTTGGGTGTCCCCAGGGCTGCCCAGGTGTCCCCAGGGCTGTTTTGGGTGTCCCCAGAGCTGTCCAGGTGTCCCCGTTCCTGCTCAGGTGTACCCAGCGCTGTTTTGGGTGTTGCCAGGGCTGTTTTGGGTGTCCCCATTCCTGCCCCCGGCTCAGGTGTCCCCAGCGCTGTTTTGGGTGTCCCCAGGGCTGCCCAGGTGTCCCCAGCGCTATTTTGGGTGTCCCCAGCGCTGTTTTGGGTGTCCCCAGAGCTGTCCAGGTGTCCCCGTTCCTGCCCAGGTGTCCCCAGCGCTGTTTCGGGTGTCCCCAGCGCTGTTTCGCGTGTCCCCGTCCGTGCCCCTCCCTGAGCGCTCTCTCCGCAGGCAGCGATGCCCGCGGAGCCCCTGGTCTGTGCCCGCACGGCCACGCGGTGAGTCCCGGCCCCTCCTGGCGCCCGTGCCCCGCTGTCCCCTGGCCCTGCCAGGCTCTGATGTCCCCCCGGGGCTGGGGGGACGTGTCGCGCGCAGGGTGGGCTCCGTGCTGCACTGAACCGGGACGTGAAGCAGTTTGGGAAGCAGCACCTGTTCGATGGCAGCGAGGAGACCTGCTGGAACTCGGACGAGGTGCGGGGCCACGGGAGCTGCGAGCCCCCCCTTCCCCACTCCGTGCCCCCTGTGACACTGCTGTCCCCACCCAGGGCACGTCCCAGTGGGTCACCCTGGATTTCCCCCAGCCCGTCAAGGTCTCGCAGCTCCACATCCAGTTCCAGGGGGGATTTTCCAGCCGGCTGTGCACGCTGGAAGGTGAGGATTGCTGGGATTAGAGGGGCCCTGCCTCAGTTTACTCACACCTGCACCCTGTAGCTGTGAGAGGGAGGCTCAGAGGGGTTCATCAGCAATTCCCAAAGCCCAGGAGGGGTTTGGGAACACCTGGAGCAGCTCCGTGGGGGAATAAAGAGGAGCTGGGATGCTCTGGGTGCTGCTGGGAATCGGGGAAGATTTTGGGACAGCCCTTGGAGGGGAATAAAGAGGAGCTGGGATGCTCTGGGTGCTGCTAGGAATCGGGGAAGATTTTGGGACAGCCCTTGGAGGGCAATAAGAAGGAGCTGGGGTGCTCTGGGAGCCAGGGAAGATTTTTGGAGGCTCCTGGAGGGGAATAAAGAGGAGCTGGGATGCTCTGGGTGCTGCTGGGAGCCAGGGAAGATTTTTGGAGGCTCCTGCAGCACCTGAGGCTCGCCCTCGCCCTCCCCAGGCTGCAGGACTGGTGAGGGACTGGTGAAAATATCCGAGCTGTACCCCCAGGACAGCCATGCCCTGCAAATATCCTTTCCCAGGATGATGATGATGATGGGGGGCTGGAATTCGGGGATTTTTTATTTTGGAATTTTGCTGCTGTGGGAGCTGCTCAGCAGAGCTGGGGGTGTGACCCCCCCACCCCTCACCCCCTCAGGGCGGGTCTGGCATCCCAATCCCTGCGTTCTTCCTTCACTGGGAGCGGCACAGATTCCAGGTGGAGGAGACGGTGCTGGATAAGCTGAGGATCACCTTTGGGAGCAGCACGGATTTCTTCGGGAGGATCGTGGTTTATCACCTGGGGGTGCTGGGGGAGAGGCTCTAGGGGGGGACACTGGGGGGCTGTGCCCACTTTGGGGGCTCTGCAGACCCCCCTGAGAGGGATCCCTGTCCCCTGGGGTGACGCTGGTGAAGGACACGGGAGGCTGTGGTGGGACACAGGGGTGCAATGGGATCAATTAAAGATATTCCTGCTCTTTCCCGGCTGCTCCTTTGGAATTGGCTCTCTGGGAATGAGCCCTCCGGGGGTTTGGCTTCAGGGCAGAGGAGAAGCGTCCCCTCCTTGTGCTGTCACCTTGGTGGCCACCCCTGAGCAGTGACACATTCCCAGCTGCCGGGATTTTTCCTCCTGGCTGCGTGCAGGGAAGGCTTGGCAGCTTTATGGGAGCTTCCCTTTCCGAATGGAGCAATTCCAGGATGCTGAGGGGGAATTCTGCCCAAAAACTGGGATTGGGATGGGAGCTGGGATGGGCTGAGACAGCAGATGGGGCTGCTTCCGAGTTTAATTCCAATTAGAGTTTCCTTCCAATGGAAAACACGGAGCAGCCGAGCCCGGGCAGGGCTGGAGCGCTGCTGCCCTGAGGAATGAGTGTCCCTGGATTTGAGGCACTGCGGCCGTGCCAGCTCCGGGAGAGGCCTGGATCCATGGAGGGCAGAAATTCCCGGATTCCTCTGTGCCTGGAGCGGCGTGCCAGGGCCTGCTCCAGGCTGGGATGAGGCCGTGGTGATCCTGGGAAGAGCTGGAGCCGCCTCACTTCTTCTTCTTCTTGTTCTGGAACAGCTTCAGGATGTGGTTCTCGATCACCTGTTGGACTGAGGGAGGGAGGGGAGGGGAATCCAGGGAAGCTGCTCTGGGAAGGATCTGGTGGTCACTGTTTTCTGAGGGAAAATCTGTTTTCGGAGGGTTTTCGGAGGGAAAGCCCCTGTTCTCCAAGGGAAAATTCCATTTTCTGAGGGAAAGCCTCTGTTTTCTGAGGGAATATCCCCATTTTCGGAGGGAAAATCCCTGTTTTCCAGAAGCCTGTCCCCACCTCCCCCATCCCAGCCTTATCGCAGCTCCAGTTGGGAAGCAGAGCCCGGGATTTCCCTGGACTGAAGCCTCTGCCTGGCACAGCTGTGGTGTTGGGAGGTCCAAGGAAGCCCCGAGCAGGGCTGGGAGCTGGGAATTCCCTGGAAGCTCCCCAGGAAGGGGACACTTGCCTTTCTTGTGTCCCAAGGCCACTGCCAGGTCCATGGGGGTGTATCCCGAATCCGCCTCCTCCGTCAGGTCAGCGCCACGAGCTGCGGGTCAGGAAAGGGAGAGGGGCTGCCCAGGGAAAAGCCACCCCAAAAGCTGCCCCGAGGCAGCCAGGCTCTCTTCCCAAGGCAGGGAAGCAGCGATTCCAGGAGCTGGAAGCAGCAGGAGCAGGCGTTGCCTTACCCAGGAGGGTCTCCACGCACTTGACGTGGTTCCCGCGCACGGCGTAGAGCAGGGGGGTGCCCCCGTTCTGTGGGGTGGGGAAGGGGAGGGAAAAGTCATTCCCGAGCTCACACAGCTCCTGCCTCTCCCTGTTCTCCCTCGGGAGGTTCCTGACCCGCTGGGATCCCCCTTGCAGCATCCCAGTTCCGGACTGGGATCCCCCTTCCAGCCTCTCTCCCAGCTCCAGTGTGGATCTCAATGGGATCCCCTTCCCAGCCCTTCTGGGACTCACTGGGAGCCCTTTTCACCCCCTGCCAGCTCCAGTCTGGGACTCACTGGGATTCCCCTTCCACCCTCGCCCAGTTCCAGGCTGGGACTCACTGGGATCCCCTTCCAGTCTCTCCCAGTTCTAGACTGGGTCCCACTGGGACCTCCTTCCAGCCTCTCCCAACTCTGGGCTGATGTCCCCTGGCCGTGCTGGTGGCACTGGGGAGGTTTCTCCTGATGTCCCCTGGCCGTGCTGGTGGCACTGGGGAGGTTTCTCCTGATGTCCCCTGGCCGTGCTGGTGGCACTGGGAAGGTTTCTCCTGTTGTCCCCTGGCCGTGCTGGTGGCACTGGGAAGGTTTCTCCCGGTGTGATGTCCCCTGGCCGTGCTGGGGGCACTGGGGAGGTTTCTCCTGATGTCCCCTGGCCGTGCTGGTGGCACTGGGAAGGTTTCTCCTGATGTCCCCTGGCCGTGCTGGTGGCACTGGGGAGGTTTCTCCCGGTGTCCCCGGTGTCCCCTGGCTGTGCTGGTGGCACTGGGGAGGTTTCTCCCGGTGTCCCCGGTGTCCCCTGGCTGTGCTGGTGGCACTCACCCAGTCGTAGGTGTTGATGTCCACGTCCCTGTCCAGCAGCATGGTGACGATGTCGGTGTAGCCGCCCATGCTGGCCAGGGCCAGGGCGCTCTCCCGCTCCTTGGCCAGCGCGTGGGGATCGGCGCCCTGGGGACAGCAGGGTGGGGACAGCGAGGTGACATCGCCTGCAGCCACCTTCCCTTCCCAGGGGCTGACACCGCCCCTGCATTCCCAGCTCCCTCTCCGGAGTAAAATCCTTACTGGGAATATTTAAATCCTCATCCAATATCTCAGGTGAGGCTTCAGAACCTCCTCTCCAGTGCTGACGGATCCTGTTCCTCATCCCTTTTCCCCCCCGTCTGAATCCCTTTTGTTTTTTTACTGATTTCCATCAAAGATCTCCCTGTTCTCCCAGCCCTGCCAGCCACTGACCCCTCCTGGATTTCATGAAATCCTTTATGGATCTGCCCCCATTTATTTTGGGGTCTCCGGTCGTGTGTTGCAGTTTTCCTGCTGGGTTTGAGCTGGGAGTGCCTCCCAACCCTCGGATACACGTGGGAAGTGGGAATGAGCTCCCTCTGGAATGCTGGAGGGGCTGATCCCCGCTCCCCGATGCCACAAGTGCCACAGGGAGGGAGCAGCATCCTCTGGGATTGAAGAGGGAGATCCCAGGATTAAAGACAGAGGGAGATTCCCAGGGAAAAAAAGAGGGAGATCCCAGGGGAAAAAAGAGGGAGATCCCAGGGGAAAAAAGAGGGAGATCCCAGGAGATTCCCAGGGAAAAAAAGAGGGAGATCCCAGGGAAAAAAGAGGGAGATCCCAGGGAAAAAAGAGGGAGATTCTAGGAAAAAAATAGGGAGATTTCCAGGGAAAAAAGAGGGAGATTCCAGGGAAAAAAAGGAGATTCCCAGGATGAAAGACAGATGTCAGGATAATAAAGGGAGATCCCAGGATTAAAACCAAAGGGAGATCCCAGGATTAAAGACAGAGGGAGAGCCAGGATTTGAAAGAGAAATCCCAGAATAAAAGAGGGAGATCCCAGGATGAAAGACAGATCCCAGGATTAAAGACAGATGGATGACAGAGGGAGATCCCAGGATGGAAAAGGGAGATCCCAGGATGGAAAAGGGAGATCCCAGGATGGAAAAAGGAGATCCCAGGATGGAAAAGGGAGATCCCAGGATGGAAAAGGGAGGTCCCAGGATGGAAAAAGGAGATCCCAGGATGGAAAAGGGAGATCCCAGGATGGAAAAGGGAGGTCCCAGGATGGAAAAGGGAGATCCCAGGATGGAAAAGGGAGGTCCCAGGATGGAAAAGGGAGATCCCAGGATGGAAAAGGGAGGTCCCAGGATGGAAAAAGGAGATCCCAGGATGGAAAAGGGAGATCCCAGGATGGAAAAGGGAGGTCCCAGGATGGAAAAGGGAGGTCCCAGGATGGAAAAGGGAGATCCCAGGATGGAAAAGGGAGGTCCCAGGATGCTGCTGGACACTTTGGAAACTCCTGGAGCTGCAGATGGGAAGTGTCCCACGGCCTCACCCATTCCAGGAGGTGCCGGACGGTCTCGATTTCCCCGAAAGCTGCGGCCCAGATCAGGGGGGTGAAGCCTCTCTCGTCAGGTTTGTTCACCAAATTCTCACCTGGGAGAGGTGAAAACAGCCAGGCTGAACCCCGCTGTGCTCCCAGTAAAACCACTAAGGGCTGCAAAACCACCTCCATCAGCTGGTGGATGGTTGGAATTCGTGATTTTTTGGAGGCTTTTTCCAATCTCCAAAATTGGAAAAACCTCCAAAAAAAACCCAAAAAACCAAACCAACCCCGAAATCCCAGTGGTTTTACAGCTGAATAAAAACCAAGCTGAGGGTTTGAGGTCACCAGAAAGGTCCTGGCAGGGTCAAAGAGACACCAACCTTTCCTCAGGTGCTCCTTCAGCTGGATGAGCTCCCCTTGGGCAGCGAGCTGGTGGATGGACAGCGCTGGGAGAGACGGAATCCATCAGGGAATAAAACCCAATTCCCTGCAAATTTGGGGGGGTTGGGGGGTACCCCCAAAGCTCAGGGTGGGCCCAGCCCCTCCCCTGCTGCCCCCATGTCCCCTGCAGCCCCGTGGGGACACGGGTGGCACTCACTGTCCAGCGTGGCCGGCAGCGCGGAGACCTCGTTGCCTCGCTGTCTGTTGGTCAGGGTGTTGGAGTGCTTCAGGGGGAAAGCTGCCAGGAGGAGGTGATGGCTTTATTCCCGGCGTTGTTTTGGGATTCCCTGCTCCTTTGGGGTCATTCCCTGCTCCTTTGGGGTCATTCCCTGCTCCTTTGGGGTCGTTTCCTGCTCCTTTGGGGTCATTCCCTGCTCCTTTGGGGTCATTCCCTGCTCCTTTGGGGTCCTGTCCTGCTCCTTTGGGGTCGTTTCCTGCTCCTTTGGGGTCATTTCCTGCTCCTTTGGGGTCATTCCCTGCTCGTTTGGGGTCGTTTCCTGCTCCTTTGGGGTCATTTCCTGCTCCTTTGGGGTCGTTTCCTGCTCCTTTGGGGTCCTGTCCTGCTCCTTTGGGGTCATTTCCTGCTGCTTTGGGGTCGTTTCCTGCTCCTTTAGGGTCCTGTCCTGCTCCTTTGGGGTCATTTCCTGCTCCTTTGGGGTCCTTGCCTGCTCCTTTGGGGTCCTGTCCTGCTCCTTTGGGGTCATTTCCTGCTGCTTTGGGGTCGTTTCCTGCTCCTTTAGGGTCCTGTCCTGCTCCTTTGGGGTCATTTCCTGCTCCTTTGGGGTCCTTGCCTGCTCCTTTGGGGTCCTGTCCTGCTCCTTTGGGGTCATTTCCTGCTGCTTTGGGGTCGTTTCCTGCTCCTTTAGGGTCCTGTCCTGCTCCTTTGGGGTCATTTCCTGCTCCTTTGGGGTCCTTGCCTGCTCCTTTGGGGTCCTGTCCTGCTCCTTTGGGGTCATTTCCTGCTGCTTTGGGGTCGTTTCCTGCTCCTTTAGGGTCCTGTCCTGCTCCTTTGGGGTCATTTCCTGCTCCTTTGGGGTCCTTGCCTGCTCCTTTGGGGTCCTGTCCTGCTCCTTTGGGGTCATTTCCTGCTCATTTGGGGTCGTTTCCTGCTCGTTTGGGGTCGTGTCCTGCTCGTTTGGGGTCGTTTTCTGCTCGTTTGGGGTCCTGTCCTGCTCGTTTGGGGTCCTGTCCTGCTCCTTTAGGGTCCTGTCCTGCTCATTTGGGGTTTCTTCTGGGTTTAGGTGTTTAGTCTTTATTTATTGCGGGTTTATTCTCTTAAATTTGGGGGTTTTCACTGTTGATTTTGGGGGTTGTTCTTTATAAATGTCAGGGTTTATTCTCTATTAATTTGGGGTTTATTCTCTGTTAATTTGGGGTTTATTCTCTGTTTATTCTCTATTAATTTGGGGTTTATTCTGTTTATTCTCTATTAATTTGGGGTTTATTCTTGACAAATTTGGGGTTTATTCTCTGTTTATTCTCTATTAATTTGGGATTTATTCTTTATAAATTTCAAGGTTTATTCTCTATTAATTTGGGGTTTATTCTCTATAAATTTCAGGGTTTATTGTCTATAAATTTGGGGTTTCTTCTTTAAAAATTTCAAGGTTTATTCTTTATTAATTTGGGGTTTATTCTTTATAAATTTCAGGGTTTATTGTCTATTTATTTGGGGTTTATTCTCTGATTATTCTCTATGAATTTGGGATTTATTCTCTATAAATTTCGGGTTTATTCTCTGTAAATTTCAGGGTTTATTCTGTTTATTCGCTATTAATTTGGGGTTTATTAATTTCAGGGTTTATTCTCTATTAATTTCGGGTTTATTCTCTATTTATTTATTCTCTATTTATTTTGGGTTTAATTCTCTTAATTTTGGGTTTACTCTCTATTAATTTCAGGTTTTATTCTCTATTATCTATTAATTTTGGGTTTATTCTCTATTAATTTTGGGGTTAATCTGTATTAATTCGGGTTTATTCTCTATTAATTTTGGGTTTGTTCTCTGTTTATTTATTCTCCATTAATTTCAGATTTTTTCTCTATTAATTTTGCATTTATTCTCTTAATTTTGGGTTTATGCTCTCTTAATTTCAGGTTTTATTCTCTATTTATTCTCTATTAATTTGGGGTTTATTCTCTATTAATTTTGGGGTTAATCTGTATTAATTTGGGGTTTATTCTCTATTAATTTTGGGGTTATTTTATATTTATTTATTCTCTATTATTTGGGGTTTATTCTCTATTAATTTTGGGGTTATTTTATATTTATTTATTCTCTATTAATTTTGGGTTTATTCTCTTATTAAATTTGGAGTTATTCCCAATTATTTAGGGGTTTATTTTCTATTTATTCCCTATTGATTTTGGGTTTTTCCCCTGTATTTATTCTCTGTGCACAGGACAGAGCTCAGCCCTTACCCAGAGCTGTTCCTTGTCCAAAACTCAACTCCTACAAAACCAGGGATTATTCCCATCCTAAAATAAACCTGGAAACTGAGCAGGGAGAGGAACCAGCCCAGGAGAGACT
>NW_008236768.1:200097-208086 GCF_000691975.1 Corvus brachyrhynchos
GGAATGTGGCATTAACGCCATAAATCCCCATAATCCAGGCTGATCCTCATATTTCCCATCCTTGATGGGCTCCACTTGGGAATCCCAAAGTCTTTCCAGCCTCTGATCCACAGTTTAACTGGGAAAAATCCAGGGAAAATGAGATTCCCATCTCCAATTCCAGCGTGGAGCTGCAGCGACCTCTCAGGGCTGGCAGGAGGAGTCAGCACCAAGGTTTGGGATTGGGATCGGAATGGGATTTGCCACGTTATGGCAGCAGTTTGAGGCTCTTTCCCAGCTTTTTTTTTTTGGGATGAGAGATCCCGGGGATTTCTCCCTCTGTGCCCCACTCACCATCCAGAGCCGGGGGCTCGCTGCTGCTCTGGGAATCCCTGGAAGCAGCCGAGGAATTCCGCAGGGTCTCGGCTCCACCTGCAATCCAGGAAGGTCGGGATCACCCGTGGGGGGGATTTTGGGGTGTCCCGGGCTGGATGATCCCGGTGGGTCCCTTCCAGCTCAGGATATTCCACGTGAGACCCAGCCAGATGCCGCTTTCCAGGAGGATCCCGGATCCGGTTGGTCCCCCAGCATTCCCAGACTCACCGTCCCCGCATTCCGGGAGTGCCACGTCCCGATCCTGCTGGGGACACGCCGAGGGGACCCCGCTGTCCCCCGTGTCCCCGGTGGCCGCCAGCTCCTCCGCTGCCTTTTCCCTGCTTTCCCCCTTTTTCCACCCAATTCCGGGGGGTCCCGTGCTCCAAGGGGGGCTTCCCGACACCTCCGCCTGCTCCTTCACCTTCCCGGCACAAGGATGGGTTGGGAAAAGGGGGAAAAACAGGGACATGTGGGACAGAGCCCGAGCGCTTGTGACCCCCAAACTGCAGTAGGGTTTGGGGTCCCCCTTATTCTCCTCATCCCTGTTCCTGCGATCCCCCCTTCTGTCCCTATCCCTTTTCCTGGGGTTCCCGATCCCTCCCTGTTCTTGGGGACCCTCTCGCCATTCCCATCCTATTCCTGGGGTCCCTCTTATTCTCCTCATCCTTATTCCTGGGATCCCTTCTCCCTTCCTGTTCCTGGGGTCCCCTTGCCCTTTCCAACCCTATCCCTATTCCTGGGCTCCCCTCGCCGTTCCCATCCCTATTCCCGGCACTTCCCACACTCCAAACCCCCGCTCCCGGAGCTCCTCCGCGCTCGGCCCAGGCCGGAGGGCCCGCCGGCACCCCCTCCCTCCTTCTCCCCAGTCCCTCACCGCTGCCTCCACTCCCCGTTCCCGATCCCACTCCCCGATCCCGTTCCCGGTCTCACCGCGGCGTTTCCCGTTCCTGCGGCCGCGGGGCCCGGTGGGGCCGGGGGGGCCCGGGGCCACCTCCCCGCTGAGGGCGGCCTTAAAGCGACGCGAGGGACGGGCCCGGCGTGGCCGTGGGGCAGCGGGCGGGACCCCCCTGGCCTTGGGGACACCCTGGGGACACCCTGGGGACACCCTGGGGACAGGGGACACCTTGGGGACACCTTGGGGACACCCTGGGGACACTCTGGGCCTTGGGGACACCTTGGGGACACTCTGGGCCTTGGGGACATCCCTGGGGACACCTTGGGGACCCTCAGGGCCTTGGGGACACCTTGGGGACACCCTGGGGACACTCTGGGCCTTGGGGACACCTTGGGGACACTCTGGGCCTTGGGGACATCCCTGGGGACACCTTGGGGACCCTCAGGGCCTTGGGGACACCTTGGGGACACCCTGGGGACACTCTGGGCCTTGGGGACACCTTGGGGACACTCTGGGCCTTGGGGACATCCCTGGGGACACCTTGGGGACCCTCAGGGCCTTGGGGACACCTTGGGGACACCCTGGGGACACTCTGGGCCTTGGGGACACCTTGGGGACACTCTGGGCCTTGGGGACATCCCTGGGGACACCTTGGGGACCCTCAGGGCCTTGGGGACACCTTGGGGACACCCTGGGGACACTCTGGGCCTTGGGGACACCTTGGGGACACTCTGGGCCTTGGGGACATCCCTGGGGACACCTTGGGGACCCTCAGGGCCTTGGGGACACCTTGGGGACACCCTGGGGACACTCTGGGCCTTGGGGACACCTTGGGGACACTCTGGGCCTTGGGGACATCCCTGGGGACACCTTGGGGACCCTCAGGGCCTTGGGGACACCTTGGGGACACCCTGGGGACACTCTGGGCCTTGGGGACACCTTGGGGACACTCTGGGCCTTGGGGACATCCCTGGGGACACCTTGGGGACCCTCAGGGCCTTGGGGACACCTTGGGGACACCCTGGGGACACTCTGGGCCTTGGGGACACCTTGGGGACACTCTGGGCCTTGGGGACATCCCTGGGGACACCTTGGGGACCCTCAGGGCCTTGGGGACACCTTGGGGACACCCTGGGGACACTCTGGGCCTTGGGGACACCTTGGGGACACTCTGGGCCTTGGGGACATCCCTGGGGACACCTTGGGGACCCTCAGGGCCTTGGGGACACCTTGGGGACACCCTGGGGACACTCTGGGCCTTGGGGACACCTTGGGGACACTCTGGGCCTTGGGGACATCCCTGGGGACACCTTGGGGACCCTCAGTGTGGAGAGAATCCCATGGATTTCCGTGGGTTTCTGTGGAGATACTTCCATGGATTTCTGTGGATTTCTGTGGAGATATTCCCATGGATTTCCGTGGGTTTCTGTGGAGATACTTCCATGGATTTCTGTGGATTCCCGTGGATTTCCATGGAGGTATTTCTATGGATTTCCATGGAGATACTCTGGATTTGTCAGGGTTTCTCGGGATTCCCATGCAGAGATTTCCATGGATTTCCATGGATTTCTCTGGAGATACTTCCATGGTTTTCTGTGGATTCCCATGGATCTCCATGGAGCTATTTCTATGGATTTCCATGGCGATACTCTGGATTTCTCGGGATTTCCATGCAGAGATTTCCGTGGGTTTCTCTGGAGATATTTCTGTGGATTTCCATGGAGATACTCTGGATTTCTCTGGATTTCCATGGATTTCTCTGGACACATCTCCATGCATTTCCCTGGATCCCCCCCTCACCACTTCAATCTCCCAAACTCTCACACTTTCGCTGCTGGAAACATCCCCGGGAGGGGGATTTCCCACCCCTTCCTCCCCGTGCATCCCGATTTCCCGCTAATTCCCGGCTTTTCCCGGCAGTCACGGACAAGTTCACGGAGAGCCTGTACGTGCTGGCCAACGAGCCCTCGGTGGCTCTGTTCCGGCTGCAGGAGCATGTCCGCAGATCCCTCCCGGAGCTGGCCCAGCACAAGGTCAGTCAGATTCCCGCTTTTCCAGCCTCGGAATCCCGGGATGGCGGCAGCTGTGGGATCGTCCCGCCCCACCCTCCACGCCTTCCATGATCCCAGGGTGCTCCCAGTGGGGTGGGGAGGCCGCAGCTTCTCTGGGGATTCCAGCCCGTTCTGCTCAGAGCCGGGGATTCCTTCCCAAGATCCCGCCCAAATTCCTCTTTTCCGGTTTGAATCCATTCCCTGTGTCCTGGAATTCCTTATCCCAAATCCCTCTCCAGCTCTCCTGGAGCCCCTTTAGGCTCTGGAAGCAGCTCCAAGGTTTTCCTGGAGCCTTCCCTTCTCCAGCCTGGCCTGGGGCACTTCCAAGGATGGAGCAGCCGCAGCTTCTCTGGGAATTCCATCCCATTCTCTCCCCACGCTCCCAGACAGGAATTCCTTCCCAAGATCCCGCCCAAATTCCTCTTTGCCAGTTTTAAACCCATTCCCTGTGTCCTGGAATTCCAGCCCTTCTCCCAAATCCCTCTCCAGCTCTCCTGGAGCCCCTTCAGCCTCTGGAAGCAGCTCCAAGATTTTTCTGGAGCTTCCCTTCTCCTCCCAGGGAACAATTCCTTCCCAGTTCCCAGGCTGGATTCTGGGATCAGCGCAGGCTCTGAGGGGCTGCAAATCCCGGGATCATGGAGCCTCTCCTGCAGGGAATTTCTCCAAGCCAGGTCTGTAGGGATTTGTTCCTTTTATCCTTCCAAACTCCACATTCCTGGAGCAGCAGGAAGGATTTGGGACGAATTCCAAGCTCCATCCAAATTCCAGAACTTCTGGATGCACTGTGAGCTTTGCAGGGCTCCTTTCCCAGCTGGGAAAGGCAGGGATCAGCCTCTGGAATTCCAGAGCATTCCGGAGCACTGGGACAATCCCAGCTGGGAAATGAGTGGCAAATCCAAGGAAAACGGAGCTCGGAGTGCTGGGAAAGGAACTTCTCCCTGGTTTTTTAGGGCTGAACTCCTGAGGAATGGAGATCCCAACTTCCTGCCGGGCCAATCCCGGTTGGATGCGACTCCGGAATATCCGGAGGCTCCGTTGGTGGCTCCTGGACTGAACCACCTCAAAACAGCGGGAATTGTCCCTGGAATTTTCCCAGCAATTCCCAAAATAGCCAAACTTTCCCCCTGAAGGAGTCACACACACAATAAATCTTTATTCCAAGGAGCCCGGGGTGCCTCCCAGGATCCGGGAATTCCCAGGGAGGAGCAGCTGCCTTTTTTTTTGGGAAGAGCTTTTTTTTTGGGAAGATGCTGCCTAATCCATGTGGTTTTTTTCCCAGTCAGACATGCAGAGCTGGGAGGAGCAGAGCCAGGGAGCCATTTACACCGTGGAATACGCCTGCAGGTATTGGATTGGGAACTCCTGGAATTCTGGAGCAGCATCCAGGCAACGAGGACGGGAAGAGCTGGGATTTGGGAACTCTTAGCAGCAATTTCAGGGCTTCCAAAGCGGGTTTTTCCCAACTTCCCACAGTGGAAACCACCGAAAACTTGAGATTTGCTGGGATTAGAGGGGAAGGGATGAAAATTCGGGAATTCCAGCTCCGTCCTCCTCCCGCTTTTCCCGCTTTTCCAGCGCCATCAAGAACATGACTGACAGCGGTGTGTACTTCAAGAGCATCGACAGCCTCCTCAAACATTCCATAGCCATGAAGGAGCAGCTCAACGCCGCCCAGGGCCGCAGGTATCCGGCAAAATCCCGGGAGAACAATTCCAGAATTATTTAGGACAGCATTCCCTGCATTTTCCCCCCATTTTTGGGCAGCAAACGGCGTCCTTTGCCGAGGGAAAAGTGGGAAAAAATGGAATTTTTAGGGAGGGTTGGTTGCGTGGAAGGCGGGGGTTTTGTTGGATCCGAAGGGGTTGGGAATGTGGGGATGTAAGGATTGGGAAGAGGCTGCTTGGATCCTGATTTTCCGGGCAGAATTCCTTAGGAATCAGTGGCAGCAGGATTGAATTCCTGCTTGGCAGCTCCTAAAAGATCCTGGAGCAGATCCTGGCTGGATTTGCCTCTCCTGAGGTGTCGGAATCTGGCTGGGGAAGGGGAGGAAATTCCCAAATCCCAGCAGAAACCAGCCCAGCAAGCAGGGATCCTTTATCTCTGTGGAGCATCCAGAACATTCCTGGTGTTTTCCATGGCAGAGTCACATCCTGAGCATTTTTGGGGAATTTTTTTTTTCATTTTTTGGGAATTTTTTTTTGTTTTTTGGGGAATATGTTTTCTTTTTTTGGGAAGTTTTTTTCATATTTTTCAGGATTTTTTTTTCATTTTTTGGGATTTTTTTTTCATTTTTTGGGAATTTTTTTCATTTTTTGGGAAGTTTTTTTCTTTTTTTTTTTTCTTTTTTTGGGAAGTTTTTTTCTTTTTTTGGAATTTTTTTCATTTTTTGGGAATTTTTTTTTTCATTTTTTGGGATTTTTTTTTCTTTTTGGGGGAATATTTTTTCTTTTTTTGGGAAGTTTTTTTCATATTTTTCAGGATTTTTTTTTCAAAATTTTCCACATTTCCAGGCCTCTGGGTGTGACTTTCTCTCTCTTTTTCCACAGCACCGCCACCCCCCAAGCCAAGAATCCTCCAGGCACTTCCTGATTTTTCCATCCTGATCCTTTTCCAGCCTCGGGAAGGAGTGGAAAACCCCCCCTGCCCAACCTACGGGGCTGCACAGGTAGAGAGGCCCCTGAATTCCCAGGAAAAAGGAGCTGGCAAATCCCAAATCCCTGCTTTTTGGGACCTCTTTTGTCCCTTTTCCATGGAAAAACGGGGTGGGTTTGTGTTTGTCCTTCCCAGGTTTTTTTTTTCCTACCTCTTAGCCACCAAAACAACCCCCCCCACTGAGGTCTTGCTTTGGGAATTTTGTGTAAAAGCTGGAATGTGGGCACGCTCCAAGCTTTTGTTGAGGAGGAATTCTCCAAGGAGAACTTTTCCCGTGGCTGCCAAGGAATTGCTGGATTTTGGTTTTAATGAGGAGAAGAATAAAAAAGGGAAAAGAAACAAACAACAACAAAAAAACCAGCCCAAAAAAACCGACAAGAAAATTCCTTTTAAAGGTTTCAAACTTTCTCCTGTCGCCGTGGGAGCTTGGAATTGTTTTTATCCCGCTGTTTCCAAGGGCATGGAGCAAAATAATGTGGAATTGGAGGCTGTCAAGGGAGAAAAGGAATTGTCCTGGTCCTTAAAATCCTACAAAAAAAAAGGATTTTCTTCATCCCCCCCCCGGTTTTGGAGGTCACTGGGAAGAGGCAGAGCTTTGGTGTGGATCCCTCCTGGATCCAGGATTTTCCAGGAGGATTTTCCAGGGATGGAGGGAACGGAGCAGTGCTGAACTCAAATTCCAGGGGAGTTGGTCTTGGGATGCCAGGTGGCTTTTGGGATGATAGCAGTGCCACCCCAAAGCCGCCCTTGGCCACCCCAAACCTGCCCTTGGTAGCCCCAACCCCACTTTTGGCCACCCCAACCCTGCCCTTGGCCCCCCAAAAGCCGCCCTTGGCCCCCCCAAACCTGCCCTTGCCCACCCTAAACCTGCCCTTGGCCACCCTAAACCTGCCCTTGGCCACCCTAAACCTGCCCTTGGCCACCCTAAACCTGCCCTTGGCCACCCTAAACCTGCCCTTGGCCACCCTAAACCTGCCCTTGGCCACCCTAAACCTGCCCTTGGCCACCCTAAACCTGCCCTTGGCCACCCTAAACCTGCCCTTGGCCACCCTAAACCTGCCCTTGGCCACCCTAAACCTGCCCTTGGCCACCCTAAACCTGCCCTTGGCCACCCTAAACCTGCCCTTGGCCACCCTAAACCTGCCCTTGGCCACCCTAAACCTGCCCTTGGCCACCCCAACCCCCATCCCTGCCACCCCAAACTCACCTTCTGCTGCCCCAAATCTGCTTTTTCCCACCCTAAACCCACCCCTCTGCCACCCCAAACCCGCTCTTGGCCACCCCATTTCCCCTCTCTGCCACCCCAAACCCCTTCCCACCACCTCAACCCCTCCTCTGCCACCCCAAAATTGTTCTTGGCCACCCCAAACCCACCTTCTTGGCTACCCCAGACCTGCTCTTGGCCACCCTAAATCCACCCTTTGCTACCCCAAACACCCCCCTGCCACCCCAAACCTCATTTTTCCCACCCCAAAACTGCTCTTGGCCACCCCAAACCCACTTTAAACCACCCCAAATCTGTTCTTGGCCACCTCAACCCCATTCTTGGCCACCCCAAAGCCCTCCCATCCCAGGGTCAGGCTGAGGATGGAGCAGGGAGGAAGGAGAAGGGAGGGACAACATCCAAGGAAATCAGCTGGGATCAGCTGGAAAAGGAATGAAGGAGTTCTGCTCGTGGGAATTCCAATTCCTGCTTCTCATCCACGTTTTCCACGTCCTTTCCCGCAGCTGGGATGGTCCTGGATGGATCAGGGAATTTGGCTGGGGATAAAGGAGTTTATCCAGGGAAAAAAAAAAAATCCCAAAAACGTGGAAAAAGCAACAACTCCGGGGCAGCTCTGCCCCGAGCTGCAAATCCCGGGAAGCTGCCGGGAAAATCCCAATTTTCCATCACACGAGCGTGGAGTCCTTGCCCGTGGGCTTGCGGGACATCACATTCCTCATCTCCTGCGTGATGACATTCCAAGGTTTTCCCTGCCCCTGGAGCAGCCCCGACTCCACCGACAGCGTCCGGTGCGTGCGGGACCAGTCGCGACA
>NW_008236768.1:208108-211839 GCF_000691975.1 Corvus brachyrhynchos
TTCCTTACCGGGACTGCCCGCCGAGCTCAGGTTGCTGCTGGAGGCCGAGCCCAGCTGGGATTTGCGCTCCAGGAAAGGTGGGAAGGAGAATTCCCGGTGGATTTCAGGGCGGGGCCGGGGAGGAGCCGCGTTCTTGTTGTTGAGGTCGCTGCCGGAGCTGTCCCCGTGCGGGGCTGAGTCGTTCTCGTACAGGGCTTGGGAAGGCTCCGAGCGGCTCCGCTGGGAAATTTGGGAAGCGCGGAGCAGGGCGTGGAGCACGGTGATGAGCAGGACGAGGATTCCAGAGGCCAGGATGCAGGCGCTGGCGATGGCGGCCTCCGGCTCGAACAGCAGCAGCATGAAAAGGGCCAGAGCTGGGAGAGGGGGCAGAGCACAGGGACGGCCTCAGGAGCCGGGACTAAAAACGGATGGATTTGTAAATCCATGGAATTGCTGAGGTTGGAAAAGAGCTCCGAGTCCAAGGTGTGGCCGATCCCCACCTGGTCGCCCACGCCACATTCCTCGGACGCCTCCAGGGGTGGGGATTCCTCCCTGGGCAGTTCCAAGGCCTTTCCATGAGGAAATTCCCGCTGATGGGAACAGCTTGGGGCCATTCCCTCCTGTCCTGGTGTCCCCCTTGGGATCCCCTCCCCGGCTGTGCCCTCCTGGCAGGGACTGGTGGAGATTGGGAATGTCCCCCCTGATCCCGCTTTGCTCCAGGCTGAGCCCCTTCCCAGCTCCCTCGGGAATTCTCCAGCTCCATTGCCATCTCTGGACCCCCTCCAGCCCCTACAAAATTCCAGCTTTGGGCCCCTGGAATGGGAAGTTCACGATGTGGGAACGAGCTGGCAAAGCCCCACCAGGTGATGGGGCAGAAACCAGTCCGGGGCTGGACTGGGAGTACTGGGAATACTGGTGGGACACTTGCCTGTGAGGTAGAGGCAGACCCCGCAGCAGAAGAGGCCGATGGCCGCGTGCCGGACACTGCAGCTGTCCAGGAGGAACCAGTCTGCCCTGGAAAAGAGGGAAAACGAGGAAAACAGAGCCTCTGGGCAGGCTCCTCGCAGGGAAAACAGCTCTGGGAAGGATCCTGGTCCTGCTCCGAGCCCAGGGAAAAACGCTGGAGCTGAGGAACTCAAAACTGAGAAGAGTTCAGGGCCAAGTCACCCCCCAAGTCCTGAGTTTGGGGTTCCCCAGGCTCTTTTTCTTACAGAAAATTGGGAAATCGCTTGAAAATTCCCATTTTTCCCGCCTGCCTGTGCTTCCAAGGCCGAGTGGGGATGGGTTGAAGAGACAAAACTTTTGCAGGTGATTTGCTCGAGTTCAGCAAAGCCTGGGGGACAAAAAAGGGACAAAGCCGGGCCGGGTTCTCTCCTCACCCTCGGGGTTGGATTTCTGTGCCCAGCTCCGGTTTCAGCCCTTTTGTCTGGGCGGGACTCGGTGCTTGAGCTGCGCTTAAAACTCGTGAGAAGATCTCAGCCTTCCCAGCAGAGCCTTTGTCTCACCCCAGCCCCAATCCCTGCTCCCGCTGCCGGCGCTTCTCGGGCACCTCCAGAGCCAAAAGGAGCTGGAAAATTCCGTCCTCGCTGCGTTTGGAGTGAGCAGAGGGTTCTGTGCTTGTCGGGAGAGCGGGATGGGGGGTTTGGGCAAGCGGTGCCAGGGGTGGAAACCCGAGATGCTGGCGGGAGCTGGGATACCCCAAACAGCTCCATAAAAACCAGATCCCGCTTGGCCACCTCCAAAAATCCCGGGGAATTGTCCCTTAAAAACCCGATCCTGCTTGGCCACCTCCAAAAATCCCGGGGAATTGTCCCTTAAAAACCTGATCCTGCTTGGCCACGTCCAAAAATTCCAGGGAATTGTCCCTTAAAAACCCGATCCTGCTTGGCCACGTCCAAAAATCCCGGGGAATTGTTTGGAAAGGATGAAAGGGAGCGCAACCATCCTGTGCATCCGAGGGGAGAATCCCACACGGAGCATCTGAGGGGAGAATCCCACATCCAAGGAGGGAATTCCGATCCAAGGGGTGAATCCCACATCCAGAGGACGAATTCCACACCCAGGGAGGTGAATCCCGCATCCGAGGAGAGAATTCCAGAGCCAAGGAGGGAATTCCACATCCGAGGATGCTCTGCCCGGGTCCCCTCCGCTGTCCCCGTGTCCCGTCGGGAGCCGCTGGATCCGCTCCCAGCTCCAAGAGGAAAGAGCGGCCGCTTTGTTCCCTAATTACCTGAGCCGGGAGGGATTAGCCGGGAGCGTTGGGATTTGTTTGGAGCGGGGAGCGCGGCCTGAGCTAATTCGGGGTGACAGCGCCAACGTGGGAAAGGTCCCCGCGACGTGAGCGGCTCCCTTAATGCCGCCACGGCACGGGGACATCGCCAGCACCTCCTGGCCGTGGCCCCGTGGCCCAAAAATCCCGCTTTTCCTCCCAAATGTGAGCGGAACTCTCAAGTCGCACCTGGGGAAACTGAGGCACGGATTGAGGGATCTGCTGGCGAATCCCAGGGAAAGGAATTCCTGAAGCCTCGTGTCACCCGCACACAGAAATCCGCCTTAAATTCAGATTTTTTTTTTTGGGGGGGGGGGGGGGGGGGGGAAGAGCCTTCCCTGCGGCGATGGGAATTCCTTGGGAATGTCGCTGCCTTGGAGCAGGGGCTGGCACGTCCCTTGTCCCCACCTGTGACCTCGCATCCCGCTGCTCCCCTTTGGCCCCCGGAATTCCCAAAATACGAACCTCACAGCTCCCAAACGGAGTCCGAATCCAAGCCGGGATCCCAGGAAAATCCACGACTCGGGGGGGAGTTTTTTGTCGTTAATTTCCCAGCGGAAAATCGGCTCCCACAAAAAGCCGAGTTCGTTGTGGGAGTTTTTGTGTTTTGGAGAAATATTTTTGCTCTCCTCCGTTAATGAAGCGTTGGAAGAAGCTGAGGAGGCGCTGCTGGAATTTCTCCAGCCCGGGGACTGATTGGATTCTCTAATTAGGGACAAAAAGCTGTTGCAACATCGTCATTCCCTTGAAATGAGTTTTGACTGAAGTCAAAACGGTCCCAAAAATTGCGTGAGCCACGCTGAGGGTCCTCCACAATATCCAGTTGTCCCCAAAAATACTTTAAAATCTGATTATTCACGAGCTGGTTTTAATTTTAACCCAGGAGCTGGGCGAGGAGCCCCCAGCCCATTCCAGATCCATGAAAAAAAGAGAGGAATTATTTCGGGAATAACAGTGCAGGTGTAAAAGTGCCGGTAATGATTAAATCAACACGTGGCCGTGGTTAATGAGCCCAGCCCTGGGGTCATTTTGGTGCTGTGCTGTTGGCCCCGGCGGTCACCGCAGCAGTGACCTCAGCGACAACATTTTGGGGGGGTCCTGGGCCGTCCCTGGGGGCTGGGGTGACGCCAGGAGCTCTTGTAACCCCCCAAAAAAGCGGTGGGAATCTGAAATCCGGGAAATGAAATCACCTGGATTGTGCAGCCCGGTCTAAACTCGCTGCTCCCAGTCCGTGCAGCCGCTAAGCTCAGCCCAAATTAAAGGGCACAATTCCAGCCTTGGGGTTCATGGAAAGCACCACGGAGGGGAATTTAGGGAATTTCCCACCGTTTGCTCCCCACAACCCCTCTTTTTTGGGGGGCCCGGCAAATCCTCACGCGGATTTTGGGGCGCAGGAGGGGTTGGCAGCTCCCCATGCCCAGGGGACCCTGTCCCGGTGTCCTGTGACAAACCCGCTGCCACCCCGCACCCCTCATTCCCCGAT
>NW_008236768.1:212878-215381 GCF_000691975.1 Corvus brachyrhynchos
TCCCCTGGGATCGTGGAGGTTTCAAGCAGCATTAACTCCGGAAAATTCACCCCACAGCTCACCTGTCACCTCGGGAAAGAGCAAGGGAGCAGCCCCTGGCACGGGAATTCCCCCTGGGGACGGCACAAGGGGACACTGGGGTCTGGCCTTTCCGTGCCCGCCCTGGGCACCGCGCCAGCAGTGCCAGGACAGCGGGTGCCACGCAGCCTCCTCCATGCTGGGGCCGGGCCCAGGCCTGGCTGTGGGATCCGGATGGGACTGACCTTTCCGTCTGCTGGAGGAGCAGTGCCCTTTCTGTCCCTTTCTGTCCCTTTCTGTCCCTTTCTGTCCCTTCCCGTCCTCTCCTGTCCCTTCCCGGCCCGGCCCGCGTGGGTGGTTCCCGCTGGCACCCTCGGCTCCGGCCGGAGCCGCGCGGGGCACGGGGCTCTTTTGTACACTGGCGTGTTGGCCTTGGCAGCAGCAGGAGTTTGGCTCCAGGCTCGTTTCCAGCATTTTTGGCTGCGGAGGGGGAAGGGGGGGGATGGCAGTCACTGGCACTTGGCCCAAAGCCCCCAAACCCGCTCCCGGTGACGGCATCTCCGTCCCTTTCCCGTGTCCTGGAAAGTGACGGGGCTCAGCCGTGTCCTCCACGGCTGTCACTTGGGGTGCAGCTCTCATCCCAGGGCATCCAGCACCTCAGGCTCCCCAAATTCCCAGGATTTTGGGGCAGCAAGAGCCTCAAGAGGGAGCTCAAAGCTTTCAAGCTGCCACCCCGGAGCTGGGAAGAAGCAGCCGGGCACAGCCCAGCCTGGGCACCCCCTGACCCGGGGGGACCGGGGGGTCCCTGTACCCCAAAATGGCTTTGCCTGGCAGGGCTGGGAGTGGCTGTGAGCGGGGCCGAGCCCTGGGAAGTCCGAGGTGAAGGAAGGACGGGGCAGGGCAGGGATGTCCCACAGCCGAGGCGGGCAAGGAGCCACCCCGTGTGTCCCCAAACTCTGTCCTAGGGCAGGCTGGGACACCTGGATGTGTCACCTCAGGCTCTGCCGGGACGTGGCTCTACCGAAGCCCTGGCGCTTCTGCTCTCCCTCCCACCCCCTCGTCAGGATCAATTAAGATTACGAGCGCGGCTAATTAACACTCTGCTAATTGCACTCTATAAATCATGAGCTTTAAAAGCAGCTCTAAGGAAGACGTTGTGTCCTTAACGCCAGCGCGGCCTGAAAGCCTCATCCAGAAATCCTCATTTTCCCAGTCCCTCTTCCCAATCTTCCTGGGACTGGGAGCGGGACTGGACCCCCCGGGATGGCCAGGGTGCAAAGATGTCCCTGCTGTGGGGCTGAGTGGGCCCTGATTTCCCTGATATCCCGTTTTTCCCACCTGCTGCCCGCCAGCTGGAGTGGGAACTTGGGAATTGGGTCCCAAGTTGGGAATTGCTGCCCTAAACACGGGGGTTCCCTTTGGGATCCCGGGGAGCCCTGCAGCTTCCCGAGGCGCTGGAGGGGTCAGGATCCCCCCCATGGCACCCACCCGGTGTCCTGGTCATCCCTGTGGCTCCACCACGGCTTTGTCCCCGTCAGGGCAGAGGACACGAGGGGGGTGTGGGTTGGGCAGTGCCTGCCCTGGGCTGATTTTGGGATCAGGTTTGGGATCAGAGCCCAACTTTCTCAGCCTGGCTCCTCCGCACCTTCCAGCCGGGAACGCCGACTTCCAGCTCCGCTATTCCCTCCCCCCAGCCCCAGGCTCTGTCACCAGCAGCATCTGCCCCCTTTTGCCCTACAAAGTAATTTTGGGGCGTCTTCACAGCCTTTGAGCCACGGGATGCAGAGCCAGCGACATCCTCTGCTCCCTGCTCCTCGTCCTCAGGTTCCTGTCACCTTCCCGGGGCTGGCACTGGGGACAGGGACTCACAGCACCGAATGTGCCGGGTGCTGCCAGGGCCGGGAGGGGGACAGGGAGGTGTTGGGGTTTGTCCCCAGGGCTGTCCCACAGCCTCCCTGTGGCGTGGCTCGGTGGTGACACGGGGACAGGCTGCGACAGGAGGAGGGGGTGCCCCACTCCCCCCCACCCCCCAGGGCAGTCACTGCCTTTATAAAAATATAAAAAAGAAATGAAAAGAAGGAGGGTTTTGGAGCTGAGGAGGTTTCTTTCACCGTGGTTTTGTTGAGCCCTCGGTGATATTGGGGACCAGGGGAGTGACACCCCCAAACCCTGTGGCTGATGGGGCTGGCGGTGCTGGGGAGTCCCCTGAAACCACAATGGGGGACCCTGGGGATATGCCATGAGCCAAACCCAGAGCCTGCTCCTGAAACTGCGCCCCAAAACCTCCATCCCAGCCCGGCCTGAACCCCGCAGTGAGGGCACAACGTCCCCTGGGACCCCCCAAACTTCACCCCGTCCCAGTGCCCCAAATTCCCACAAACCCACCATGTCCTCCCCTTCCAAATCCCCTACCCCAGCCCCCCAATCTCCCCAGCCTCACCCCTATTCCAGATCCCCACATTCCCACAAACTCATCCACGCCCTT
>NW_008236768.1:216625-222660 GCF_000691975.1 Corvus brachyrhynchos
CACGGCTCCAGACAGCGGCATCTCCAGGATGGTGGCACCTCCAGGGTGGTGGCACCTCCAGGGTGGTGGCACCTCCAGGGTGTCCCAGTCCACCTGGGTCCCCCCGTCACCTATGGAGAGTGAGGTGGATCCTCTGCCAGATCCTCCTGCCCACCACAACCCATTCCCAGCGTGTCCCTGTCCCTGTCCTCAGGGTTTTTCTTCTGATGAGAGAAACTCTCCCAGCGCTGCCGGCTCTTGGGTTTCACAGGGAATGAATTAACCTGGAAGCTCGGGATGAGCGGAAAGCAGGGATGGGACCATGGGCTGTGCCCCCAGGCGACCTCACCTCCACGGGCATCCCTCAGGGCATCGGGCACCGGTTGGGAAAGGGACCGTGGGTGACCCATCCGGACATCCCGATCCTGGCCCTTTTCCATGTCCCCGGCTGCCAGCTGGTCACGTCAGGGTGACGCGTGGGGAGATCTGGGGGTCAGGAAGGAGGGGGGATTGGGGAGAGGGGTGCAGGTCTCAGGTTTCTTTTAGGGTGTGAAATGTTCCCGGTCACCTCCATGCCCAGAGCACTGATGATATCCGGGGAAAAAAAGCGGGTTTGGGAAACTTTGGGAAACTTTGGTGCAAGGGGCCAGGGATCCTGCGGGGTCATCCCAGCAGTGAGAGGGATGGAAATCCTGGCACGCTGCTGTGGGGAGACCCAGAAGGATTTGGGGGGGAATTGGTGCATTTGAGACCCTCCAATTTCCCTCGTCTTCCCGAGAGTCCCAGCAGGATTGTCAGGAGCAAACCAGGCCCGTGAGCCAGGCAGCCCTAAAGCCACGGGGCCAGGCTGAGATCAGCCCTGAGTGCACCCAGCAAAGCCTCCAGCACCAACCGAGCGTCGCTTCCCAAATTAATTCCCAACTGTGGCGTGGGGCAGCCCAATCCCATGGGAATTGGGCGTTCCTTCCCATGGACGTGGCATCCACCGAGCCACAAACGCTCTCTGGGCATGGAGGGGGGGTCCCCATGTCCGTTCATCCTCCCGAGGGCCACGAGCCACCTCGTTTTTGGGGGGCCTTTCAATCCTTCCTCCTTCCACACACTCATTTTGGAACCGAAAAGCCTCCACCCATCGGCACCGGGCCGTGGCAGCGCCTGGGACTTTCGCTCTGTGTCACCCCCGAGCGAGGTGACAGTGGGGTTGGAGGGTGGCAGTGTCACCCCGAGCCTGGATGTGGCTCTGGATTGTCCCAGGGCACGGATAAATTAATTATAATCCCCCTTAGGGGCTTTGGGGTGGCTGGGTGATGTTTGGGAGGTGGGAGACAGGGCTTTTTGGAGGTCGTGGTGGTCCCAAAAATCCCTCAGCATCCCATCCCCACCTTTCCCCTACTTCCCAGCTGGCTCCTCCTGCCTTCCCAGTCCCCACCCAGCGCTGCCAGCCCCGCACTGGTTTGTACTGGTCGCTTGTTTAAACAACCTATAAAAAGCAGAAGGGCCCGGCAGAAACTCCACGCTCAACTTTGACTTTTCCCCGTGCCGGGGCTCGGGATGCTGCTCACACCAGCTCAGCCATTCCCTGGGGATCGCCGGGATCCCGGGCCACGCCCGGGGCTGGATGTGTCCCTCTGGTCCCAGCGCTCCGTGTCCATCCCGGTGCGTCGGGCCTTAAATCCCCATTTCAATCCCCGTTTTCCTGCCGGTCCCTGCATCATCCCCGCCCTCCTGTGGGATTTCGCTGCTCGTGGCTCAGATTTTCCCCTCCCTCCCTGTAGGGGATGGGATGGAAACTCTTTCTCCCGCTTTAATCGTTGTTTTCCTCCAACAAAACGCTTTTTGGGAGCTGCCAAATGCGGGTCCTCGATAACCACTCCCCTCCTGCTCCTGCCCAATCACCCCCAGCTCTCAGATTTGCAACAACCCCCCCAGAATTTGGTGAAAACAGCTTTTCCCCCTCACTTTCTGTGTCCCGTGGGAGGATAAATCGCTGGGGAGCTCAGGGACCCAAACCTGGGGGTGTTTTAGGGGAGCGCTCGGACCCTGGAGCAGCTTTTCCCAGAATACCCCACCTGCTTGGATTTTAGGATGAATCCGGTGGATTTAACGCTTCTGGGATCATCCAGGGCTGTAAAGGTGTTGAAGGCAGTGCTGGGAGGCCCCGTCGTGGTGCCGGGAATCCCGCACGGGCTCACGGAAAATCACGCGGCTCTCCAGGGATCCGTTTGGTGTCCCCAGTCAGGAGCTGGAGAAGGGAATCTGCACCCCCCTGGCGCCGTGCAAATGCCCCCTAAAGGCGCAGAGGATCCGGGGGGTTCATTATAAACCCGATCCCAGCCCGGGGCTCGCCGGGAGACCGCGCTGGATCCCAGCGGGAATGGTTGGGATGAGGTGGGAGCGATTCCGATCCCGGTGCGTGCGAGCCCGGGCTAAAGATAAGCACCCGTGGGAGGCAGCGGAGCCGGACGGGTGCCAGGAGCGCCGGAGCCTCTCCCGGACACGGGACAGGGGGGAATCTCCTGTCTGGAAGGTTTGGAGAGCTCCAGAGCGTCGGGATTTCTTGGAATGCCGGTGCTCTGGGGATATTTAGCGCGTCCCCGCGGCGGGGACAAGGCCAGGAGGGGCTCTGGGGTCCCTCCAAGGCTTCTCCCCGCCCATGAGCCCTCCCTGGAATCAGGTTCCATCCTGCCCTGGAGGTGCCACCTGGCTGGAGGTGACGATGCCGGGCGGAGCCGCCCCGTTGTGCCCTCGCTCACCTTATCCCGATGAAAATCCCGATGGGAAAATCCCCGCTCCCCTCCCAGCCCTTCACACCTGCCCGGGGGGTCCCGGGGACGCGCTGAGGTGGCCGAGGTGACACCGAGCGCCGCGTTCCCGGGGACATCTCACCCGGCCGCGCCCCCGGGGCTCCCGGGACGGGCAGAGCCGTGAGGAGCAGCCGCTGATGGAACGGCCCCGGCGGCTGCGCGAGGCCTCGGCCGCTTCTCCCGGTGCCGAGAATCCCCACCCGGAGGGTCCCTGGATGCCCTGGATCGATGGGGCTGTGGCTCTGCTTCCTCTGGACTCCCTCCCACACCTTCCAGGACCCTCTCAGCATCACCCTGTGGGTGTTGGCGCCTTCCAGGACCTTCTCAGCGTCATTCCGTGGGTGCTGGAACCTTCCAGGACCTGCTCAGCATTGCCCTGCGGGGCACTGAGCATCCAAGGAGCTGAGGTGGATTGTGCCCAGGCAAATCCTTGGAATTATTTCATGTCCCTGCTGCAGGTGGAGGTTTCCTCCATGCATGGATCCATCCATGGATCCATCCATCCATCCCTCCATGGATCCATCCATCCCTCCATGGAGCCATCCCTCCATCCCTCCATCCATTCCCAACACTCTGGAGCCTCAAAAATTCCTGCCGGGATGAGGCTGTGCCAGGACACAGGGGGTCACAGCCGGGCGAGCACCCCCGGCCCCAAACGGGGCCAAACCCAAGGATCAGCCCTAAATTGCCACCCCCACATGAAACACTGTGGAGTGGGGACCCTCTGGATGTCCCCAAGGAACGCCGCAGGTGTCGGAGCCGGGAGGAGCGAGGAAAACACCCCAGGGATGGTTGGGAATGGGAAAACCTCCGCCTTTCCACCAGGGAATTCTCGGCCCTTTCCGGCGGGGCCAGGGTGGTCTGGGCACCCCCCTGGACCTCGGGAGGGGGGCACGGGGGGGGTCGTGCGTGGGCCCGGGGACGCAGGGTGGCAGCGGGGCCGTGGGAACGGCAGCGCAATTCCCTTCCATAAATTAAAATTAGTTTTGATCAGCTAAAAATAGCGGCCGAGCACGATGGTAAAATGGCAACGTGCTCGAGAGGGGGAAGCGGGACACGCCGGGGGCATCGGGGGACCGGAGGGTCCCCAACTGCACCCCTGGCATCCAGCCTGGCACTGGGAGGGAGGGGGGGGCTGCTGGCCCAACTGGGGGGTCCCAAAATCGTCCCCGACACGGAGATGCCGGCCCGCTGGCCTCAGAGGTGGAAAGCAGACTAATCCAACAAAGGAAATTTAGTTAAAAACTAAATTGATTTGAAATTTAAAAGTGTCAAGGCTTTTACTGCATTGTTTTCTTTTCTTTATTTATTTTGTTGTCAAAGAGAAGTTGCCAGGGAACACGCTCTGCCAGGACCCTACATGAATCCACTCTGACTCCTTTTGGGAGCAAACACAAAACCTTCTATAAGGCCTTGCTAATGCAAACACTGTGACTCACTTCAACCTGCAAATTTCAAGCAATTTTCCCCCTCTTTCTTCACCAAATATGTTAACTAAATTAAAAAAAAAAAAAAAAAAAGATTTAAAAAAAAAAAACCCAAATTTGAACCTAAAGCCAACCCTTTTGTTCGAGGGACCCTCCCCGCCGCCAGCCCGGCCCCCTTTTAAACACCTTCCGCATCCCACGGAGCTGCCGTGAGCAGCTTCAGGAGCAGCCTCGGAGCGGCCCCTTGGGTTTGGGATGAAAACTCTGATCCCAAACTCCCGCTGAAGGATCTGGGATCACGGCACCGCCGCTTCCCAGCCAACGCCCAAAGGTGCTTGGGGCTGCCGTGGGGGTGATGGATTTGGGCTGCTGGGCAGGGCCAAGGGGATTTTTTCCCCTCTAACCCAGCAGAATTTCCCATTTTTCCCCCATTTTCCGCTTGGCCACCATCTTTGCGGAAGAAGAAATGACCGAACTTCCTCTGAAAACTGATTTTTTTTGGGGCAGCCAAACTTATTTTTGGCGGCGCTGGGGACAGCCCCGAGGGCTGTGGGGCTCAGGGGTTTCTCGCTTTCTTCCAGCCCCAAACCCAGCAGAGGAGGCAAAAATGGGCCGGAAAAAAATCCAGATCAGCCGGATTTTGGATCAGCGGAACCGGCAGGTAGGAGCCACTCGGGGCCAAGGTGGGGCTGAGGTGGGGACAGGGGTGATGGGAGGCAAAGCCGCCCTGCTGCCGCCACCACCCGTTGGGAGCGTTTTTAGGAGAATCCGGGCTGTTTTATGGGGCAGGTGACCTTCACCAAGCGGAAATTCGGGCTGATGAAGAAGGCGTACGAGCTGAGCGTGCTGTGCGACTGCGAGATCGCCCTGATCATCTTCAACAGCACCAACCGCCTCTTCCAGTACGCCAGCACCGACATGGACAAGGTGCTGCTCAAGTACACCGAGTACAGCGAGCCCCACGAGAGCCGCACCAACTCCGACATCCTCGAGGTAGCGGCCGGGGGTGGCCCCCAGGGCCCCGGGGTGGCCACAGGGACCCGCTCATTGTGGCCTCCCTGCAGACGCTGAAGCGCAAAGGGCTGGGGCTGGAGAGCCACGAGCTGGAGCTGGAGGAGGGCCCGGAGCCGCCCGGGGACAGGGGGAGAAGGCTCGGGGATGGAGTGGATCTGGCGCTGGCGCGGCCCAGGTTTTATGTGAGTCGCTGGTGGGGGTGAGGGTCCCCCAGGGTCCTGTCCCATCCCTGGCTTTGATTTCTGCTTTGTCCTGAAGGGTCCCGAGGGTCCCCAAGGGTCCTTGTCCCCTCCCTTGACATCTCGTTTGCCCTGCAAGGTCCTCAGGGTCCCTGTCCCCATTTCCTCCCTGTCCTTGATCTCTGATTTGCCCTGCAAGGTCTTGAGGGTCCCTGAGGGTCCCGTCCCATCCCTGCCCTTGGTTTCTGGTTTGTCCTGCAGGGTCCCAAGAGTCCCCAGCCCCTCCTTGAGCTCTGGTTTGTCCTGAAGGGTCCTGAGGGTCCCTGTCCACTCCTTGTCCTTGATTTCTGGTTTGTCCTGCAGAGCCCCAAGTGTCCCCAGGGGTTCCTATCCCCTCCCTGTCCCTGACCTCTGCTTTGCTCTGCAGAACCCCAGGAGTCCCCAGGAGTCCCCAGGAGTCCCCAAGGGTCCCTGTCCCTTCCCTGTCCCTGACTTCTGCTCCACTCTGCAGGTCCCCATTCCCTCCCTCGACCTCTGCCTCTCTCTGCAGTGCCCCGAGGGTCCCCAAAGGTCCCCAGGGGCCCTGTCCCTGACCCCTGTGTGTCCCCGCAGAGCCCGGTGCCACTGCCTGA
>NW_008236768.1:223317-223884 GCF_000691975.1 Corvus brachyrhynchos
ACTTACGGGGACCGGGGCCGGGGCGGCTGCGTGGGCAGGAGCGGTGCCGCAGCTGTGGAAACACCGGCCCCAACCTCCCTCCAGCTGCTTCCTGTGCCCTGCCAGCAGCCGGCACCCAGCTGTCCCCTCACCCTGTGCCCGCAGGTCCCTCCTGTGTGGCACAGCTCGGCATGGGGGGCTCATCCTGCCCGCTGGGACAGGGCGGTGGCAGGGTGACAGAAAAGCAGCGGCAAACCCCACAAAACCTGGGGCTTGACCCAGGGGGGTGGGAGGTGGCGCAGGATGGCGACAGGCAGCATCCCAAATGCTTGGATGGGGACACGGGCACGCTGGACATTCCCAAGGGAGGTTCCGGCCGCTCCATGGGGAGCTGCTGCTCCCCTCAGCAGGGTCCGGCCAGGGGGGTTTGCAGCCTGCTGGATCCAGCCACTGCCTTCGTGTGTCACCTCTTGTCACAGCCCGTGGCCACAGCCCAGGTGGCCCATGGAGGAAGTGGCTTTGCCGGAGCACGGCACCGTGCAGGCACACACGGCTGCCCACGGCCCCGGGGCCACCGCGGCCACCGCG
>NW_008236768.1:224318-224777 GCF_000691975.1 Corvus brachyrhynchos
GCCTGCCGCCCCCGGCGGGGCAGCACCCGCGGGACATGGCAGCGCTGGGGGTAAGGACGGGGGCACAGGGGGGACAGGGCAGGGATGAGCCCATTCCGCCGCACCCACGGGTGTCACCTCCCAGCCGTGGGCACTGCAGGCACCGAGGGGCAGCCCCCCACCCACCAGGGTGGTCTTGGGGGTCACCCTAAAGCCTCTCCAGAGCTTATTTCCAGCGGGATTCCCCCACGGATCTTGTCCCCATGTCCCCCCCCCAGTCACACTCCAGGCTCCCAGCAGCCATGCGGGCACCGGCCCAGTGCCCGACTGGGCCAGAATCAGACCAGGACAGGAATTTGGGGGGGGTCTCAGCCTCTCTAGGTGGGAAAGGGGATACCTGGCAGGGGATACAGGGAGACGCCCTCATCCCCGTCCCCTCTCGCCGCAGGGCCAGCAGCCGGGTCGTCCCCGCGGAGGGGC
>NW_008236768.1:225735-226122 GCF_000691975.1 Corvus brachyrhynchos
GGGGTGGGGGGTGCCGCTCCCCCAGCCAGGGACTCTTTTCTATTTATTATCATCTCACCAATAAAGAGCTGGGGGTCTCGGGGTGTCTGGTGTGAGCTTCTTGGGGTCAGGCAGCCCAGTTTGGGGTGGCACCGCATTGACGTCGCCAAAGGGAGAGGTGGCACATGCCCACACGCCCTTGCTCTCAGCGTCGCTGTGCCCCCCCTGTCCCCCAGGCTCAGAGCCACCTCTCAGGGTGGGTGACAGCCGGGTCACCCCCACTCTGGTCAGGTCGTTGGGGCTCAGCCGTGCTGCTCCCCCTCCTCAGTGACCCCAAAAAGCCTCTCAGGGGGTGTCAGAGCAGGTGGGAGAAGGAAAAACCCCTGAAAATGGGGATTTGGGGGGCGA
>NW_008236768.1:233416-234208 GCF_000691975.1 Corvus brachyrhynchos
TTACGGGGGGTGGGCCTGGCCCAGCTGAGCTGAGCCTGTTTTAGCTCAGGGCTGCGCTGGGCCTGGGGGTTCTGCTGCTTTTTGGGGTGCATCCCCTGGGGCCTGTGGCGTGCTGGGTATGGCCACAGCCACAGCCACGCTGCTGGGAGGTGACCAAGGAGTGGGCACCAAGGTCCTGCAGCACCATCACCCCACAGGGACATTTCTGGGGGCTTTGGGTCCCCCTCAGCACCACCTGGGCACCCCCAGGTCGGGATCAGGCAGGGCTAGGGGTCCCCCCACACCCTCCAGCGCTGAGCTGGGCCCCTTCCCTCGGAGGCAGGGGGGAGATTACGAGCCCCGAGATTAAAACCTGGGCGGGAGATTAATCCTGGGAAGAGTTTGCCCCGTTTAATAGAGCGCCATAAATACCAGGCGGGATTAGGGGCTGTGCCGAGCCCCGGAGCCGGGCTGGGCCCAGGGCCACCCCCCCAAAAGGGTGGCAGGGCCCCTCCAGGGCCGCCTTTGGAACCGGGAAAGGGTTTCTGCCTGGCAAGAGGAGGCGAGACACCGGGTGCAAGGAGTGGGGGCTGGGGTAAGAGACACTGATTGAATAGCAATGACTGCATGATTTATGGTTTGCATTATTGCATGGCTCATTTGAATATATGCTAATCAGGCTTTTCTCCCCTCGTTTTGTTTGTAAGATTTAGATTTGCTATGGCAACCCGCTGGCATGGAAGGAGCGCCAGGAAATGTCAGGGCGAGGTGAGCCCCGGGGAGGGGCTGGGGGCTGCCGGGGTGGGGTGGTGG
>NW_008236768.1:234309-234542 GCF_000691975.1 Corvus brachyrhynchos
CGCGCATCCGACCCCTGCCTGCAGGTCCAGTAACGCCCATTGCGACACGTCCCAAACTGGGCTCGGGAGGTGCCCTGGGGTGTCCCCAAGCCCCGCTTTGGTCCCGCAGAGAGGCCCCTCTGTCCCTCTGTCCCCTGCCTTCCTGCCGGGTGTCCCCAGCGCGGGGGAGAGGGCGGCGTGCCCCATGGCACTGCCCCGAAGGTGGCACCCAGGGCCCCCCAGCTGGCCGCGGG
>NW_008236768.1:234739-235012 GCF_000691975.1 Corvus brachyrhynchos
GGAGCCGGCGCCTCCCCCTGTGCTGCGGGCGGGATGTGCTGGGGGGCTCCGCACCCCAATTTGGGGGCCGGGGACCTTTCCGTCGGGGGGTTCCCTCGCTGCCATGGGGCGGTGTTGGGGGGATTATTCCCTGCCCAGAGCTGTGGGGGAGCAGCCCGTGTCCCCGGATCCCTTGGGGCGGTGATGTCCCCCTTCCGAGGGGACATCCCGGGTGGCCGTGGGGTCCCCCCGCTGTCCCCACCCCTCTCCCGCTCTGCGGCACCCGGGGCCGGT
>NW_008236768.1:238311-238631 GCF_000691975.1 Corvus brachyrhynchos
GGGGCGTGGGGGATGTTGTGTTGGGTTGGGGTGTTGTGTGGGCATCCCCTTCCGTCCCCTCCCAGCTCTGCTTTGGTGCGAGGTTGTAAAAAAAAAAAAAGAAAGAAAAAGAAAAAAACAAGAAAAAAAACCAAAAAAAGAATCCAAGGGGGAAAAAAAAAAATCCCCAAGCAAAAGGCCGGGGCTGAATTGGGCATTTCTGGGGAAAGGAATTAAAAATAATTAATTCTCTTGGTTTATTGCTATTTTCCCCCTTCAAAAAAAAAAAAGTAACTGGGAGGGTGCTGCTGTGCCCGGCTCTGCCCGAGCGGGAACGGCGG
>NW_008236768.1:238780-239316 GCF_000691975.1 Corvus brachyrhynchos
CCCAGTCCCTCTCCTCGCTCGCAGTTTCGGCGGGCGCCGCGCGTGTGCGTTCTCCGGCGGGATCAGCAGCGGCGGGGGGATAAATGGATGGAAAATCTTTCCTCGGGAGCACTTTGCAGGGCAGGATGTGGTGGTTTTGAGGCACATCAATCTTTCGCAAAGCGTTCGGGGCTTTGGGGGAATATTTTTGCACGGGAACAGGCCAAAAATACGAGCGTCAAATGCCATCCCGCTCTTTGTTGCCACAACACCTTTGGGTGACAGCGGCTGCGAGAAGAAAATTAAGAAAATCTGTTAAATCTTTAGTTTCCCCCCACATCGATATTTTCAGCTGGGCAGGAATTCGGGGGAATTTGGCTGGGGTTTGGGGACCCCTTTTCCTTGGGATCGCTCCCCCGCCTCTGCCGTGCTGGTTGAATCGAGCTGCGAAGCGACGTGGAGGGGAACGAGTCGTTGTGTTTTAAATGCAAATAATTCCCAGCGACGTTGGAGTCAAACGAGGGGGGGGGGGGGGGGGGGGAGACATGATTTTTTTT
>NW_008236768.1:243311-243913 GCF_000691975.1 Corvus brachyrhynchos
GGGGGGCCCTTTCGGCTGGGCCCGTCCCTTGCCCAACCACTTTCCTGACTCAGCAGTTCCGTGCCAGTAATTTCCAGTAATTATCAAGCGGGAGTGGGCTCCGGGCTGGGTCTGGGGGTGAATTTGGGGCTGGCAAGGACGCAGCTCCCTGGGCCTGTCTCCGGGGCTGGACCCTGGGGGGGACACCCTGCCCGGCGACATCCCCCAGGCCGCGTGGACTGCGTGGGTGCCGAGCCCGCTTTAGGGTCCGGCTCCTTTTGGGGGGTGCGACGTGGCCTTGGGGCTCTGGGCTGGGCACCGGGGGTCGTTGTGTCGCATTCCAAGGCACCGGAGCCGATCCCTGCTCGCCCACCTTGGGGCTTCCATCGTTTTTGGCGCTGAGGGGACAAAACTCGCGGCCACCGCGGGGGCTCCGGTGTCCCCCGGGCGCGCGGCAGCGGCCGAGGCCCCGTTTGGTCGAGACCTGGGTGGGTTTTTCTCTTTGGTTATCTAGCTGTATGAGTGTATGTGATATCATAAAGCTAGAGAACCGAATGTAAAAACCTTCTCGCTATCCTCCGGGAGAGAGGGGCTCGCTGCCCACCGGGCTCCCCGAGGCACCC
>NW_008236768.1:244025-249518 GCF_000691975.1 Corvus brachyrhynchos
GCCCCGCTGCCTTCGCCAGGGGACAGCGCTGGCAAGCCAAACGGAGCGGGAATTTTGCCTTTCATCATTTTTTACCGAGGCCCAGAGCTGGTGCCTGTGCTTGGGGGATGATTTCTCTTCCAACCACCAACCCCGGCGCTTTTATTTTATTAATTTTTCTTCTTTTTTTTTTTCTTTTTTCTTTTTTTGCCGCTGTGGTTTTAATTTCCACCCCGACAATTAACGCTGCCTCGCGCCGGAGATAAATGAAACGGGGCCAGCTCCGAAATAACCCCCTGAGAAACGCTGTTTATAACGAAGTGCAAGGAAAGTTGCTTAAATATATTACCGCATGCAAATTGTAATTTAGCACAAACCCCGTTCCCGAGGCCGATTTATCTGCCGGGGAAGGGAAATAAATCATCGCCGCTTGTCGCTTCCTCTGCATCTGCGGAGAGATCGCAGCTTTGTTCTTCCGAGAGAGGGATTTGGGAGCATCTGAGGGTGCTCCGGGCTCAGCCTCACGCAGATCCCTCCAGGATCCCCCGTGGATTTGGGATCCTGCTCTCTCCTTCCCTTCAGCTCCTCTCCATCTCCAGGGAGAGTGTCCAGAGCGAGGGCTGAGCCTGGGCTGCGCTGTGGGAGCTCTGGATGGTGCTGGGATAAGGGAAGGCTCGAAGCGGTGACCCCAAAGGTGGATCCGTGCCCAGTGATTCCTGGGAATCCCAGGAAGGTGTTTCCAGGTGGTGTTTTGGGGTGCAGCCTTGAGGGAGGGCCCTCAGTGCCCTCTCGGACATTGGGGAGAGGGAAGTGGGGATGATCCACAGAGAAATCCCTGTGCTGAGAACATTTTAGGATCAGGACCACCCGTTGGGGTGCAGGAACAGCGTGAGGGCAGCCGGGGCAGGGCGGTGGCACCGGGGCAGCTTCACTCCCCCCTCGCTGTGGGGTCTTTGGAGCAGCAATTCCCAGGCTGGAGCTGAGAAACGGGAAGGGGAGGAATGAAAAAGCTCAAGGCCCCAGTCCCTCTCTCCATCCTCCTCTCCCTGCTTTCCCTGCGGGATCGTGTCTCCTCTTCCACCCGGAGGCTGCAGCAGAGGAGGGATTTGGGGGCCAATCAACAGGTTCAGGTAGGAGAGGAGCAGATTCCCTGTCCTGGATCCCTGGGATCCCTGGGATCCCTGGCACTGATCCTGCCCCCCCAGGACACCCTGGGCTCACCCAATTTGGGGCCTTTCCCTGGACAGGGAGGACCTGGCATGGCATAAAGCAGGGACAGCCCCCTGGACACCCCAAAATGTGGTGTGGGATGAAGAGGAAGCGGTTCCCTGTCCGCCCTGGGCCGCAAGGAGATATTCCACATGGATTGAGGCTGGGAATGCTGGTGCTTTGGCCGTGGTGGTGCAGACACGGAGCTGCCGAGGCATCCGGAGACACCCCGGATTGTGTCCTCCGTGGAGACCCTGACCCCAAGGGAAATGTGCCCTGTCCAGGGGCTGATGCCACCCTGAGGGGCTGGACGGGCAGGGAAAACCTTCCCTGGCTCCTCAGCTCTTCCCTGCGCTGCTCCAAAGGATGTTGGGATGCTGTCGGAGCAGCTTTTCCATGCTCCACCCGCTCCCATCCCCAGACCCGACCCAGCCCTGGATCCCATGGCTCCCTGTGTGAGTTTGGGCAGGGTTTGGGCAGAGAATTCCAGAGTTTCTGAAGCTGGAAGGAGCCTCTGGATGGTGGGGACAGCTGGGGACAGCCAGGGGGGTGCCCAGAGGTGGCTGTGCCACACCAGGAGGGACGCCCAGCACCCAGCACGGCTGGGAACCCATCCTGCCCTCACCTCTCCCACTCCCAATCCCAAAAAACCCCACCACGCCCCCCCCATATCCCAGCTGGGACCGGCGGGGGGCAGGGGGGGATCGGCGCAGGCTCCGCCGCGCTCCAGAATCCTTCTCCTCCCTCCTGACTACTTGTAAACCATTTAGCAGGAATTTCTTAAAATAGGTTCCACTTTAAGGACTTATCTGCTGAATGCCATTAATTTTCTGGGGTTCGTTAAAAGCAAACTTGGTCTCATAGCAACGGAATCTATTCCAGGGAAGCAGCCAATTGCAGGGTGTGCAACCCAAGGCGAGAGAAAAGGAGCCTTTCAGGTTTATTCCAGGCCTTGGTGCCGTTTTTGCCAGCGAAGTTTTTTAATTTCCAGTGTTTTATTCCCCTGGCGGAATAATCCCGAATTTCTCCCCGCAAAAAGCAAAATATTGGTGGGGAGGGGGGGTGGGTTGGAAATCGCTGTGGGTTTGTGGTGTTTGTGTGCAGGGACAGGAGGGATGGATCGTCTTTGGGACAGCCGGGTCCCTCCAGGGGTGGCACTGCCAACGTCGCCCTCGGCGTGGCTCAGCTCTGCTTCTCCGGCCACCCCGGCTGGATCCGGGACCGCCCGGCGGGATTTGGGGTTTGCTGGAAAAGCGAGGCCGTTAATCCCCGTCTCATTTCCCCGGCCTGGCTAAAGGAATTGTCATTATTTCCCTTTTAATCCCATCTCTCTCCTCTTTTCCATTAGGCCCTAAGCTGCAATCTTGTTCCCGGGGGATGTTCCGCAGGGATAATCCCGGCAGCTCTTGGGGTGCCCTGCACGGCTACTTTTGGGGCAGGGGGGGGGGGGGCTGCCGATGGATTGGGAATGAGCCGGGAATCTCCAGTGCTGCGTTGTTGATGGGTCAGGAATGAGCTGGGAATCTCCATCCTGATTTCCAACCCTGGGCTGCCGATGGATTTGGGATGAGCCGGGAATCTCCAGTCCTGGTTTACATCCCTGGGCTGCCGATGGATTTGGGATGAGCTGGGAATCTCCAGGCCTGGGCTGGTGATGGATTTGGGACAATCTGGGAATCTCCATCCCTGATTCCCAGCACTGGGAGAGGACCTGGGATGAGCATCCCAAAATGGGCTCAGCAGAGCGAGGAGGGGGCAATGGGATGCTCTCAAAATCCCGTGTGGATTGGAATAGCTCGTGATGGCTCGGTTTTCGGGATGCTGGGATGGTGTTGGATCCAGCCTCGGGATTGGTGTTGGGATAAAAGGAGCCGTGGGCTGCTGGGATTTGGGGTGGTGAGAGGAGCCAGGGGCAGCTCCACCCCGGTCTCGTGGTGGGGATCAGCCAAAAACCCCCAAAAATAACCGTGCCTCCCACCCCAGCAGGACAACATCCAGGTTTTAATTGGGAATGAGTGGTGGGAATTGAGTTTGGAGCTGCCCAGCCCACTGGCATCATTCCCAAAGGTCTTGGCACCTGATTTCGACCTTAAATCCCAAATCTCCCCATCCCCGGGCGAGGAGCTGCCTGTGCCATCCTCCAGCCCTGACATTTCCCACCCCAAACCGATGATTTTCCAACCTGATGGCGCCAAGGGAGGAAAATAAAAGTAATTTCTGATCGAAAGTCCCACTTAAAGTCCCACGAAGGGTGGAAACCCCAGACAAAACCATTTCCCCGGGGTGGAGGGAATGGAAAATGCAGGGATGGGTTTAAGTTTAGGCCGCTTAGAAATCAGAATTCCTTCCCATCGGGTCCGTGTCGGAGAAGCTCCCGGTTATTTACCCCGGGCCGGCTCTTTAGCTGCTAATTTTTATGGATGGAGATCCCAGCCTGGATAAATCAGGGGCTGGAAGGGGAGAAGGAGGAGGAAGAGGAGGAGGAGGAGGAGGGAGAGGTGGAAAACTCTCTGGCAGTGCTGGAGGGATGGGATCTGGGTGAAATGAGACCCCAAGTGCAAGAACAGATGCCCAGGACATCGGGATCTGCTTCCAGAATGCCAGGATCTATTCCCAAGGATGTTAGGATCTGTTCCTAGGATATTTATTCCCAACCCACCAGCCCCACACGCTGGAGCCGTGCGTTCTCTCCCTATTTTATTTATTTATTTATTTTTAAATGGAGAAATTATTATTTACAGTTTAATATCTTCATGTTTCTATGGAAACTCCAGGGCTGTGCCAGGCGGGGAAGTCCAAACCGGCCAGGAAAATGGGAATATCGGGAAGCAGGTGGGTGCTTGGACAGGGAGCAGGGCCTGGATGTTGAGGAAGCCGCTGGGAACGCTCAGGGTGATGGGAATATCGGAGCAGGAGCTCGGCCTGGGGTGGGGACACGATCCGGGCTTCGGTGACACTCCAGACGTGGCTTTGGGATGGCTCTCCCGCAAATCCAAATCCAAGCCAAAGGATGCATGGATGGAGCATCCCTTCGCCTTCCCCACACCAGGAATCCTCCCAGGAAAACCCCTCAGGGAGCTGGAGGAGCCTTGGGCACACCAGGCCTGGCATCGCCCGCCCGCAGCCCCGAATGTAGGTCACGCACGTCCCGTCCCTTGTCGGGGCTCGGAGCCGGGGCTCATCCGCGCCTCTCCCATCCTTGGGAAACGGGGGGCGAGCGCAGGGCACCGGGGGGGCCGGGGGCACCCCCCTGCCTGGCACCAGCGCCGGTGCTCATGCGGAAAGAGCGCGGTGGCGGCGGAGACCTTCTCGCCCTAATCGCCGGTGACAGGGACTCGCTCGTGGCGATGTCCCCGCGGAAGGTGTGCGGCGGCCCCGCTTTTGTCAGAAAGGATCTGATCAGAGCAGCGGGGAAAGGTCAGCGGGGAAAAGCACCCGAGGATGTCCGTGTGTCCGTCCCGCCGTCCTCACCGCTCGTCCCCGCCGAGGGGAGAGGCGTAAAAGATAAAAACAAAACCCCGAGCGCTTCAGAAAAATAAAAAAAGAAGAAAATACCGGAGGGTTCTGCTGGCGGAGCCTTCGGGGATGGCGTTTGCGAGGCTTCCTCGCCGCCACCAGGAATGTATTTATTTATTTTTAATGAAAAGCACGAGCTCTGGGGCCGGGCCTTGGCAAACAAGGGAAGATGTTGGGAATGGGAATGGGAATAACGGGGCTGCGCCGCCACCCCTCAGCTCTGTCGGCCCCGCGAGGCTGAGCCCGGAGTTTCTCTGCCCTAATTCCCTGGGAAGCCAGGCGAGGGCTGATCCTGGCGCTGCTGGTTGTTGTTTTCCAGAAATCTTGGGTTTCTACACGGCTTGGAGAAGGTTTTGGGGCAACCTATGGGGTCGAGGGTAGGGAGGATCGAGGTGTGATGCCCCTGAACCGCCCCATCCCTCGGGAATTCCTTCGCGTCGTGTGCCAGGCGGGGATTTGATGTGGAATATCTGCTCCTGGAGCATCAAATGCTGCGTGTGGAACATGAGGAGGGCTGCGGTGTGGAGTGGGGTGGAGTGAGGGAGCTTTTTGGGGTCCCCATGGCTGCGGTGGGGAGTGGGGTGGAGTGAGGGAGCTTTTTGGGGTCCCCATAGCCGGGGTGTGGAGTGGAGTGGAGGATGGGGGTTTTTTGGGGTCTCTATGGCTGTGGTGTGGAATGATGGGTGTTTTTGGGGTCCCCATAGCTGCAGTGTGGAGTGACAGGGGTTTTTGGGGTCCCCATGGCTGCAGTGTGGAGTGACAGGGGGTTTTGGGGGCCCCCTAGTCGCC
>NW_008236768.1:249604-250416 GCF_000691975.1 Corvus brachyrhynchos
ACAGGTGTTTTTGGGTTCCCCATGGCTGCAGTGTGGAGTGACAGGTGTTTTTGGGGCCCCCACAGCTGGGGTGTGCCCTGCAGTAAAGGATGGGGGTTTTTGGGGTCCCCAAGGTTGTGTCCTGGACAGGGGTTAGGGCCACCAGCCCTGCATCCCCTCTCCTCTGAGTTTTCAAACCAACACCGGGCACTGCTCCTTTTCAAACCCCATTTTTAACCTCAAAACGAAACATTTTGGACACGGGGGGAGCCCAAACCCGCAGCACCAACACCGGCAAACTCCCCATTGCACCCAGAACGCACTTTAGGGCTAAAAACCCCACAGCACCTGCACTTCCCAAAGCCCGGAGGGGCCACACGCGTGCACCCCCGGCCTTGCACACGCGTGTGCAGCCGGGCCGGAGCCGCTGCTCGGGGTGCGAGTGGCATTTCAATGCGAGCCCGGCGCGAACAATGAGGTGTGTTTTTAAGGGACTGTGAAAAGGGTGGGTTTTTTTTGTTGTTGGTTTTTTTTTTTTTTTTCCTCTCTGCGCTCAAGGCCTGAAAAGGCAGCCGGGGTTGGGGGGGAGAAGGGAGGGGAGGAGAGGAGGGAGGGGAGCCGGGCAGCCCCTCCATTAGCTCAGTGCAGCAGCGAGAACAGCTGTGAAAAGAGCCCAGGCCTTTTTCCCACGCCCAGAGGAGCGGAGCGAGGGAAGGAGCCCTCCCAGCGAGGTCAGATCCCATCGCTAATACAGACACAGGCTGTGCCCTCATTCACGTCACCCCGGCGCAGGTTTGTTTAAGGCACACACACACACTGACACTTTTTTCTCC
>NW_008236768.1:250795-254823 GCF_000691975.1 Corvus brachyrhynchos
CCTGCCTGGTTTGTGGTTTTCTGACCCTAAATGGGGAGTTTTGGGGTGGGTTTGGGGGCTGCCGGCAGCGTCTCAGTGGTGCCAATGTGATGGGAACGCAGGGCACGTGTGATAGCCAGAGCCTGCCCTTGGTGTCACCATCCCCTGCAGCCCAGCTCTGGGGAGGGGTTCAGACCCCAAATGAGGAGTTTTGGGGTGGTTTTGGTGCTGCTGGTGAGGTCTCACCAGTCCCAATGCCACCAACACAGGGCACGTGTGATGGCCTTGCTGCCACCCTCCCAGTGCCCTGCACCCCCGCACTGGGAAAGGTTCAGATCCCAAAGGAGGCGTTTTGGGGTGGTTTTGGTGCTCCAAGTGGGGTCTCACCGGTCCCAATGCCACCAACACAGGGCACATGTGATGGCCCGACCCTGCCCTTGCTGCCACCATCCCCATCCCCTCCACCCAGCCCTGGGGGGGCTCTGGGGGTGGTTGCTGCTGGTGTGGGGGTTCAGGGACACCCTGCAGCCCCCACAGAGGGTGAGAGAGCTGCTCCCGTTCCAGGGCTCACCCCATGCCCCCTCGCTGGCATCTGCCGCTGGGCAAGCGGCAAATAAATCAGCTCTTGTTTATTCTCGTGCCTGGGCTTGGTGTGTGAGTTCATTTTAAAACGTTCTGCCCTAAATTACAGCCTAATAAATCAATACCCACTTAGCCGGGCGAGCCAGCGGCCGCAGTTTGCCAAAGGAATTAAAGTTCCTTCCGTGGCTGCCGGGGTTTGGGAAGGGTGAGGGAGCGAATCCCAGCAGGATCCCAGCCTGGGATAGGGGTGGGAATGGCTGGGGGGCGGGATGTGGACGCGGCTGGTTGGGACGTGGCTAGGACACACCTGGGCACGGCCAGGACGGGTGTGGCATGTCTGAGGGACATGTGTTGTGCGGGGGATGGCCCCGAAATGCGTGGGGACGGTCAGGGTTTGTGGGTTCACGGCCTGGAAATCCATGAGGACGGTCAGGGTTTGTGGGTTCACGGCAGGGACATCCGTGTCACGGCTCTGCATGGCACCGGTGACATGTGCCAGGGCAGGTGTCTGACACCAACCACCCCATGCAGGGATTTGGGGCAGCCTCGGAGCCAATCCTAATCCCCTCTCCAGCTCCTCTGGCACTGGGTTCCCCAAAAAACGGGTTCCTCACCTCCATCTCCCACCTGCCTCTGCCTGGATGTCCCCTCCCCGCTCTGGCCACTCCGTCCTGGCCCAGCTTTCCGGGAGTTTCACCCCTTCCCTCACACCTTAATCCCCTTGGATTTGTCCGGGGCCACCTTCCAGGGCCCCCCACCTCTTTCTGGGGCCGAGGAACCTCTGCCAACCGGGTGCTCCTTGGCTTGGAGGGACCCAAGTCCCTCTCTCAGCCTCCCCATCCTCCTCCTCCTCCTCCTCCACGACGATTCAGCGCCCACAACCTCTCAGTGCCACCGCTGCCAGTCCCCACCAAAACCACAGCTCGGGGACCCTCATCCCGCTCCTCCCCGAGCTGTGTCGGGGCCGGGGTCCTCCTTCCCTCCTTCTCTTGCTCTCTCCCTGCCCCCCTCGTCTCCCTTGCCAAGCCCTGACACTTGATGGCAGCCCATTCAAAATGCATGGGCTCCCCTTTCCGAGCGCCCCGGTCCTTTTGAACTAAAAGGATTTTCTCAGAGGCTAAGTTCAAATGTACGGCCGTTATTTATTTATCACCCCGCTATGTATTATTCATTTATTTAAAAATGTATGGCAGGGGGGAGCCCCGTGTTTAATCACCCCACGGATGGCGAGGGCCAGGTGGAGCCGGCCCCTCGCTCCGCCGCTAACCTGGCGCGGTGGCCTCACGCCTCAGTGACCACGGACCCAACCAAAACTGCCCCCAGACCCTGCTGGGGCCACAGGGGATGCTGAGGAGCTGCCGTGTCCCCAGTGCTGGCTGTGGGGTTGTTGTCATCCTTCCCCCGCGCTGCTTTTTTGGCTTTGGGGACAAGGACGTGCCAGATCCCAACGCGAGGACAACGCGGCCGAGGCGCTGCTGCCGTGCGGGGAGGATGGAAGGGGCTGGCATTGGGCTGTCAGGAAGGAAAAAAAGGCAGAAAAAGGAGAAAACAAGGCCGGGCTTTGCTTTCCCCGCCACGGAGGGGAGGAGGGGACACATCCAGCCCTGCTGGCATCTCGCTGTCCCCGCAGGGCTGAGCGCGGGGGAGAAGTCCCCTGGAAGGGTTAAGGATGCTGAACGTCCCCCCAGGAGCCCCGAGGAGCCCCCGCCACCTTGTTCCTCGGCGGGACAGTCGCTAATTGAGACAGCTCCGGCCGCTGCCTCCCTCCTCTCCCCCTGGGGCTGAGCTGCCTCTTCCCAGGGGGAGCACATTGTCTGCTCCGGCGGGTTGATGTAATCCCTAAGCCCGAACAATACTTCCCCACCCCGCTCCGGCTGAAAGGGTATTAGTTGCCCAATGAGATAATTACTCCGCAGGCCACCCTAATCATCCCCTCCGCTTCGCCCGGGAGCCGCCCGGGATGTGGGGTCGGGGGTGGAACCCGCTGCAGGGGCTCATCCTACAGGGCCCTAAAAAGCGGCAGGGAAGCGTTGTAGAAAAGAGGGATGTGCTCCTGAGGGGTCACCTGCAGGCTCACCTCAGAATGTCCCTCGTTGTGCGGGGTGTGGGTGGGAATCCCCGCATGCTGATGGAGCAGGGCTGGGATGAATCTCCTCGCCGTGCGATGGGATTTGGGTTTTTCCCGAAGTTCCAACCCGGCCTTGACCCCTCGGGAAGGGTCTGGGCTGGCAGATGTCCCTCGAGTGCCCAGCAGTGAGCACGGCCCTGTCAGAACCTGTTTGCCAGGTTAAAATCTGGGGAAGCAGAATTCCGTGTTTTCCTTAAATATCCCAGCATCTCAGAATCCCCGAATCCCAGGTGCAAGTTGGCCTTGAGTCCAAAACCCCAAATTTCATCAATTTAAACCCCTGTCCCAAACTCCAGGATAAACGTGCAATTCCCAGAATAGGTTTTTAGGGAATAATCCCAATTTCTGGCTCCATTTTGCTCAGGATTTGCTGCCACAGGGACCCTGTGCTCGCTCCCATGGAATCACGTGTGTACCCACCCATCCCTGGATGCTCGGCTGGGCTGGAATTTGGTGGTTTTCCCAGCTGGATGATTCCAGGGCTGGTTTTCCCAATTCCTGGAGCAGCAGCCATGGCCATCAAGCTGCAGAGAGCTCCTGATGTGGGATTGGGAATGCTGCAGGAAAAGGGACCTGCTGAAATTAAAGCCTGGTTCTTACTAATCCCGGTCTTTGCGGCTCTGGCTCTGCCAAAGTCGGGGATTATCCCGACCGCCTCCCCGCACGCCGGGACAGCACGAGCCAGGCAGCCGGGAATTAATCTCCTGTAGGTTCTGCTGATCCCATTCCCTCAGGAATGGGGCTGGGGGGGATTGGAGGGGCTGGGGGACAGAGACAGGAGGGGGACAGGGCCGGGATGGGGACAGAGACGGGATGGGGACAGAGACAGGAGGGGGACAGAGACAGGAGAGGGACAGGGCCAGGAGGGGCTGAGGGACAGAGCCAGGATGGGGACAGGGCCGGGATGGGAACAGGGCCGGGATGGGGACAGAGCAAGGAGGGGAACAGGGCCAGGAGGGGCTGAGGGACAGGGCCAGGATGGGGTCAGGGACAGGAGGGGCTGGGGGACAGAGCCAGGAGGGGGACAGGGCCAGGATGGGGACAGGGCCAGGATGGGGACAGGGCCAGGATGGGGACAGTCAGGAAGGACACAGCACCAGGAGGGGACCAGAAGGGACAGAGCCAGGAGGGGGACAGGACCCTCTGCCACCGCAGATTTGCGGCGTTCGGTGACATTCTCAGCGGGATATTCCCCAGGACACTCCCCAGGAGCAAGGACGAGCTTTGAGGCCTGGCACCAGCAGTGGCTGCTCCGCTCCAGCCTCCCAGCAAGGCTGCAAAAACCCCATTCCCAACCCTGGGATCGCCGCCGGCCGCGCGGGGCCGAGCAAGGCCAATG
>NW_008236768.1:254973-261264 GCF_000691975.1 Corvus brachyrhynchos
CCTCGGGGTGTTTGTCCCCCCCACCCACCCCGAATCCGGGCAGTGTTGGGGTCTCTGCTCCCGTTGGGAATGTTTTGGGGTGAACGGGGGTGCTGTGGTCAGTGAGGGTTGGAGCTGTCACCTCCCCCCGCTGTGGTTTTGGGGGATAAAAAGGCTGATTTGGGGTGGCTCCATGCTGGCAGTGGGTGCTGGGGACAGGGGACATGGCTGAGGTTTGTCCCCATCGTTCAGCATGGAGGGATTTCCCTCCCCACCAGCTCCTGGATCCTCTCCCTGCCAGGGTCATCCCGGCTGCAAAATGTGGGATGTGGGATCCGTGGGGTGATGGAGCTGCTGGAGCCTCTCCAGATCCCACTGAAGGGGTCAAACAGAAACTGGCCCCAAACTGGGGCCTGGGATTGGCGTGGTTTGGGGTGATCGGTGAGGGTTTGGGGTGATCGGTGTGGTTTGGAGTTGATCTGTGAGGGTTTGGGAGTGACCGATGAGAGTTTGGAGTTGATCCCTGAAGGTTTGGAGGTGATCAATGAATGTTTGGGGTGATCTGTGAGGGTTTGGGGTGATCTGTGAGGGTTTGGAGCTGATCAGTGAGGGTTTGGAGGCGATAAATGAAGACTTGGAGTGATCAGTGTGGTTTTGGAGATGATCCATGAAGGTTTGGAGGTGACCAGTGAGAGTTCGGAGTGATCAGTGAAGGTTTGGGGTTGATCAATGGGGTTTGGAGCTGATGCACGAGGGTTTGGAGTGACCACTGTGCTCCTGGAGCTGACAGAACCCCTCATTCCATTTTTTTTGCAGAGCAGAACCCCCACCTCACCCTGACCACCCCGATCCAGCCCCATCCCTCACCGGGAACAGGGATGGGACGGAAGATCCAGAGCCTTGGGAAGACCTCGCATCCTGCAGCGCCCTCACCCTGGAAATCCACGGATGCAGCAGCCCCAGGAGCTGCCATGGACTGGAATTTCCTGCTGGGAAAAGGATTTTCCTGGGTTTGTAGGGGCCAGGCTGGTCCAATCCATCCCTGTGGGATAATCGGGATGTTGGCTTCGCTTTCCCAAGGATCCTCGACGCCCCTTCACTCCCCTCTCCTGGATGGGGTAAGTTTGGGATTTTCCCTGCTTTTCTCTCCTTCCCTGCAGGCCCAGAACTGGCTTTTCCATGCGGAATTTCCCCCTGCGCTCTCTCCAGCAGGGATTTGGGGGGATCAGGGAGCAGCTCACCCCATCCTGGTTCTTTTCCCCTTGTTTTGAGGGGAAATCTCCATTTGATCCCCATTTTATTTATATTCCTCTTTGGAAAAGTTCAGATTCCAGCCCCTCCCAGAGCTGGTGGAAAACTGGCCTATTTGGGATGCCAAATAATCGATTTTTCCCCCCCTTTCCCTTTTAACTGACACCCCAAAATCTTCCCCCCATGACCCAAACCCATCCTTTAATCCTTTAAAAGGGAATTTCCTCTCGTTTCCCCCCCACCTGCACGTGCATCCCCCACCCCTCCGTGCTGCTCCATCCAAACCCGCTTTTCCTGGGATTTCACTACTTCCAGCTGCTCCTGGGAGCTGTTTTGGGGTTCCAGCTTCATCCCAGCCTTCTCTTGGAACAGGGAAGGGGGTGGGGACAAGCAGAACCCTACAGCAGCAGCAGCAGCAGCCGCAGCTCATCCCATCCTTGGGAATCAGTCAAGGGAGAAAATCCACATCCCCTGCGGTCCTCCCTCCTCCAAGTTTTTTTTTCCACGTGACAGCCAAGCTGTCCAAAACATTAGGAAAAATAACTTCCACCTTTCCCGGGGTGAGCCTGGCAGCCGGCGCTGCTCTCCCGGGCGCATTTTCCAGCAGGGATTTGCTTCATCCCAAATGCGCAGCGAGGGGGTGAGGGATACGATCCCAGTTGTTTTCCCCCCACCCCAAATGCAGGAGGGGGTTGGGTGTCTGCTGGTGGAGGTTGGATTTTCCCGGTGGAGATGCGGGGTCACCCGTGGGAGATGGAGCTGGAATGTTCCTGGGGGACACCAATCCCCTCATCCACCCTCGGGACCGGGATCAGCTCTGTCCCATCAGGCTGAGGCCGGATTTGGGAGCCCCAGTTCAGGTTGAGAGGCCTCAAAACCCCCAAATTCTGAACATTTCCCACATTTTTCTCTTCATTCTTTTCTTTCAAACCCCTTCTTCCTCCAGGCCCCACCAGGGCCATGATGGAGCCAGATTTGGGAGCCCCAGCTGAGCCTGAGCGGCCTCAAAACCCCCAAATCCCCACATTTCCCACATTTTCACCTCATTCCCTGCTCTTAAAACCTCCTCTCCTTCCTCCAAGGCCACCATGGGGCTGGATTTGGGAGACTCAATCGACGCTGAGAGCCCTCGAAACCCCCAAATCCTTTCCCACATTTTCCCCCTTCATTCCCTGCTCTCAATCCTCCTCCTCTTCCTCCAAGGCCTTGATGGAGCCAGATTTGGGATCCCCAGCTGAGCCTGAGAGGCCTCGAAAGCCCCAAATCCTGAACCTTTCCCACTTTTTTCCCTTCATTCCCGTGATGGGGCCGGATTTGGGATCCCCAACCAGGCTGAGAGGCCTCGAAACCCCCAAATCCTGAACCTTTCCCACATTTTCCCCTTCACTCCCTGCTCTCAATCCCCCTCTCCTTCCTCCAGACCCCACCACGGCCACGCTGGAGCCAGATTTGGGACCCCCAATCCAGGCTGAGAGGCCTCGAAAGCCCCAAATCCTGAACCTTTCCCACTTTTTTCCCTTCATTCCTGTGATGGGGCCGGATTTGGGATCCCCAAGTGAGCTTGAGAGGCCTCGAAACCCCCAAATCCTGAACCTTTCCCACTTTTTCCCCCTCACTCCCTGCTTTGAAAACCTCCAAGGCCTCCATGGGGCCGGGTGGTGCCCGCTGGGTGCCCCCAGCAGCTGCTCGGTGCCACCGTGGGCAGAGCCACCCTCATCCTCATCCTCATCCTCCTCATCCTCATCCTCCTTTTCCTCCTTTTCCTCCTCCTCCTCCTCCTGGCTCTAAGATGGCCGGCGGCCCCAAAATGGTGCTGAGCATGAGACGCCATCTGCAAGGCTGGTCCCACGCCCGGGCCGTGGCCTTTTTATGCAAAGGGGAATTAATTAGATTTGAATGAGCTGCTCCTGAATCCTAATTAAATTCCCGCGGCTGGCAGTGCCATCCCAGCCCTTTTCCCGGCCCTTTTCCCGGCCCTTTTCCCACTGTTTCCATCCTTGGCCAACGCTTGTGGCCGTGCCCCTCCATCCCCCCCTCACAAAAGCATCCGCAGGGATCACAGCCGCCACCCCAAAAGGAGAACCGGGGATCTCCATCCAAATCGAAAGCAGGAAACGGATCCAAAATTAATTCCCTCCCCCCCCAAAAAAGTCGTGTTTTGAGCCTCTCTGATCCTCAAATTCCCAATATTCCCTTTTTTTTCCCCCCGGCCTGGTGCTGCCCTTGGATGGGCAGGGATGGGGGAAACTCCTTTTGGGATTTCTGCTGAGGTGCTGTGGGATGGGAAGGGAAAGAATTGAGGATTGAAGGAGATTCTACGTCCAAAAAAGGATTTTATTATTATTTTTTAAACTGGGAATTAAAGCTTTTCCCATTCCCACATTTCTTCAGTGTCCATCTGCTCACCCAAACCTGGGATTTATCCACCTGAGCCTGGGGATGTGCAGAGCCTCGAAAACCCCTGGAAAAAAAAGGGATCTGCACAGGGCAAAATAAATCTCATTGGGATATTTTATAGACATCTATATTTATCAGGAAAACATTTCCCTTTTTTCCCCACTCGCCTCATAAAACAAACGAAGGAAATTTGGGAATACCCTGCAGGAGCTCAGCAGAAAAGCCCCCGGGTGTTTTCTGGGAGAGTTGTTGGGATTGCTTTGTTTAAAATTGAGGATATTTGCAAGGGGATAAATTCCAGGGAAACTCTAAAATCCACCTGCAACAAGAAATAGGCTGAAATCATAATTACAAATCTATTTGTATATTCATATATTTATATATTTATATATTTATATATTTGTATATTTATATAAAATGTATCAATATATCAATTTATGGGCTGTTTATTATATAGATTTATGGTGGTGAGGCGTGGATATTTCTTTTTATATGGAATAGATTTATTTATCCGGCGCTGGGAAGAGGCTCCCGGGGGTTAATCCCAGCTGGAATCCCGGATTCCTGACTCTGACCTACATAGGACACGATGACGGCCACGGAGCTTCCCTTTGGCACCAGTTTGGGTGGAAATCAAGGAGAATTGGGATTTTTTTAATCCTGGCTCCTCTGTGGGCAGTGTGTGGGAGCAGGGATTTTGATCCTCAAATCCGGGTGATTTTCGGGATGAATTCCCGGGTTTTGCCTCATCCTGACATTCAGGACGCCGGTGGCATCTCCCGGGCTGGAATTGCCAGCTCAGCCTGAAGCAGGATCGGGAAATGCCACCCAAATTCCCAGTGCCAGGGAGGGGAAATCCAGCGGGGGGAAGGAAAAGGAGCAGGAGAAGGAAAAGGGGGAGAAAGAGGAGGAGGATCCGCAGAGAGCGAGAGGAAATAAACCGGAGAGGGAGAGAAAAACAGAGGAGAAATCCTAAAAAAACGTGGAGAAAAGGGGCAAAAGTCGATTATTTGGCATCCCGAAGAATTCCCTGAGCATCCCTGAGCATCCCTGTATCCCTGTTTTCCACCCACGCCCTGCAGGTGGGCAGCACCCACGGCGGGCAGGTGGCCGCGGAGGGAAGGGCAGGGCTGTAAATCTCCGGCAAAGCTTTTCCAGGCAGGATTTCTCTCTCCTCTTCCCACTTTTTCTTTTTCTTTTCTTTTTTTTTTTCCCCCTTTCCCATTTTGGTATAATTGTCCTGTCACAGCTGTAAAAGGGCAGGTCTGGAATCCTGGAGGCAAGCTCTTCATTTCAGGCAGAGCAGGTACATTCTCTTTCAGATGGCAGGTAAGACTTCAGACTCCTAAAGACTATCAAGCTTCATTTTGTCATACTACAACCACTGTGCCCACTTATGTGAATGAAAATATTTCAGACAGGCTCAGAGAGCCATGGGAAGGACTGTCACGTACAGAAAGCAGTGTCATTGCTAACTTCTAAGGTCACACTGTTCTAGCATCCAAGTGTCAGATAACAGTGTTGATAAGTAGATAAAAAGTATTACTTTATTATTATACGAACAAATGACAGTCTTATCTGAAAAACTTTTACATTAATTGTATTTTCCTCTTTTTTTCTGAACCATTCTTCCATCAAATCACCCAAGAATATTAGGGAGAAATAGAGAAACATTTTTTTTACTGCTGTATGAACTAATAAAAACACATTAATCAATCTCTCCTTTTATGTAGGATGCAACGTGGAAATTAATTTCATATATCCTGATGTAATGGAATTCACTGAAACGCTGTTGTACATTTACTGACTTTAATCTAGGATTAAATTACTATTATGTAAAAGTAGAAAATCCTGCTGTAAATTACAGATATTTTATTCCCTTCCAGTCCTCCTATTCCCTGTACCAGGTGAAACCTACAGTGCATCCTTGAAAACGTACAATAGGACCTGCTATGTGGTAAATGTTCAAAGCAGTATTCTGGAAATTGCTTCTATGGCTTCTGGTATCATTAGGACTTGCCATCTTAATTCACAATAATTTGTGCTACAGAATTCTACCCATTTATAGTAAAGGTTAAATGTAGGACTGCATCTTCCTAGATCTACTACAATTATTTCTGCAATGTGTTATGACATACATTTCTCCTGTACTTAGGGTAGGATAAAGCACGCTATGTGAGCACTTTATTGTGATATATCTGTTCTACAGAGGTATTTACCACCTAAATTAAACCTCCTAAAGGCAGCAACCACATAGAAAAGCATTGTTAGGGAAACAGAAAAAAAGCAAAATAAAATTTCATATGCACTAAAATATGTACAAAACATATGCTGAACAGTATAAGAGTTTGATTATGTACACATTGAAATCTTAAGTGTTCTTTCTGCTGGTATAAGTGAATTTGGCCCACAGTCAAAAGAGGTTATATCTCTCACTAGTAAAGTTGAGACAAAAGGCTAATACAGAGTGATTTTAATCTGACTTTTCATGAATTTATCTTGACTGAAGTTTTTTAGGGCACCAGGACACACACTTAAGTATCATGGATGTATTGACAGCCAGAGGGACAGCAACACAACTTTTATCTGTTTTCTTCCAGACAAAAGGAAAACACTTGTTTTTTTTTCTGGTGGCCATTGCTTCTTCTAGATCTATACTCTGTC
>NW_008236768.1:261303-263547 GCF_000691975.1 Corvus brachyrhynchos
CACCATAATCATAATCAAGTGTGCCGAGGTGCTGGGGGCAGGGCGAGCCTGGCAGACAAGGCTGATAATTATGGAGCTCAGCATGTGCGCAGCGCTTTTCCCAACAATTATGCCGAGCTCAGCAAGCTGGAGATGAGGCTCGTTCCAGCCACCCTCCGTCGCCCACCGGGAGATCGCTCCCGGGAGGGTTGAGCCGGTCCCGGTCCTTCCCGAGGGTCTTTTGGGAGGTTGGCGAGGGTCCCACCGCATCCCGATGCCCTTTTCCAATCCGTTTTCCAAGCTGGGTTGTGGCTTGCTGGTGGCAGCTTGGGCGTCGCACGGCTCGAGGTGAGCCCCGAGCTCCTTCCCGCATCTCGATCCTGGGCTTAAATCCGCATTTCCCACCCGGATTTATCCAAGGTTCTTCCAGAACCATCCTCATCCCATCCCGCTGTCCCTGTCCTGCGTGGACAACAACACAAACCCTCCGTAAAGGGAGCTTCAGCTTCCCAAAAATCCCTTTATTTTTGCCTCCCGGCCCCTCGCCGTCCTCCCCCGCCTTTTCCAGGGGTGCTTTATCCCCTCGGATCCCTGGGAAAGGCGGGCGGTGGCGGGAGGTGACACTCCGGATCCATCGGCGGCTGCCAGCGCTCCGGGGCCGGTGTCAGGCAGCATTTCCCGGGAGGAGCCCTGCGGAAAGGGCACGGGGAAGGGCACCGGGAAGGGCACCGGGAAGGAGCCGGCGGGAGCTGCGGGAGATTTTCGGGACCAGCCCCCGCCTCGGGATGCCCCAAGCACCTTCCGACCTGCGTGCAGCCGAGCAGGAGGAGGAAAATCCAGTGTTTTCCTCTTGGAAGAAGGCTGGGAGCGGCTGGGGGTCCGTGGGAGCTGCTTCCCTTGGGGTGCCCCGGTGAGGTGGGGACCGAGCTTGGAGCTGTTCCCGGGTGGGTCAGCTCAAGGAGCTCGGGACGGGTGGGAATCGCGGCTCTGCTTCCATCCTTCCTCCTCCTCTTCCTCCTCCTCCTCTCCCCCGTGTGGTGTTTGGGGTCAGGAGAAGCAATTCCCACCCAGCCCCGAGGAAAATGCCGGAATTCCACAGCTCTGGGACAGCTCAAAAAAAAGAGGATTTTCCAGGCAGGGAGGTTTGGGGACATCCCAGAATCCATTCCCAGTCCCCTCCCAGCTCCATGAACAGCAGGAAGCACCAAACCAGCACAAAAACCAGGGGATTCGTCAGGAAATGATGGAAAAACTGGGAAAGGAGCGGTTTGGATCATTGAGGCATCTCCCAAAATCCAGGAAAACAGCCCCACAAATCCCACATTTCTCCAGGATGGGGCAGCAAATGCCCCTGGGGAGAAATTCCACGCCTTGGAGGGGGATTCGGTGTCCCTGAAGATCCTGCCCGGCTGTTGGAAGAGCCATTGGATCCTTTCCGGGCTGGATTTTCCCTCCGGGAAGCGGGGAAGGATCCGATCCTTGGCAATTCCCCATCGCTCGGCATCTGATCCGCACAAAGAATTCCCGACCCTTATATCCATGCGGGAATTTCTGTGCGGCTGGAGCCCCGAAAGATCCCACATTGGCCCCATTTCCCCACCCACAGAGATCCGCAACTCCTTTTTTTGGGAGAGTTTGGAATAACTCGGCAGGAACTTGGATTCACTCCCCTCCAAGCCCTTCTTGCCCTTATTCAAGGAAAATTTGCCTTTTTTTAGGATTTTCCAAATCCCAGCAAATCGGGGTCGTTTCCACGCCATGAGCCTGCGCTGATCCTCCTCTTTCTTCCCCAAATATTGAGTTTTTCCCTGGCTGAGCCCTTCCCAAATATGCCCAAATCATCTCCTTCGGAGCAGGGAATGCTGAGGAGCTTCCCGGGGACTTCCATGGGTTCAGGGCAGACCCCAAATACCCCATTTTTGGGGGTGGTGGGGCTGCGGCCACCTCTGGGAGAAGGATTTTTAAATATTCCCTGCCGGAGATTCAGGATTTCGAGGTTTTAAAAGGAATTGGCCGGCGACAAACAGAAGAAACAGAATTAAAACAAATCAGCGCCGCCTTTTCACCACCTTTCCCATGCTTTGGAAAACTTGGCAAAAGCGGGAAAACCCCTCCACCTGTTTGCTTTTAAATCGCGCTTTTTTTTTTTTTTTTCCGGGGAAAAAAAAAAAAAAAAAAAAAAAAACCGGGGGGGGAAAAAAAAAAAAAAGATGGAAAACTTCTGGAAAAGTTTTTTTTTTAGGGGGAGGAGGGGGAGGGGAAAAG
>NW_008236768.1:264201-267804 GCF_000691975.1 Corvus brachyrhynchos
GACGGGCGGGGGTCAAGGTCAGAGGTGGCCCCTGCCTGGGTTTTTCCCCCTTTTTCCTCATCAAAACCCCTTTTCCTCAAGCGCGGAAAATTTAAGAAAGCTCCGCCTGGGAGGGGAAACTGAGGCACGGGGGTTGGCTCCGGAAGAGCTTTTTGGGGTCTGTTTAATGCCAAATAAATGCAGATTAAGGCGTGGTGAGCTCTGCTGTGTGCCCACCCCAAACCTCCGCACCCCGCGCCCGGATCCCCCCTTTTTCCTCATCAAAACCCCTTTTCCTCAAGCGCGGAAAATTTAAGAAAGCTCCGCCTGGGAGGGGAAACTGAGGCACGGGGGTTGGCTCCGGAAGAGCTTTTTGGGGTCTGTTTAATGCCAAATAAATGCAGATTAAGGCGTGGTGAGCTCTGCTGTGTGCCCACCCCAAACCTCCGCACCCCGCGCCCGGATCCCCCCATTCCAGCGGTTTTTCCACGCGGATGGAAAACCGGAGCTTGGGGTTCAACGCTGCTGCCCCAAAAACTTGGAATTTTCGGGCTCTCCATCCCTTGGCAACGCTCGGTTTCCATGGCAAAGAGCCGGGAACCTCCGGGAGAATCTTCCAGGAGAATCCAGCTCCGGTTTTGGTTTTTTGGGGGGAATGTTTTGAGGCCATCCTGAGCCTCGCAGCCCGGCTTGACCTGGGAACAGGTGAGCAGCTGGCAGAGCTTCTCCTGGAAAAGAGGAGATGATTTTTTGGGATATCCCCACCAAAAAATGCTCCACCCCATCCCTGCAAGCCCAGCTCGGGAGCTCCAAAGGTTTTAAAGGGCTCCAAATTTATGCAAATGAGCCGCTTTTCCTGTTTTTCCCCACTTTTCCAAGGTTTACCAGACACCAGGAAAGGAGGCGCAGGGCACTGGGACAGCGCTGGGGGCTGGGAATGCGCCTGAATGCTCAAAAATCAGGATTCCCGCAGAAAATCCCAACGGAAAGGATATTTTTTTAGTTCAAAAAGCAAATAAATTTTGAAATCCCAGAATTTCTGCGCCCCGCTTGGCGTTGTCCGAGAATTGGGTTCAATTCTCCTTTTTCTCGTCCTCAGTGGATAAAATTCCACACGGGAGCCGTGGCAGGATCAGGGACAGCCCCTCCACGGAGACATTCCCGGCAGAAACCACCCCGAATCCCCATTTTTCCACCCCAATTTCCCGTTTTCCACCCCAAATCGGCTTAGTTTTTTTTTTGTTTGTTTGTTTGTTTGTTTTTTGTGTGGGTGGGTGGTGCTGGGTTTTCCCATCTCCACCTCTCCAGGAAAATAAAGGAAATTCCTTCTTTTTTTTTTTTTTTTTTTTTTTTTTTTTGCTGCAGTGGAAGCGAATCCTCGCAGCCCTGAAGGAGCCCTCAAATCTCCCGACTTTGCCATAAAAAATCTGTTGCTCCGCTTGTTTCCAAGTGTTCCCTATCCCGGATTTTTTTACCCCGGGAATTTGAATCCCAGCTCACTCTTTGAATCCCAAATCCCGAACAGAATGGGGGAAAAACCCCCCGAATCCGTCATTTCAATGCTCTTGTGCCGTTTAATAGGGGGGATTATAATTTTTCCTCTGTTCCAAGGGGGGCCTGGGGAGGGCTGGAAAAGCTGGAAAACCTCGTGGCCTCGGCAATTCCTGGGATTTCCGAGTCGTGGGATCGTGGGGCTGCTCCAAGAGGGGTTTTTCCCCAGCCTGGATATTCCTGTTTTGCTGGAAATGGGATGGCAGGGCTGGGGGTGAGCAGAATTCGGGGACATCGCTGTGTCCCCCCTCTGTCTGTGCCAGAGCTGATCCGTGGGGATGGAGAATCCTTCCCAAAACCCCTCTTTTTGTGCCCAGGGAGTGCTGAAAAGCAAAACGTGGATTTTTGGCGCAGGTCAAACATCCACAGGGAAAACCTGGGCGAGGTGGGCGCATCCATGGGTTTTCCATCGCGGAAAATCCCGTCGATTCCCAAATTCGCGCATCCCAAATTTCTCCCCTTAGTGGTGTTTTTTGGGCTATTGTCGGATCACTGCTTGGAAAGTTCGGGAATTTTTGTGGGGTTTGGATTGCTAACCTTGGGAACAGGGATTTTGGGAGGCTCGGGATGGGCTCCAAACATTCCCGAAGCTGGGAAGGAGGGATGGAGGGGGGAGGATGGAGCCCCCCACCTTCCTCGTTTTCCCATCTCCCCCAATCCAGGCTCAGCTCCCACACGCTGCTGGGAAGAGGTGAAATTAATCCCTATGGAAATTTATTTAAATGAATTCCCGCCTGGACACTCAAGCTGTTCCCAGCCTGGCGAGGGGGGAGGGAGTGGAGACTCCCGGGAACCCCGATTGCCCCCCTTACAGCCACATTTCCTGGGATTATTCCCTCCTGGAAGTGCGGAGTTGAGCCCCAAATCCAGGTTTGAATCCATGATTTTTCCCAAGGGGTGTCTTGGGGAGCAGGGAGAATATTCCAGTGGCTCTCGTTGTGCCTTGGAAAACGCTGGGGTTTTTGGGTTTTGTTTTTGTTTTTGTTTTTTTTGTTTTGTTTTGTTTTTTTTGCGTTAGTTTTGCCCCAAAAACCCCCGAGCCTCGGTTATTCCACGAGGGGGAAATGGAGCATTCCCAGAAATGAGAAATCCGGGTTTTCCTGCCCGAAATTCCTTGGTTTATTCATGAAAATGGCCCTGAAATAGATCCCAGATTAAGCAGATCCGGCTCTTCCCGTTCCTGTTGGGATGCGGCCCAGGGAGATTCCTTTGGGTTCGTGGGGACAGAGTGAACCCCACAGTGACCCCAAAACCCCGGGAATTCTGGGCAGCCCCCGTGGGCCCCCCGATCCCATAAAGCCTCTGGAAAGGGGGATCCAGGACATCCGAATCCCTGGGACGAGGCTCCTTTGGGACTGTCAGTGCCAGGAAAGGGCGAGGGAGATCCGGGAATGGGGTTTGACCTGGAACTGAAGTGGGAAAAGTCGGGATTGAGAGGGAACACCTCTGGCAGGATTCCCATCCCCTTTGGAGCATCCTGGAGGGAGAGGCCGGCCAGGCTGTGGCAAAATCCCGGGATAAAGAACTTTTCCAAGAGCAATATTCCCACTGGAGCATCGGACACACTCCCACCATCCCTGAGTGGGTGGATTCAGGGAATTCCTGGGAATCCCTGGGGCCATCCTTGGGGCTGGAGGGGGTCGGGAACTTCACGTGGACCAGAATTCCAAAGATCCTGGGAATCAGGGCTGGGAGAGCCAGCAGGGAGAGGCATTTCCAGGGATTTCTGGGATGCTGCACCCCATAAACAACGCCAGGGGCTGAACATGCAGGGGGAGCACAGGGCCACCCCAATTAATTATCCCAAGCAATTAATTAGAGAGGGAATTTGGGCTCAGGCAATGCAGGGCTGTGTGAGGAGAGGATGGAATAACATGGGATAACGCGGGAGATGGGAATTGGGAGCAGGGACATTCCTGGGGACAGCAAGTGACACTGGATGTGTCCATCCCTGTCCATCCCCGTCCATCCCCGTCCATCCCTGTCCGTCCCTGTCCATCCCTGTCCATCCCCATCCATCCCCATCCATCCCCGTCCATCCCTGTCCATCCCCGTCCATCCCCGCCCACCCCT
>NW_008236768.1:267993-271573 GCF_000691975.1 Corvus brachyrhynchos
CCCGTCCCCCCCCGTCCATCCCCGTCCATCCCCGTCCATCCCCATCCATCCCCGTCCATCCCCGTCCCTCCCCGTCCATCCCTGTCCATCCCCGTCCATCCCCGTCCCTCCCTGTCCATCCCCGTCCCTCCCTGTCCATCCCCGTCCATCCCCATCCATCCACAGGACACTGCCCAGGCCCTTGGCTGACCACACCCCCTGGCCAGGACTTTGACCCCCTCGAGCCACCCGCAGTGACAAGAACACGAGGGAAGAGGTGCCACCGCCTGTCCCCGAGGTCACCCTGTCCCCAAGAGACCCCACCCAGAGGACGGCGTGTGGTGAGGAATTCCTGGGAATGGGGTGGGAAGTGGAATTGTCACGTGCCCTCCTTCCAGGTGTCCCAAGGTGTCACCAGCCCCTTAAACGCACGCTGATGCCAAATTCCCGCCTGTCCCTTTGCTGGAATGTCCCCAAGTGCCCCGCGGGGGCTGTGGGGACAGAGGGAATGATTTGGGAAGGGATTTGGGATGGTGGGGACACCGTCACCTCCTCATCCCTGGTTCTCACTGGGCTGGCGCTGGGCTCACACCAGTTTGTCCCATTCACAGGTGACAAGAGTGGACATCGTGGGGGTCCAGGTGACCGAGAAAGGCCGGACAAAAGGCAAGGCTGGGCTGGAGCCGTGGAATTCCCACCCCAGGGTAAGGGATTGATCCCTCCTCTCCCAAAAAAAGCAGCTCCCAAGCCAGAAGGTCCCACCTGAGTGTCCCCCAAGCCTCTGGGCCAGGTGACAGCGAGGGGACATCCCAGGATGCCGCGAGGACACGGAGCTGGTGCCACCAAGCCCAAGGCACCGGGAGGACGAGGGGAAGGGAAAAAATTCCAGTGCATTAAAAGTGTTGGAAGCTCCCAGCCTGTCCCAGCCTGGTGTTTGAGTGGAATTTTGTCCCTTTTCCCTGCAGGATCCCCCAATCCCTGCAAAACTCCCTGTCCAGGGGGTGTTTCCTTCCCCCCAAAAAACTGGGTTCTCCTCTCCCAGCCCTCTCCTTCCCTGCAGAGGGAGGTGAGGGGTCCCGGCAGCCCAGAGGGGACAATTCCTGTCCAATTCCCTGTGGGGACAGGGATGTTCCCCCTCACCCTCGCTCCCTTTTCCTCTCCTCATTTCCACCCAGGACCTGGGAACTGGCTCTGATCCCTCTTTCCCGACTCCCTGGGGTGACCCTGATGGGGACAGGTGGGACAGGCTGGGGGACAAGGCCAGGTTGCTCCAGCTCCAACTGGTCCTGCTGGTTGCAAGCCTCATTCCAGCTTCAAAATTCCCGGTTTTTTCCGTCTTTTACCCGGATTTCAAGGCAAACCCAGAGCTCCAGCAGCGGCTGGGGATGGAGCACAGCAAAGTTCGGTGACTCCAGCTCTGTCCTCTCCACAGGGCGACAGCTCTAAAATCCCACCAAACCTTTCCGGGGATCAGCGATGAGCCGGGACAAACCTCGGGAAGGACATCCCGAAATTCCCAACCTCCCAATCCCTCCCACCACACGCTCGCCGCCGCCGCCGCCGCCCAAATATTGAGCTCTACATTAAATTAGCGAGGGGAAAATAAATAAATAAATCAAGGAATCAATCAATAAATAAAATTAAAAAGGTCCGGGAGGGAAAGGCGAGCACGTCGGAGGGGAAGCGTGGCAGTTTGTTATGCTAACCGAGGGGGGCTCCGCTCGGGGGACAAGTCGGAGAGGTCTGAAGAGCAAGGAGTTCACAGGCCCTCTCCTTTTGTCATGCTAAAAGTGCAACACAGAAAATATATACAGGCAGCTGCTCAATGGAGCGTGAAATACGAGTGATTTCTCCGCCGGCCCCGGGTAATGCGATGCAGCCCCGGGACAATGCCCGGCCGCCGCCTTTGTGCGCCACGGGAAACTTTTATTTTATGTTTTTGGGGCGGTGGGGAGAGAAGAAACGGCCGCCGAAAGGGAGATGGAGGTGGGAAGTCCCCTGAGCGCCTCGCGGTGTCCCCAGGATGAGCTGGGTTATGCCAGGATGGGCCGCGGCTCGGTGGTTGCGAAGTCACCTGGGAGGAAATGTCCCGTTTTGGGGACATTTGGGGACGCCGCGAGCGGGGTGGGGAATGCGGACCCCGTGAATTTGGCCGCGGTGTCCCGCGGCGGCCGCTCCCTTTGCTGATGCTAATTGGGAGCGGTGTAAAATCAGCCCTCAAAGCGGCTTTTGTGTCCCCCGGGGGAGGCCGGCGGGGCTGGGGGTGCTCCGAGCATCCATCTTCTTCCACCTTTCCCTCGGGTTTTTTTTCTTTTTTTGTGGCCCGGCCGAGCTGAAAGCGGCGCTGTGGGGGCTGAGAGGGTCCTGGGGCTCCGCATTCGTTCCAAGAGGGGCCGAGGTGCCGCTTTGGGCAGCCCCGGTGCAAAAACTGGGGGTCCCGCGGGGATTTTGGGCGGCCCAGGGCATGGAGACAGAGAAGGTGATGGAGCAGGCTGCTTCCCTGGACTCTGGCAGCCAGGACTGGGTCATTTTGGGGGAATTTGGGGGATTTTTGGTGTCGCATGCCATCGGCCGAGGGGCTGCTCGCTCCTGGTGTGGGGGGCACACCGGGGGCTGCCCCGGGGGTGCGCGGGGAGGTGTTCTGGGGTGCCGCTCCCCCAAAGCCGGGTACCCCAAGGCCTCGGGGGATGCTCCGGGCACGGGCGGAAGCGACATCTAGTGGGAAGCGCATCCCGTCGCCAGGGAGATCGATATCCATGGCAACCCCTCGGGAACAGCGCGCCCGCCTGGACCAGGGGCACCCAGCGGCGCCCGCGGGGACCCCGGGATCGGCTGGAATGCTCGCAGATCCCGGCGGGATGTCGGTGCTGGCACCGGGATTTGGGTCCTGGCACCAGGATGTGGGTGGTGGCACCGGGATTTGGGGCCTGGCGCCAGGATTTGGGGCCTGGCACTGGGATGTGGCACCGTGGTGGGCGCTGAACCAGGGCTCGGCCGGGCAGAACAGCGGGATAAAGCCAGGAAACGATCCCATTTATCCCATTTATCCCCCAAGGAAAACACGAGGAGAAGGACGCGGCGGGTGGGGTGGGTGCAGCTGGTCCCGTGGTGTCACCAGCAATGGAGGCACAGAAAAGATCCGTGATGTGGCACCTGGGGACACGGTTTGGTGGCAGAATCTGGGCTCTGTGGAGAGAGGAGCCTGTCCTGGAGCAGGGCAGGAGCGTGAGCAGGAAGGGGCAGCAGGGACAGCACCATGGACTGACCCCATTCCCTGTCCCCTTGTGCCACTGGGGGAAAGGAAGGAGAGAATTTGGGAATGAAGTTAAGCTCCGGAAGAAGGGAGGGGTGGGGGGGGAAGCTGGTTTTAAGATTTCGCTTCATTCCGCATTATCCTGCTCTGCTTTGATTGGTAATAAATTAAATTAATTTCCTCGAGTCGGGTCTGGTTTGTCTGTGTGGGTCAGCTGAGAAGGGGGAGTGCTGGAGCTGCTTGGTGGGTCCCTGGCGTTTCTCCGGGGTCATCCCACGAAGGGGACGAGGGAAGACACGCGGATATGATTTATTATCGAGATTATCGAGATCGATATCCCGTGCAGGG
>NW_008236768.1:271882-272246 GCF_000691975.1 Corvus brachyrhynchos
GCGGGTCTAGGGGGTCCCAGCCCGGAGGGTCCCAGAGTTCGGCACGGCCGGGGGGTCCCGTGGTGACCATGGCCGAGGGGTCACTGCCCGGGGGTCCCATCCCGGGGCGTCTCTGGGGTGCGCATGGTCGGGAGGTTGCTGTCCGGGAAGTGCCAACCTTGGGGGTTCCTGCCCGGGGGTCCCACGGTGACCATGGCCAGGGGGTCACTGCCCGGGGCTGTGCCCGGCCGGAGGGTCCCTGCCCGGGGGATTCGCATCCGGAGTGTCCTCACCCAGGGGATCCCCAGCAGGGGCAGGGCTGGGGACAGTCCCCTTGTCCCCCATCCCAGGGCCCTGGGGTGACCCCGCGATGTCCACACACAGG
>NW_008236768.1:272351-274278 GCF_000691975.1 Corvus brachyrhynchos
TCTGTCCCTGTCCCCAGCAGGGCTCGGGGACCCCCAGCACCTCTGACCCCCCTCTCCCCGCAGCCTGTACCGCTACAAGCACCCCTCGGACGAGGAGCTCTGCGCCCTGGCCGGGAAGCAGCGCCCGAAGAGCAAGAGGGACAGGTCAGCCTGGGTCACCCCCGCGGTCCCGGGGGGTGGGAGGGGCTGGGAGTGGGAAATATTTGAGGCTGGGGACAGTGGGAGTCACCCCAGAGTGCTGAGGGGTGCACCAGGGGTGTCACCCCACCACGGGGTGACACAAGGGACAAGCCAGCTCTGGTTTTCACCGCAGGAAGATGAATGGGATGATGGAGGACAAACCCCTGTCCGTGCCCCGGGACATCAACCTCCAGCTGGACACCAGCCCCATCACCGCCGTGGACACTCTGGGTAATGCCCTGTTCCCCCAGGACGCCACCCAGGTGGTGTCCCCAGGGCGGTGACGTGTCCCCACGCCCCCCCAGTGCTGCGCTATTTCCTGGAGTACCAGTGGTTCGTGGATTTCGCCGTCTACGCCGGCGCCGTGTACGTCTTCAGCGAGGGCTACTTCTGCCTGGTCAGCCCCGCCAGGGAGACCAACCTCGGCGTGCTCTGGTGCCTGCTGACCATCGTCTTCTCCGTGTATCCTGATTTTCGGGGGGCCAGGCTGAAGAGGGAACCCCCCCCCCCCTTATTTTTCTTCCCCGCTGAGGCGTAAAACTGAATTTTATGGATTATTTATCTGAAGGTGCCCCAAAGAGGAGCTGGTGGTGGCTTCATGGTGGAGATGTTTAGGGGCCTCACCGGGGTTGGGGTGTCCCCTGGTGTGTCCCAAATTTCCTTGACAGCCTCCCCCAAACCCCAGCAAGGTTTTCTTCATGGTGATGCGGCATTATTTCCGCTCGGAGGAGGGCGGGGAGCGCTCCGTGTGCCTCACCTTCGCCTTCTTCTTCCTCCTCCTCGCCATGGTGGCCCTGGTGGTCCGTGAAGACTACCTGGAGTTCGGCCTCGAGGCTGGTGGGTGACAGGGATGGAGACAGGGAGCAAGGAGGTGACCCAGTCATGGGGGTCACTCCCTACTCATTGGTCACCCCCTACTCCCAGGGGTCAGTCCCCACTCCCAGGGGCCATTGCCCACTCATGGGTCAGTCCCCACTCCCAGGGGTCATTCTGCACTCCCAGGGGTCATTCCCCTCATTGGTCACCCCCCACTCCCAGGGGCCACTCCCCACTTCCAGAGGTCACTCCCCTCATTGGTCACTCCCCACTCACAGCAGTCACTCCCCGCAGGGCTGGCCGGAGTCACCCATAACCTGGAGACCATCCTGAAGCCACGGGGCTGGGAGTGGACGTGAGTTGGCAACTGGGCAGGGAGGGAAATGGGGGGAAAAACCCCTTTTTGGGGAGGTTTTTGGGAAGTTTGGGGTGGGAACCATCCCCCACTGTCCCTCCTCTGTGTCCACAGGCTGCCCCTGGCTAAGCTGGGCTTCAAGCTGGGGCTGGTGGCCCTGTGCTCCTTCCTGGGAGCCCTCCTGACCTTCCCGGGGCTGCGCCTGGCCCAGACCCACCTGGATGCCCTCAGGATGGCAGCGGACAAGCCCCTGACCCAGTTGGGTGCCACTGGGGAACAGCGGGGACCCCCCGGCTGTGGGGGAGGTTTGGGGTGGGAGGGAAGGGGGCAGCGGGGGCTGTGGGGTTTCTGATGGTCCCCCCGCAGGGTCCTGCTGCACGTGGGGTTCGTGGCGCCCGTGCTGGTGGTGGTGATGTGGGTCAGACCCCTCTCCCGGGATTTCCTGCTCCAGGCCCCGCTGGGCAAGCGGACGGTGCAGATGTGAGTGGGACATCTGGGGGGACACTGGGGCACGGGGCTCTCCCATCCCCCAGTGACCCCCAGTGACCCCCTGTGACCCCCTGTGCCCTCCCCAGA
>NW_008236768.1:274416-276405 GCF_000691975.1 Corvus brachyrhynchos
CACACCCCCCACTCCCCCTGTCCCCCGTGTCCCCTCTGGAGCAGGGGGGGTTCCTGTCCCCCAGCCCTGTCCCAGCCCCTGCTCTGTCCCAGCCTTTCCGACTCCTCCTTCGACACTGCCCGGCTCTGGGCCATCGTGGTGCTGTCCCTGCTGCGCCTGCTGGGGACACGCCACCACCTCCAGGCCTACCTGGGGCTGGCCGAGCGCTGGGTGCAGCGGATGAGGAAGGAAGCCGGGCGCATCCCGGCGCTGGAGATCCAGCAGAAGGTCGGGATTGGGGCTGGGATCGGGGCGTGGCTCCCCTCATCCTGCAGGGCTCCTGCTGAGCATTCCTGGAATTCCCGCAGATCACCAGGATCTACTGCTACGTGTCTGTGGTGAGCCTGCAGTACCTGGGGCCCATCATCCTCACCCTGCACTGCGTCCTGCTGCTGAAAACACTGGGTGAGGAAGGGGGTCGGCAATTTGGGGGGGTTTGGGAAGGGCAGGATGAGCCTGGAGGCCACCGGGAAGCCACCAGCACCCAAATTGTCCCCCCCGTCACGGACTCAGAGATGCCTGCAGCTCCTCTTGAGGGGCAGCTCCGATCTCTGGGAGCAGGGACAGGGTCCAGGGAGCAGCTAGAGCTGTGTCAGGGATTTGGGATGGAGAGCAGGGAAAGGTTCTTCCCCCAGAGGGTGCTGGGCACTGCCCAAGGAATGGGCACGGCTCCGAGGCTGCCAGAGCTCCAGGAGCATTGGGACAACACCCTCAGGGACAGGGTGGGATTGTTGGGGTGTCTGTGCAGGGCCAGGAGCTGCATTCCACGACCCTTTGGGTCCCCTCCAGCTCAGGACATTCCATGGTTCTGTTCCATGATTCTGTTCCATGGGACTCTGCCACCAGCAGGGCTGGGGCACAGAGACCCCCCAGACCTGTCCCCTCTGTCCCACAGGTCACCACTCCTGGGGACTGTACCCCGAGTCCCCCCCCGCGTCCCCGGCAGCGCCGGCGGCCCCGCCACGCCCCGAGGGTGACGCCGGCGAGGACGTGCACGCGGTGGTGCAGGAGATCTCGGGGGTCCTGGGCTGCATCTTCACCCCCCCCTTCTTCCGAGGACTCTTCTCCTTCCTCACCTGGTGGGTGGCTGCCTGCCAGGTGGTCACCAGCCTCTTCGGCCTCTACTTCCACCAGTACCTGGCAGCGTCCTGACTGGGAGGGACTGGGATGTGCTGGTCAGAGCCCGGCTGCTGGTCCCTTGCTGCTGCCTCAGCTGGTTGTCCCGCTTTGAGGACACTCGTGGGGACATTGGTGCCACCAGGCTGGTTTTTGTGGCCGGGTCTGTCACCGCTGTGCCTGCTCTTGTCCTTCCAGCCCCTTATGGGGACACTCCAGTGCTGCTTTTTCCTGGAGGGCAGCAGCTCCTGGTGCGCTGGGGACACGGTGGGGACATCCGGCAGTGGCACCTGGACTCGCCAGCACAGACTTCGGGGTGTTCTCAGCTGAAGCTGGGGGGGTTTTTGTAGGGTCTCTGCACCTGGGCTTCACCCCCGCCCGTGCTCCGTGTGACTCCTCAGGCCCAGCAGCCCCGAGGGTGGCTGCTTCACAATAAAGAAGTGACACCAGAGTCCTTGTCACCCAAAAGCTGCACTCGGTGTCCCCAAAGCCCCCTCCCCCCGAGCAGCTGCTTTAAGCATCACCCTGGAGGAGACCTCAGCTCACCCCACTGGTGCCTGTCCCTGGGGTCACCCCGGGGCTGGTGACACCGGCGGGGGCTGCGGGGGGGACGGGGCCCCTCGTCCCTCTGAGCCGAGCTGTTCCACGTGGTGGGTGCATGAAACAGGATTAGCAGGTCTGGGCTGCTCGGAGAAAGGGAGAGGGGCTCTGATCCTATTTGATAGCCTTGTAATGGTCTTAATTCCCTCTCGCCGAGGGCCGGGAGGAGGCAGGAGCCCTGGGGCCGGTGTTAACTGGGCTAATCCAGCCTCCTCCTCCTGCTGCTCGTGCCTG
>NW_008236768.1:276580-292174 GCF_000691975.1 Corvus brachyrhynchos
GTGAGGGCCGCAGTCAGACACGAGGACGGAGCCGCCCCGGGGAGCTGCCCAGACGGGTGACCCTCCCCGGCGGGGACAATGACAGATCGAGCAGCCGGCAGCGGCAGACACCGCCGCAGGCAGCGAGGGAACCATTCCCAGCCCGTTTTCCGGGATGGTTTTCACTCTGGAGTTCGGTTTTCTGCCGAGGATGGGGCGGGCTGGGAGAGGGGGACCGAGAGGTTTTGTTGCTCCAGATCCTGGTGGGATCTGGCACCTTGGGAAGAACCCAAGGGTGTCCCTGGAGCTTTTCCTTCGTCCCTGGCAGGGAGGGAAGCAAGGAATCCTTTCCCACTCCGCTTCCATCCCAAGTGAGATCCCCCGGAGCTGTTCCTGCTTGGAGCAGAAGGAATTTTGGAGCAAAAGCAATTCCCAAACCCAGGGAAAACCAGCAGGCTCACCTGGTCCAGGGAACAGGGACAGGGACCAGTTCTGCCCCAGGATTCCAGCCAGGTTTAAACCAAGTCTGAGCCTCCGGGTCTTGATTTCCCTCCGGATACGACCGGGAACAGCCATGGGATGCAGGGAGGTGACTCTGGGACCTGTCCCTGCTGTGACCTCCCTGTCACCCCCACCCCGGGCCTGGAATGCGGCTGGAATCCCCCCAAAACCGGGGGTCCCCAAGCTGGGGGAAGGCACCAGGCCGTGCCTAAGCCGACAGTGCCACCTGCTGCCACCGCACACCCAGGCTGGGGACAGGGACAGGGACAGCTCAGCCCTGGAACCGTCCCCAGAGCTCCTTCCCTTCCTTTGGGATTCTCCCGACTTCCCAGCAAAGCCCTGAGCCGCAGGACAGGAGATTGGTATGGTCAAGGGGGCACAATGCCCCAAGAAACTCCTCATAACCACCAAAAAAAACCGCTCAAAACCCTCAAAAAAAACCCTAAGCCCCCAAAAAACCCCCTCACACCCCCCCCAAAAAAACCCTCCTAACCCCCCAAAAAACCCTCAAAATCCCCCCCAAAAATCTCCTCATAACCCCTCAAAAAACCCCTCACAACCCCTCAAAAACCCCCTCAAAAATCAGCTCATAACCCCTCAAAAAACACCTCATAACCACCCAAAAAACCCCTCATAACCACCCAAAATAACCCTCAAAACCCCTCAAAAATTTCCTCACAAACCTTCAAAAACCCCTCAAAAATCCCCCCCAGGGTGTTCCAGGCCTCAGAACAGGAGCCACCCGTGGCAAGCCGGAAAGTCAATCATATTTTTTATTAAATATACATCCTCTCTTGGCACAAATCTTAAAATATATAAACATTATATAACAAAGTGTCTTCACTGCAATAAAATAGAACTCCAGATCCAAGAAAAGCCGTCAAAATCGACACACGCACACGCATCGATGGTGAGGACACAAAAAGGCAATCAACAGTGTTTGTGCTAATTAATAAATGCATAGACCACACAGGCAGTGACCAGTGCTGGGACACCCTGCAGCTCATGGCATTTTTGGGGAGAAAAGAGGGAGAAAGAAAAGAGGGAGAAAGAAAAGAGGGAGAAAGAAAAGAGGGAGAAAGAAAAGAGGGAGGAATCAACCCCTACAAGGTACAAAGTGAAGATGCCAAACCAGACAAGGAGCTCAGGAAACTTCCTCAAACCATCCCATGGTGCCTGAAATTCCTGGAGCATCCAGGCTGTGAGGGGAAAACGTGGTTTGGGCTGTTTGGGCATTGCTAAAAAGCTGCAATTTTGACATTTTTTTGGACCTGGTTTTCTCGAAGTGCCAGTGCAGGGCTCAAGGTGCAGGAAGAAGCAGGGGGAGGGAGAGGAAAAGAAAAGAAAAAGCACAGATTTGATGGTGATGCGTTAAGGATCTGTGAGGAAGGTGAGTGGGAAATCAAATTAGAGAGGAATAAAATGCAAAATGAGGGAATTGCAGGGAAGGAAAAAAAAGGAGAACGTTCCTGTTTTGTTTCCTTTCTCAGAGCTCTTCCTGGCCAGCACACCTCAGAAAAAGATCTGGAACGTGTCTGAATCCATGGGGGGAAGGAGAGAAGGGAAGGGAACACTCCATTTCCCCTTTTCTACATTCAAATCAGAAGGAAAAAAAAAAGAAAAAAAGGGGAAAAAAAAGCTTTTTCAACCAACCCAAAGCAGCAACACACTCTGAGAAACAAAAGCACCAAAACCATCACAGGCTGAATTCAAAGATCTGCCTCTGCACAAACACCCAGCCTGCAAAACTTGGGGGAAAATTGGCTGAAACTCCACTGAATTTAAATCAGGTGCAGCTGCTAATTAGGGAACAACTTCTCTTAGCCTGGCAAGGTGGGAATGGCAGGGTGAACACACAGGACCTGCTGGCGCTCCTGGAACTGCCAGGGAATTCCTCTGGATCAGGACAAGAGCAGGATAATCGGCTTCTCCATTGGAGAAAAGAAATCAGGGCTCTCGCATGGGGCTGAACAAAGGGAAAGCAGAGCTGAGCCTTTTCCAGCAGCCAAAAAACCCCCACAGAATTCATGGCCATCACCTTCCCAAACCCCACAGATCTTTAATTCCCAGGTAAATCAGGGAGTGTGTCCCAGTGGAAACTACCCCTGCTGGGCTCGGAGGCAGAATTCCCGAGGTTAATCCCAGTTCCAGGCTGCCCCATCCCAGCTCTGGGAATAATTTGTGTGTCAACACTTCAGTGCTGGCTCTGTGCCATTCCCACATTCCCTGGGATTGATTCCTAAGGAAATATTTGGCATCAGGAGCAGGTTTGTGCTCCAAAGAACGAGTGCAAAGACAAAAGAAAGGAGAAGGCTGCTCCTACCCCTTGTGCAATTCCCTCCATTCCCATTAATCCCATCCGGCTACAACAGCCAAAATATGAAACAACCAGGAAAGGACAGGATTTAAATTAAATCTTTTTATCTTTTTATACATTATGGACTCTCTGGGAAAGGGATTTTTCACCTTGGTTTGTGTCATGTGATCATCAGAGGAGTCAGAAGTCTGCTCTGCACTCCAAATTTAACACAGGGATGGATCATCCCCAACCCCCCCCGCCAAAAATCTCCATTTCCCTGAAAACTGATTTGAAACAGAAACACCAAGAGGTTCTTCTCGTTGTCAAATTCCAGCTGGAAGTGATTGGCACAGTAGGGTCAATGCCATGGTGCCCAAGGAAGGGTTAAATCCCAAGAGGAATTTTAGGGATTAAAAAGCTGAGGGGATGAGTTAACGAACAGAGGTGACACAACCTACACAGCAGGTACCAAAAAGGACAACCAGGATGTCCAGGAGCAGGGCCAGGAGCTGGGATCAGCTCCCAGGGACAGCTGGTTTTTGGGACAGCCCAGGCTGCAGCAGGATTTGTTCTCACACGGTGCATAGAGCAGCGATAATACTGAATAAAACAAATGGGATGTGAAGGCTGTAACACCTCCTTCCTCAGTGCATCCACACCACCCCTGGAAAACGCTGCCTCTCCAGGGTAGGACAGCACAGAAGGAAAACACAAACGCAGCTGGGGCAGAGCCAGGTTGGGAATCCAGGCACAGCCCTTGCTCGGCGACACTGACAACACACGCAGGAGAATTTCATTTATAAAGGGCTCAGGACTCCTCTCCCCTGCTGCCTCCAGTCTTTGGTAATCTCAGAGGGACACCACAAACGAGGGACAGTGATGCAGCTCAACACAAAAATGAGAAAATAAATGGAAAAAAAAGGCAGCATTCCCAGCCAGAGAGAACATTCAGCTTTCAGAACAAGCGCAGTGTCCTGGGCCTGCCCTGCCCTGCCTTCACAGGCCAGAGGAATCTGGAATTCCCTACAGACTACACTGGAATATTGCACTTGGCAGACTGCCTCCAGCTACCACATGCAGCTACAGAACTGCCACTTCCCAGATCCAGGGGTTCACTGCCAGCAGCTCCGAGCCCCCTCTGTCACCATCCACCGCTTCCATCTGCCCGCCGAGAGCCAGGTGAGGAGCCAGGAGCAGCACAGGTGGGGTGGGGAGGCTCCACTCCTGGGGGCAGAGTCCATCAGAAGGGTGAAGCAGCTGCTTTGGAGGACTCAGCTCTGCAGGATCGGGAATTTTTGCTTAGGGAACAGTTAGCTTCAGGTCAAGGCTTCCAAATTAGAAAGGGGGAAAAAAAAAAAAAATCCAGGAACAACAGGAAAAAAAACCCACCAAACCCAACAAGATGGGCGAGTTCTCAGCTGCAGGAGCACGTGAGAGGCCAGGGAATTAATTGCTCTTTCTACATGTGGGGATGAAGCCACTACCTCTCCAGGCCGGGGCCGTGCTGCAGTTTCCGGAGCAGGATCTGTGTCAGGTCGAAGGTGGTGAAGCTGATCCCCACGGCGATGGGGCCCTTGACCCAGTTCATGCTGAGCCCTTTGTACAGGCCCCTGATGAGTCCCTCCTCCCTGACGATCTCCTGCATGGTGAGCAGGATGGAGCTGTAGGTGTGGCCCAGCACGCCGGCCGTCTGCATGCGGCTCCGCACCACGTCCAGCGGGTACGAGGCCGACTGCCCGATGAGGCCGGCGCACGCCCCGAACAGCAGCCGCTCCGGGGGCGAGGGCTGCGCCTTCCCGCTGTGCTCTGGGGGACAGAGAGGGGCACAGAGGTGGGAACTCCTTGGAATTAACACATAATTAAGGGTGAGCGGGTGTAGAGCCGGAGGTTTTGTTCCACAGGTTGCGCTGCCCAAGTTGGAGCTCGCGAGGTTTTGTTGCCTGAGTTTTATTCCTGAGGTTTTGCTGCCCAAGCTTTGCTCCCCAGGTTGCACTCCCAAGTAAAATCGTTAGAAATGGTCCCAAAATCACTAGAAAAGGTCCCCAAATCACAAGGAAATATCCCAAAATCACTGAAGGTCCCCAAATCACTAGATATGGTCCCCAAATCACTAGAAAAGGTCCCCAAATCACTAGAAAAGGTCCCCAAAATCACTACAAAAGGTCCCCAAATCTCTAGAAAAGGCCCCCAAATCACAAGGAAATGTCCCAAAATCACTAAAGGTCCCCAAATCACTAGATATGGTCCCCAAAATCACTAGAAAAGGTCCCCAAAATGACTAGAAAAGGTCCCCAGAAACAAAGCCCTGAAAGATGTCCCATTTACTGACACATCACAGGTACAGCTCCCGGGGTTTTGCTCCCAACCTGGTGCATGGACCAACTCCTTCTCCACCTGGGAATCCCACCTTGTTCCTCCACAGGACAGGCACAGCCTTCCTGTAGCTTTCCCTGCTCATCATCCAGAGCTGGACAGACTCCAGAGCGTTGCTTTTCCCAAGGAAAAGCACTCTGACCCCTCCATCCAAACCCCTGGAGCTGGCCCCAAAACCTGCAGCATTTGCCCCGATTTACCTGCGTGGACTTTCTTCAGCGTCTCGTAGGTGAAGAAGCTGAGGCCAGCATAGGGAATGACCCCCAGGATGGTCGGTGTGAAGCCCCTGTACAAGGTTTTCAGCCCCTCCTCCCGGGATATCCGGATGAAGACGTGGACAATGCTGCTGTACCTGGCGTGGGGACAACGGGGAAAGCAGACCTGCGCTGGTAAGCGGCTGGGATATTCCCAGCAGGGCTTCCTGATGGATTAACTGTTAATTAATTCGGCTCTGAGCTCATCAGGCAGCTCAGAGGGGATTTCACCCGAGGGAGCAGCTCTCCCACAGCCCTGCTGTGCTGTCTCTTGGATCTTCCCGGATCCAGCTGGCCTCCTAAACTGGTCTCCCAGTATCCATCTCCTCCCACATTCACGCCTCTGCTCACTGAATCACTGCTCAGACCCCAGGGCTTTATTCCACCAAAGGCTCCCAGCAAGAAGTGACGCAGAAAATGGGAATAAAGCCACGTGACCTTATTAAAACCCTAAAAAAGTTGTGCATGAGGCACTTACATCTCCTTGGGTGTGACAGCCATGCGGGCACGGACCATGTCCAGGGGGTAGGTGACCATGGCAGCCGTGGTGCCAGCCAGGGAGCCGGCAATGAAGCGAGGGAAAGGCGTCAGCGCCCTGAAGTGAGGGGAGAGAAGAGACCAAACGTCACCTGCAGCTGCAAATCCCACCCGGCTGCTGGGAATGGCTCTGCTCTGCCTGCTCCCCACTCCCTGCCCTGCCTGCTGGGCTTTCCCAGCCATCCCACAGGGAAAATCCATGGGGAGAAGAGGCTCCGGGCAAGGCTGGAGCCTGCTGCTTCTCCTGCTCTTTGTTTTGCCTGTCCATTGCTGGTGCTGGGAATTGCTCGTTCCACGTCCAGGCCACTTCTTGCTCATGCCTGGACACAACAGGGTTGTGTCCTCACAAAATCTGCCCTTCCCTTGGCCCCTAAAACCCCATCCCAAGAGCGGCTGGCACTCGGAGCTGCCCCCCCAAGAGCTTCCACCTTGGAGCTTCCATCTTGAAGCTTCCCCATCGGAGCTTCCCCCTCGAGCTTCCCCTCACAGCTTCCACCTCAAAGCTTCCCCTCACAGCTTCCATCTTGGAGCTTCCCCCTCACAGCTTCCACCTCACAGCTTCCATCTTGGAGCTTTCACCTCAGAGCTTCCCCGTGGAGCTTCCACCTCACAGCTTCCACCTCACAGCTTCTTCCACCTCAGAGCTTCCCCCTCACAGCTTCCATCTTGGAGCTTCCACCTCACAGCTTCCCCTCACAGCTTCCACCTCAGAGCTTCCCCCTCAGAGCTTCCCTGTGGAGCTTCCATCTCACAGCTTCCCCCTCGAGCTTCCCCTCACAGCTTCCACCTCAGAGCTTCCATCTTGGAGCTTCCACCTCACAGCTTCCATCTTGGAGCTTCCCCCTCACAGCTTCCATCTTGGAGCTTCCCCCTCACAGCTTCCATCTTGGAGCTTCCCCCTCACAGCTTCCATCTTGGAGCTTCCCCCTCACAGCTTCCATCTTGGAGCTTCCCCCTCACAGCTTCCATCTTGGAGCTTCCCCCTCACAGCTTCCATCTTGGAGCTTCCCCCTCACAGCTTCCATCTTGGAGCTTCCCCCTCACAGCTTCCATCTTGGAGCTTCCCCCTCACAGCTTCCCCTCACAGCTTCCACCTCAGAGCTTCCCCTCACAGCTTCCACCTCAGAGCTTCCCCTCACAGCTTCCACCTTGGAGCTTCCACCTCAGAGCTTCCCCTCACAGCTTCCACCTTGGAGCTCCCCCCTCAGAGCTTCCCTGTGGAGCTTCCATCTCACAGCTTCCCCCTCGAGCTTCCCCCTTGGAGCTTCCCCCTCGGAGCTTCCCTGTGGAGCTTCCATCTCACAGCTTCCCCCTCAAGCTTCCCCTCACAGCTTCCATCTTGGAGCTTCCACCTCAGAGCTTCCCCTCACAGCTTCCACGTCAGAGCTTCCCCTCACAGCTTCCATCTTGGAGCCTCCCCCTCAGAGCTTCCCCCCTCCAGCCTCTGCTCCACCCTCCAGGATCCAAGGATCTCAGCAGCATCCCGAGCCCTGCCGCCTCTTACTTTCCCTGGAATCCGTAGTAATTCCCCAGGATCTGCTTGTATTCCTCGTGGGCGCAGAACTGGATGGCGGCGTAGGGGATCACCCGGACCATGGTGGCGGAATTCCCTCTCCAGAGGCTCCAGAAGCCCTCGTTGAGGTAGGTGTGATAAATCAGCCTGTACGCTTCCTGCAGGGATAAATCAGCCCGTGAGCTTCCTGCGGGGAACAGGGCAAGGGTCAGGCAGGGACACAGGGATAACGGGAATGCAGGGGAAGGAGGTGACCCCACAGCTTAACCTCTCCCAGTCCCCCGTTCCCAGGGAGCTGATGTGGCAATCCCGGATCCTCTGGGGAGGCTCCATCGCATCCATGTTAAAGCCAAAGGCAGGGAGAAGGTTTAGATCCCAGCCTGCCTTGTTTTCCCTCTGAGGGAAGGCACAGTTTGCACAAAACCCCTTCCCAAACCCAAATTCATCTCCTCAGGGCCGGGCAGGAACATTTAGATTGCACACACATGGGCATGGCACACGGGGAAAAGCTGGAATTCACGGGGAAAAACCACTCAGAAAGCCACGAGAGGGATCAGCTCCCAGATTTAATTCCCTATAAAGGCTGGAATGACTCCTGTGTGGTTGGGGGAAGAAAACAAGCACTAGAAATGGTCCCAAAATCACCAGGAAAGGTCCTAAAAACCAAAGCCCTGAGTGATGTCACATTTCTTGTCATGTCACAGGTACAACCTGGAGTTTGAACCCCCCCAATAACCACTGTCCTAATTAATCCTATAATTAATAACACCATTCCCAGTCTTTCCCTCTGTGTTTTCACAGAATGCTGCTGATAAATCCCCAAAAAAGTGAAATAAAGGCCAACAAAAGATTAATCAAACACTTCAAGGCAACAGCAGACACACATCACCTCACCTTGGCAGAAAATCTTTTTGAAGACACTAAAAAGAAAAGAAAAAAAAGAACATTAGGGCTTGCAAGACATAAAAATAAATATTTGATCCATGAATCCCTAAATAAACTACACAGGTGTTTTGGCTGAAGGGATAAAAATAGAAGGAAAAGAATGAATGCAAGAGGAAACAGAGATTCTTTATTATAAAGGCTTTCCACTGGTAAATGCTCCCATAATTTAGCACAAAAGCCCATTTTTTTTTCCCCACTGCCTGTTAGGAAAATTCAGTTTGTGTGGAATAAATGAATAAATAAAAAAAAATTTTAATTAAGGAAAAACATCAAAACTGCACCGTTCACTTATTTTTCAGAGCATTTCCATGCCCAGATCCCAGCCTAATTCCAGAATCCAGCGAGGAGCAAGCGAAGCTCCACGCAAGAGCAGCTCCATCCGAGCAAAACTCAAATGAACTCCCTGTTTTTTTCCTTCCCTTGCATCTATCCAAAGTGACAGCACCTCCTTATCCGTGGAATCCACGAGGCCTCGGGAAGCAGGATTTGTTTGGCAGCTCTGCTTTGCAGCAGGGAAAGGAAAACCCTGCCTGGAAACCGCTAATGAAATGTGGCTCCAATTAAGGGGCTGCTGCAGCTTCCTTCTCGCTCATCTGAGACCTGGGAGCCTCTCGAGTGTATCCAACAATCCCATGCAAATCCATTTTCCCCACTGCTGCTCCTCTGTGCAACTCAACACTTTTATTTGGATTTTTTTTTTTTTTTTTTAAGGAATAAAACCACTGCCGCTGGTTATTGAGGTGGTTTTATTCCTTTAAAAGGTTTTCTCCCTCTGCCACAGCGAAATTTATTGTGGGATGGTTTGGGTTGGGAAAACTCATCCAGTTCCATCCCTCTGCCATGGACATTTTCCACTATCTCAGGCTGCTCCAAGCCCCATTCCCCAGTTTTTAATTCAAGGGATCACTTTGATGATCCAGAGGTGCTTTCCTTCTTCACAAGACGGGGAATAAAACCCTTTAAGACAGCAAGAACCCAAAAAATCCATCAGATCCCAAGAAATTGCTCCAATTGGAACATTTTAATCCCATCCTTTCCAGCCACTTGGATGGGCCAAAGCAAACAGGGATTTTTAGGAATGTGGCCTGTCCAAACTCCAGGCGATTCCCTCGGTCAGCTGCTGGCTCACCCCAACTCTGTGGCTTCCCTCTCATCCTTGCTCCTGATATTTCCAGCCTGAGATGAACCTGGGTTTGTGTTTTTGGTGGGAAAACCCAAAGATTCTGGTCCAAGTGGCAATCCCAGCGCAGGATTTATTTGGCTCCCTGATCCATTTCCCAGCAATTCCAGAGCTCCTTGCTCTGCCCGGAATGAAAATCACGTGAGTGAAAATCAATTCTAAATTAAATGTCAGCCAGGGATTAGATGGAGCCCCATTCAGTTAATCCAGGACGTCACCAGATTTAAAATTCTTGGCTTTCCCCAACGTCCAATGAATTAAAGGCCTGTGCTGCTCCCTTTGGGATAACTGGTGGAGCTGACAGTCCCTGCACTGCAAAAGATCCCAAAATCCCCAAATCCTGCTAAACACATGGAAATTCTCTATTCCAGTCAGAGGAATTTCCTTTTCTGCTACAATTTAGGGGTTCCAGAGGACACACACCCAGGGAGGCAGCAGCTCCAGTGCCTTTTGCCTCCTGATTTTGGGGAGAGTTGACACAATTTGGGCATCCAGCCTTCAGCAAGGAACTCCCACAGCCCAATTCTCTCTTCCCAGTGTCTCCACATCTCCTCACACTCCTGGAAAATGAGCTGGATGAGCAGATCAGAAGCTCAAAGTAAAAACAATTCGGGAAAAGCCCACGGGACTCACCTTGGAACATGATTTTTGTCCTGTCCAGAGGAGCCACTGCAGTTTTAGCCACAGCCCCAGCCAGAGCCCCAGACATCAGGGAGTTCAGCACTTTCTTCTTCTCCTGGTTATCCTGGAAAAAGCATGGAATAAGTGGGACAAAGGCAACCCCACAAGGAATAATATTTCACCTTTGCTGCAGCTTTCACCCCGTGGCCAGGATTTGGGTTAAAATGTTTCACTAGGTTTCTAGTACAGTGAATTCCCGGTTGGATCATGAGGAAAAATTCCAAGAATTCCTCATGCATGTGCTGTTTTCTCCCTATTATTTCTCTTTTTTCTCCCTCCCCACAGACAGAAGGGAAGTTTCTGGAAGAGAAGCACCCAAGCCCTATTCCCACATCATTTCCAAGCTCCTGAGGATAAAACCAGGCAGTTTCCCCCCTCTGATGGGTGAAATGGGAGGGATTTTACTCTTGGCATTTGGCATCCCTGCCACAGCTCAGATTTACAAAATCAGCATTTTTCTCCCACAAAGAGCAAATAAATGCCACAAAATCCAACCCCGTGGAGGTTCTGGAGTGAGGACAAGTCCAGGCTTGATGTGTGAACTTTTGACACTTTGTGGACGAGAGGAGTTAACATTTCCCTTGTTTTCAGGAGGTTTCCCAACTCCAAAGTTAATGTTTATGGCCAAAACCCCTGGATCAGCTCAATTCCCCCTCCCAAGCTGTGCCTTGGTGCAAGGGCAGCCAAGCAAAGGTGAACTTCAGCCCCAGATTTAGGCGAAACCAGAGCAAGGTTCGGCATCACCTCCTTTTCCAGAGATTCCAACGAGCCTGGGAGCAGGGAAACATGGATTGGTGGCCCTGGTGCAGCTCTGCCACTTAACCCTGGGCACAGAAGCGCCCTGCCTGTCAGCTGGGAATGCCCAACCTCTTCCCAAGGGGATGGGAATGCTTGGATCCGCTCAGAGGGGCACATTCCATGGATTACACAAGCACTGCGGCTTTTAGGAGTCCAGAGCTCAAATCCCAGACTGGTTTGGGTTGGAAGGACTTAAAACTCATCCCATTCCATGGGCAGGGACACCTTCCACCATCCCAGGTTGCTCCAACCTGGCCTGGGACACTTCTAGGGGATGAGGCAGCCAGGGCTTCTCTGGGAATTCCATCCAGCCCCTCCACACCCTCACAGGGAGGAATCCCTTCCCAATATCCCATCCAACCCTGCCCCTCTGCCAGTTTGAATCCATTCCCTGTGTCCTGTCCCTCCATCCCTTGTCCAAAGTCTCTCTCCACGATTCTCGTGGCTCCTTCAGGCACTGCAAGGTCACAATTAGGTCACCCTGGAGCTTTTCCAGGCTGGACAATCCCGATTTTCCCAGGCTTTCCCCACAGCAGAGCTGCTCCATCCCTCTGAGCATCCTGGTGCCTCCTCTGGACTCGCTCCAACAGCTCCACATCCTTCTGGATGCAGAATTCCAGGTGGGATCTCACCTGAGTGGGGCAGAATTCCCTCCCTGGAGCTGCTTTGGATTCCCAGCCCAGCTCCTGCTCTCACCTCTGCCGGAATTCGGGCCGTGACGGGCTCCACATCCCTCTGGAATTCCACTGGACCTTCTCTCACACCATTACCCATACCAGTCACGCTTCCACGGGGGCAGAAGAGCTACAGCTCCTAAATGGAACCAAAAACCAAAGGAAAAAGTGTCAAAAGGTGGAAATATCCAGGTGATAAAGCACAGGGAGGGGGCGTGACCCACTCCCAGGGCCATTTTCAGTAGGAAAACCCTCTCCCAATTCCCAGAAAAGGGGCATTTCCAGGATCCTGGTGCCATTTCCTTCCTTTAAGGAGTAAATGTATTTTTTTGGGGGGAGGGGGGAGGTACTTTGGTGCCAGATAAAAACTGTGCCATTCATATCCACGCTTCTCACCCCACAAGGAACTCAGCTGCAATAAAACACCAAAATATCCGTAATTTCCAGGGAAAAGCAGCAGATCCTGCCTTGCCCTTTCCCAAAGAGAATTTTGATGGCTCCTTGGGACTGCTGAGCAATGAGATACTGGAGAAGGAAGGTAAAAATTTAAAACCCTCTGGAAAAGGGGGAAAAAATAGTCCCAGGAGCGAGTCCCCAAAGCCTGCCATGAGCAAGTGGAGGTTATTTTTGGGAAGAGAGGGATCCAGTGCCTCACACGTGCCACAAAGGCCATTCTGGGATTTGATCTGGTGGTTTCAGGACTCCCTTTCCTCCCAGAGTGGTGGAAGGGGGTGGCTTGCACAGGTTTTTCCTGCTCTGAGATGTCCCAAACCCACCCCACGAGACGAAAGGTCAGCCTGACCTTGGCTGCAGCATGTGGATGAAGGAATATTTCTACTTAAATGGAATAATTCACTTTTTTGAGCCTTTTACGCTGCAGCTTTTTCAGCCTGGAAGATTCAGAACTGGAATCGCTGCCGTGAAAACCCCGAGGCGGCACTGGGGGGTGGCCCTGGAGCTGCTCACAAAGGGGCTGTGCAACCACAGAAATCGCTTTTCCAAGCCACAAAGCTGCTCCAACAGCCCCATTTTGGAAGGTTCCTCTCAAGGAACGTGCCCTTAGGAAAAGAGAATTCCTGAATTTGGGCAGCTCTTGCCTCCAGCAGTTCCTTCCCTCCTGCTCCCTCTGATGCCTCTGAAACCTTGGGTACAACATTTCGCTTTACTTGGAAAAAAAAGCCTCATTCCCAGCCTCCTTTCCCCCCTTTTTTTAACAATCTCAGGTACTTTATGCCTGTCAGCACCTTTCAGACTTGCTGACCTATTTTTTTTCCCCTCATAAATTAGTGCCAGCCCTCATTTCCCAGGCCTGGCTTGCAGCAGATTTTGAACACAAAGTGGAGACGGCTCAGCCTTGGCTGAACTCGGGCGTGACCAATTTGGGATGGAGGAGCCTCATCCTCGCTCCAGAGGGGGACAAACACACCTGGGGATCTTTAATCATCACAGAATTCTGGGATGGTTTGGGTTGGGAAGAACTTTTAGGATCATCTCATCCCACCCCACACCTTCCACCATCCTCAGGTTGCTCCAACCCGGCCTTGGGCACTTCCAGGGATGGGGAGGCCACAGCTTCTCTGGGAATTCCATCCCAAATTCCTTCCCAGTATCCCACCTATCCCTGCCCTGTGTCAGTTTGAAGCCATTCCCCCCTTGTCCTGGCACTCCAGGCCCTTGGAAATCGCCTCTCTCCATCTTTTTTGTTGCCCCCTTCAGGCCCTCAAGGCCCCAATTCAGTCACCCCAAAACTTCTCCTCACTTCCCAGAGCTTTGGGAAGACATAAATCCACGGATTCCCAACTCCTGAGGGTGTTTTGGAAACTCAGGGAGGGATAACTCCAGGTTTTCATGGGACAGAACACCTGACATGACCTGAACAGCACCACCAGAAAAGTTCCCTCACGTCAGAGCAAGCGAACAGAAACTCCCACAAGGATCAAGAGCAGAGATGATCCATAATTATTTTGCACTTGAAGAACACAGTTAATTATTTCTAATTACTACCTGCAGTCATTTCCTTCCCTTCTCATTCCCCCTTATCTCACAGGCCTGGAAAAATGCATTGTAAAATTCCCTTTCAGTCAAAGCATGAAGGAAATCACAGGTGGAGATATTATCCCTCCCCTGCCTGGAATAAAGGAATGTAGGTCACAATATCAGATTTATCTCTGCCAAAAATAACCCTCCTTCCCCCCCAAAAATAGAAATTGTGCTAAAGGGCTTGGCAATGCAAAATGCAACTTTCTTTCAAAATATAAGTTTGAAAGACTATTGAGAAAGAGAAGCCTGGAAGGAAATTTGTCAAATTAAAGTGATTTTATTAAGGCTGGACTTATTTCTGCATAAAGATGAGATTCATTTACTCCACAATATTCCCTTTTATCCTACCCAGACACATCCCTTTTTTATTTTTAGTGCCCACTGCCCGGAGCCTACAAACACCTGTTTATATGCTCAGTTTTACACATCAAATCTGCCCTGAACATGCTGAGGCTCAAATGTAAAAATAGCATTTATTTATTATTTATATTCCCCTTTGCTCGCCTCAAAGCTGGATTTTATTTTGGACTCGGGCTGGATTCTGATGTCAGGGGGTTATTTTGACCAATAATTCACACTGGAGCCACAGACAACAAAGATTATCTTAAAATTTAGCACAAATTTCAAGTTTGGCCATTAAAAACCAGCCATTATTTTGCATCTCCATCAACCTGACTCGCTTATTAAGTAACCCAGTAAAAGCCACGAGGAGCAGCTGGATATTTGTGTTAAATCCCTGTATTTTGGATCTCTCCCCACACGGTCATTCCTTGTGTTTACAAAGCCAGAAAAAAAACCCAAACCCAAAACCAAGCTGGGGATTAAATGTGTTTTTTTCCTAACCCACTCCTGGGTTATTTTTATAGGAGTTACACAAGTCCCTGTCACACATCTGGATCCTGAACTCCTCAGGGTTGCAGAGCAAAGCATTCCCTGAGGAATAAAGAGGGAAAATCGCTGGAAAAGGCGAGTTTGGGAGTTAAGGGTTGATGAGTAACGTGGAACTCGGCCACGGATTAAAGATTATTCCCCAAGATGGGAAAATAGGGAAGCTCCTTCTCTGGCATAGCTGAAATTAATTAAAATCATTAATTGTTCAGCAGAAGGGCCAATGAGTTCCAGGGAGCAGCATCTCAAATAAGAAATAAACACAAATTGGGATGGGAGTAATTAAAAACAAAGCAAAATTAAAAGAACTCAAAATGATGCTGAAGGTTTGGGTGATTATCCAGCAATTCTATAACTCCAAATTAAATTTTAATGGAAAAGTTTGGCTTCACAACCTGCCTGCAATTCCTCTTTTCTGTATTTTGCCAGCTCTGCTTTCCCAGGGCAGATCATCAGCAAATTCCAGCAGGAAGAAGAGATCCAAAATGCAGGGGAAAGGGCAGAATTGGAGGATTTTTAAGGCCTTTCCAACCCAAACCATTCCAGGATTCCAGGAAAGGAGGCTGGAGCCAGGTGGGGGTCGGGCTCTGCTCCCAGGCCACAAGGGACAGGACAAGAGGGAACAGCCTCAGCTTGTGCCAGGGGAGGTTTAGGTTGGATTTTAGGGAAAATTTCTTCATGGAAAAGGTTGGCAGGGCAGTGGTGGAGTCCCCATTCCTGGAGGGATTTAACAGCAGTGGGGATGTGGCACTTGGTGACATGGACTTGATCCTAAAGGTCTTTTCCCACCTGAAAAAATCATGTTTTTCAGGAATCAGGGATGTTCTGTGGAATTCAGACCTGTCCCAAACCCCTGGGAGTTCTGAAAGAATTCCCATTCTCCTGCCCCCCACAGGGACAGACAAGCTGCAAAGCAAACAGCCCAGATTTGC
>NW_008236768.1:292210-295910 GCF_000691975.1 Corvus brachyrhynchos
CAGGAATTATGAAAAATAGTTTGGAGGAGCACAGGAACGGCCCAGACAGGGAATGGCAAAGCTGGGACTTGACACCCACAAAATTCAGTGTATTCAAAGATGAACAGAAGGAATTTAGTCTGAGGTGAGAAGAGATGGAGAGAGAAACGTAAAGGACTTTTTAATTCCGTAACCGGGAATTACAACAAGAAAATTCCACTGACACAGATGTGGATGAAGCCACAATTCCAATTTAACTCGGGTAAAATCCCTTTTACAGCTCCACTCACACTCACCAGCTCCCCTCAGTTCTCCTCCCTCCTTTGCCTTTATGATGCCATTAACGGCGCTGATGAAAGCACGGGATGAAATTAGGAAGGAACAAAACCCAGGGAAGCTCCTGCAGGAATTTTCACCCCTCTCCCGGGCAGGCTGAGGTGCCCCAGCAGCTGGGGAAGTTGCTCCTGTTCGGTTCCCTTCAATCATTGCTCAGCTGAGCACTCGAGGCTGACAGAAGGGGAGATGTGCTAAGAGCTGCGATCACTGCAGCCTCGGAGCAAAAGCAGCCCGGAAAATCACTGGAAATCACGGGGAAAAAAAGGGCTGGAATGCTCAGAACGGGATGAACTCTCCCCTTGAGGTCCCTCTCTGCCTTCCAGTTTGATTAGGCTGTTAAAAATCAACCCTGCGGCCCCAGCTCTCCCCAGTCACTTCCACCTCACTGCGCACAAATCCCACCCCAAAGCATGAGCTGGGAACAGTCCAGGGCTCTTTCTCCCTCCAAGGCCTGGCCAGGAAGTGTTAGGACTATTTGAAGGAATCATTGCCTAAAAGAATCCCTAAATTACAATATCTGGAAGAGTTTAAGTTTTTTATGTGCTCCCTTTGCTGTCGAATACAAATAAAAGCTGTTCCTGCCTCCCTCCCTGATGGAACTCAGGCCCCCCAATAAAACTGAGGCTAAAAATCCCAATTTCTGGCGTGGTTTTAGAGGCTCTGCCCTGAATTAGGGCCACTGGGAAATGGTTAAAGCCCACAGCTCAGCTCCCAGAGGCAGCTGATTATTCCAAGTGCGCTGGAGGGAGCTGGGAAGGAACAGAGGGAATCTTGGCAAGGGAAAACAGAGCTCCATTCTTCAGCTGCTTTGCTGGGAACACCTCAGCTGTGTTGGCCACGGCCACAAACCGAAGACCAGCTCTTATCTGCAAGACAGAAAGCAGCTTTATCTCAGGGAGGGCACAGCTCCTCGAGCAGGGGCCTCTCCACGCACCAGGGAACAATTCCCGTCCTTCAGAAGGAAAAGCGACCCCAAAACCCCTCCACGAGCTCAAAAGTTGTTTCTCCGAGGAAATATCCTAAAGAAATGGCAATAAAATATTCTAAACTCATGCTTTCCCCATCAGCAGGTCCTGCATGCACTGGCCTGGATGTCACCAAAGCCACACAGGAGGTCCCCAAAGAGACAAATCCCAGCACAGAGGGATTTTTTATTTTTTTTTCCCATGGGATTATCTGGAATAGAAGCAGCCCTCAGTCAATACAACTTTGCCAGGAACTACTTCAGCACATAATGAGTAATTACAATAACTGCTCTAAACCTCCCCCCCCCCACCCCCAGCAGTTTAAATTGCCTCTAAAAACAAAAGAAAAAAAGGAAAAGGAAGAATTCAAACCTTCCATGGTGAAGCAGAACGAGCCACAAGTGTGCCAAGGAAGTGCCATTTCCTCAGGGAAATGCTTTCCACCCTGCCTGGAGCCTTGCCCACCCACTGCTCCCTCTGCATTCATTTTGGTAGGGTTCACAGTTAACCATCGCCTCTGTTTGGCCAGAATGCTGCAGATTTCCACTAAATTTGATTATTTTCTGGTAAGCCAGGCCTTACAGCACCAACACAGCACCCAGAGCTTCATCTCTGACTGTGCAGCAACAAGGAGAAGTGGATTTAAAGCACAACTAAAGCACAGAACTCCTCCAAGCCTCATTTATTTGGCGACCTTGAGAGAGTTGTTTGCATTGCAGTTCACCTTTCCACTCAAGGCTAAACAGAACATCCTTTCCCAAGGATTTCCTTCACCAGGAATCCTTCTGCATCCCCTGGAAAACCCAGGCAGCACTGCAGAGTGAAGAATTGGTATCATTTTCACACAGAAAAGGGACAAACCCAAATGAATCTTCCTCCAAGTAGCAGCAAAGTGACTCAAAACCAAATTATTCCTGGTTCTTGAGGTTTTTTTTTTTTTCCTAATAGCAAACCTGTCTGACCTGTACCAAGCCCATCACACACTCAGGGCTGTGGTTTGAGTTTTCAGCAACCTCCTGAAGGCAAGTTTGACACACCAAACACACCTGGAACCTGTGCAAGGCAGGGCAGAGGCTGCAGGTCAAGCAAAGTGAAATTCTTGCAGCTTCCGGGGTTGCCAAGGGCCCAAATTCCCTTGTCTGGAGTAGCCACCGGGGCCAGAGGACTCCTGCCAAAATCCAACACCCAGGACAGCCCCAGTCCCCCCCTTTCCTCAGCATCTGTGGTCCTAAACAATCATTTGGACTTGCAGGGGGACACAAAAATAAACGTTGAGTATCCAGAGCTCTGTAAAGATGCTCAGAGGGGCCTGGAATACAGCCCTGGTGTTTCACCCACTCAGTGCCACGATTATTTTTAAATTCCTTCACCCACAAGTTGTTGGTGTGATTAAACCAACCCTCACTGCAGCCTTTCCTTTCTCAGCTGTTTTTTCTCCTCTGCTCCAACCTGGAGTCGCTTAAAACCCAGGATGTTTCCAAAACACTCCAAAATCCACCTAAACCACAGAAAAACACGGGAAGAGCAGCCAAACCTCCACACACAGCACTAAATGTGATGCAGGAGAACCCAAAGCAAAGCGACAGCAGCTTCCAAACCCACTCCAAATCATCAGCCAGCAGAGAAAAAACACCATCAACACACACAAACACAACCCTGACGCCTCCAGCCTCGAGGGGAGCCCAGGTTTAAGGTCAGCAGCACCGACTGCTCGGCTGGAACAGCCAGTTCCATGTTCACACACGGCAGGGAAGGTGGAACAGCCTTTATTGACCCTGCACAGGCATTTCCAGCAGTTTCCATCTGTCTTTTCAGATTATAACTCAAAGCCAAGCCAAGAGGCTCCTTCCATTCCCACCTTTGAGGGCAAAGCAGGGAGTTCACCCGTGTTCTGCAAGTTTTTGCTTCTGCTGAGGTGGGAGAGGCAGGAGACACAGAGAGATCTGTGTTCAACACCTTCTGTGCCCCCTGGGATCTGTCCCTCAGCACAAAAACACCACTCTGCCTTATTTTCAGCTTCTCACCGATTGGAACAAACAAGACAAAAATCACATCTCGCGTTAGGAGCCGCACATTTGGATCGGGAAGGGAGCAGGAGCCTGACGCGCCCGGCACAGCCACCGGGAGACACCGGGGTTGGCAGGGCAGGAAAGGGGGCAGTGGGACAGGCTGGAAAGGTGGCAGGGTAGGGTCAGAAGGGGGTGGCAAGGTGGGAGCAGGGCAGGCAGGAAAAGTGGGGTAAACAGGGGCTGGAAAGGCAGGGAAAACAGGCAGCGAACACAAGGAAACAGGGACAACAGGTAAGGAAAGCAGACAGGGAAGGCAGAGCAGACAGGGAAGAAGGCAGCGCAGGCAGGGAGCGCAGCCCGCAGCCTCCCGCACCCAGCCCGGGCAGTGCGGGCCGGGCCTCCCGCGCGGTG
>NW_008236768.1:296732-301312 GCF_000691975.1 Corvus brachyrhynchos
CTCCAGCAACTCTTGGTAAAAAGGGAAGGAAATTAAATCCCGCGGGGAGCCCTCTGTTTGATTCTCCCCCAGCATTGGGGCTGCTTTTCCCCCATCCCAAACTCCCCAGAAAGGCCAAGCCTGGGAGCCACAGGCTGCACCAAACACGCTGCCCCCCCAGCAATCAGGTTCTCCCCAAAATGTAGGAGCTCTGCATCTCTTCATCAGCTCTCGTCCACTTTGCCGTGAAGGAACGAGGCCCTTTCACCCAGCCAGGGGTCAGAGCAGTGCACAAACCCCTCCAGCTCTTCCCCCCCTGCAGGTAGAGAGGAGCCAGGCAGCCTCTCCTCCCCCACGGGGGTAGGAAGCTTTGAAGAACACACTGACCTTTGCAATCTGCTGGCACACAGCAGCAGGGCTGCAGGAGGTTTTTACTCACAAACTCAGCACTGAGGCATTTCCAGCATCTTGCTTTTCCTGCCACGGAAAGGCTCCACAAAGAGCCGAGCACCCCTGGAACGTTTGTATGTTTTATAAGGTCACCATTTCTACAGAGAATATCACATTAAAAACATCCACTCACAAAAAACAGCGGCGGCAGCAGCGCAGGAGGAAGGCTCAGCACCAGAGCAGGGCTGGTAACACGGCCCAGCAAAAACCTTCAGCTGAGACTTCAGAGCCCTTCCGGGGCCTGCTTTGCCCACAAGTCCACAGTTTTGCCTCAGTCCATGAGGTTCTTGGCCTCTTCACTACAAATAAAGCATTCCTGGATCCAGGGAAGTGCTAAGAGGTGACAAAGCCTGGGCTTCCCAGTGCTTTCCGCTGCATGGAACCACTGCCAGCTTGGCCCCACTTTAGAATTCCCACCCCCACTCCCAGTCCCTGCCCTGCTCCTCTCACTGAGGGAGCACATGAACTTTCCTCCTGGATGCCAATGGTTCCTTTGGGCCGTATTATCCCAAATCCTTACTTTGCATTTTTTTGTTTAAAACGTTACGCTGGCGGAAAAAATCCCAAACAAAGCAGCAACACAGAGTAGGGTCAGCAGTAAAAGAACAAGGGAACAGAACAGAGCACATTCACAAATGCTGGGATTCCTCCTCATCCAGCCCGTGACCAGCTCCATGGGCAGAGGGACAAATGGAAACCAGCAGCCACAGTGCCAAACTCTGGGCAGGAAAGAGCCACTCCTGCTGTCACCGCGGGGATCAGAGCAGCGGGAACAGCCCCGTCCTGCACACGAGGGGTGACAGCGGGGAGCAGATCATCTTCAGGCATTAGATGATCCAGGGAATGATCACTACACAGAGTTGATTTTGCAGCCTGTGAATGCAGAAAGCCATTTCAGCCGTAGCTCCCAAGAAAAAAGTTCCCTGCAGCCTCCCAAGCCAGGCATTTGCTTTGGATACTCCAGCTGGGCATCGGCGCCGAACGATCCATGCCCGTCGCTTTTCCCACAAGACTTCAGGGACAGAGACGCCTTGGAGCTTCCCTGCTCGGTGGAATGAGGATTCACTGAGCCAGGCTCCCCTTCTGGCCCGTCCACAGCTCCCGCAGCTCCACTTTGCAGCCCAGGTCCCTGAGGGCAGCCCTGGCCACGTCGTCGCAGTCCCTGTGTGCCGCGCGAGCCTCCGTGATCAGGTTCTCGGCTCCCATCTCCAGGATGGGCTGGGAAAAGTCCCGGCTCCGGGACACCAGGTTGCGGATCAGCATGCAGGCCTGTTTCTGGGGACACAGGGCAAGCACAGGGGTCAGTGGGGTCCACAGGGAAACACAGCCATGGGAGATTGTGGCACGCACAAAGCAGATCTGACTCCAGCTAAAGAGTATTTCTTGAGAAACGCAAATGTGAGATGCTGCAGAGAGCAACAAACTGTTCCCTGGAAGAATAAAATCCATGGATGTTATTCCCTGTTGAAGTTTGTGTTGAATCTCTGTACAAATATCCAACATCAGCCAATATCAATTAATTTTTAAGTAACGCTAAGAGAGAATTCTCCAGTGCAGCAGCCCCACCTTCCCACCCCTCCTATGCTGTTCCAGGCACTTAACTCAAAACTACTCCTTCAGAAAATATTTTCTATGGTATTTTAGTACTCTGGAAAGCAGAAAAGCGAACACAGAACCTGCTGAAACCTGCAGGAGAAACCAGGGGCAAACTTCTTGCCATGCAGGTGGTTTATTTGATCCTGGAGAAAGATGGCACAGGCTGGGTTGGAAGGAGCCCATCCCCATTCTGCTCTTCCCAGGAGGAAAAGGAATGCCTGGAAGAGGAGTGTGGCATTCCACAGCTTTAGGAACCCGCAGCCAGATGGATGTGAAACCTAAATTAAGTTTTGCTCTGAGCAGATCAGGGTGACAAATGCAGGGGGGCTGCATTGAGTCACTGCCTTCCCAACACCCTCAAAACCTGTTGGAATTTGATGAGTAAAGGGAAAAATCCCACAGAAACAGGTAAGAGAGCCAAGAGCAGTCCTGACTGACTCACCAAGTGCTGTGAGGGACGTACCTGGACAGCCACCTCTTGTGGGTGAGCCTTCATGGCCTGCAGGGCTGCCAAGGCCCCACCGCCCTCCATGATGACGCTGCAGTTCTCGGGCTTGCGCAGGGCCAACATGCACAGGGCTGCACAGCCCTGCTCACAGATCTGCAACACAGAGGGGAGCACGCTCACTGCCTGGAAACGTGGCTTGAAGGAAACTAGAACTGAGGTTTGTTTCCTTTTCTGGGAGTTTTTGATTTATTTTTATTGTTTTGAAGTTTCTCCCACTGCGGCATCCTGCTGCTCTGGCAAGTAAACCAAAGGGAGGGTTGGAATAATGATCTTAGAGGTATTTCCAACCTTCATGATTCTGTGTTTTGCATGCCAGAGGTGTAGAACACCGTCTCCACTAGCTGTGTGATTCAGGAATGAGAAAAAATAAAACAATATACAGTGTAAAAACCTTTAAATTCACACAAGTATTTGCCAGGCATGCTCTCTACAACTGAGTATTCAAGGTTTATACATTGCTGATGTATAAACACACATCCTGCAGCTCAAGCTGAGCTCCATCCCCATCCCAGAGGGAATTCCCAAGCCCCTGGAGGGTGGTACCTGAGGGTTGCCCAGGTGGTGGCTGATGGCCAGCACGATGAGGTCGGTGCCCCCGGCATCCACGATGGCGTCTTTGACGTCGTCGTTCCCGGCCACAGCACGGATGGCACTGAGCACCTGCTTCACCACGTCCTGCTCCATGGAGAAAAAACAGGGCAAAAAACAGCAGAGAGAGTCTGAGACTTTGGAAAGCCAACCAGAACATCCCCCAGCAACTCCATGCCAATGGTTGTGGTAATTATCAGTTACAAGGAGTAACTCTACCCTCAGTCACTTTCTTGCCACATAAGGGACCTTGAAAATTTCTTGCCAAGCCATCAGTGAAGATCAAAGAATCAAACATCAACCTCTGGGACTCGAGCATCTAAATCCTCCTGGATCTCTTCTAGTTGGAATGGTGGAAAACCAAGCATTCAGCTTTTCTGGGAGCAGGCAGAGTTCTGCTCTTGGAGGGTGGAAGACACAGGAGTAACTTAACTATGAGCTCACAGATCTTACCTGCAGAGCAGTTAATTCCATATATATGGCTGTAAATGGGTATCAGAGGGGTTCCAACCCTAATTGCACCTAAAATATTGCACAGGCTACGGCTCACTCACTAAAATGAACCTCATTCCTTAGAATGAGATGTTCCCTCCAACCCATTCCCAAAGCACTTCCCATTGCTCACCGGGTGATCCATACAGTCAGCCAGGAGAGTCACCATAAAATTTAAGCCCCCAAGGTCCACAATTTCTTGGCAGAATTCATTCCTGACTGAGAGGCGAGAGAGGGTGGCACAGAGCTCACTAAGAACCCCAGAGTTATCCATGAATGCTGCAGAGGAGAGAGGAGGGATGGAGTAACTACAGGCAGGGAGGGTCCTGCAGAATTAATTTGTTTAATTTAAACAATATATTTAACATTTTACATTAAAACAAGAGATGACACCTGTTTCTAGGCAGAGCCAGAACGTGTTTTCTTGGCAAGAAGCACCTCAGCAGAGGTAACTGCCCCTAAACCTGTAAAATACTTCCTAAATACAGCAACAAACAGCTCTGACATTTGACTGCTCCAGAGGTTATCAGCAGCACCAGTGGCACTTTTTGGCTCTCTCAGGGCACATTTCATCAACAGAATTAAACCCCGTTTCAGTGACAAATTCCTGAATCACCTCTGAGGAGCTTCAGGTTAGACAGTGAAAGAAGAAATCACAGCTGATTCCCAAGACAGTAAAGGAGGAAATCCTGGGTGATTCCCGATTAGGATCAACAGCCCCGGGGCTAATTTTACCTTTTGCAGCTTCAATGAGGACTCTCAACCCATCGTTTTCCAAAACAATCATCTTGGCATGGTCGTGGGCGTGACCAAAGGGCACACGGATGTCATCATCAAAGGTCATGATCCTGAGGGCTGAGGCCGCCGTCCTGACCACGTCAGCGCTGTTCCCGTGCTGGATAATGGCTCCAGTGAGGAGAGGGAGGATCCCACCCTTGACAAAGTCCTGCCTGTTCTGCTCGTGTTT
>NW_008236768.1:301342-303420 GCF_000691975.1 Corvus brachyrhynchos
ACCGGTGCCTGCGCGGCGGCGTCCAGCAGGTCTGGCTGCCCATCCAGCAAGGCAGACAGGGTGGAGAAGGCTTGGAGCAGTAAATCCCTGTCTCCTGAAGCCAGCTGGCAGGCAGAGAACACCACGGGGTAGGCCCCGTTCTGGCCGGCCAGGTAGCGGAACGCCAGCTGCTCCTTGCACTGCGCCGCGAAGGCCGAGAGCTGCTCGGGCAGCTCCGCCACGTCCGACTCGGCCACGGTGCTCCCCAGGGCATCCAGGGTCTGAGGGAGACACCAAAGGTTAGTTCTGCACCTGAACTGTGCAGGAAGAAGAGCAACTTGTTTATTTTTAGTGATAGTTTTAAGTTTAAATCAGTTTGATGTTATGGGAGCAATGGTTGTCTTAAAGAGCAGCATTTGGGCTTTGTGCACAGAACCCTTGGAAGGACAGGGACTTCCCTCTGCCACCACTGTCACACCTCCACTGGGCACCACCAGTCTGACCAGCAGCAGGTGAATTGGGTCCCACCAGCACATTCCAGCCCCAGAAGTGTCCAAGGCCAGGTTGGATGGGGCTTGGAGCAATGTGGGAAAGGGGAACTGATTGCCCACTTTGTCACCAGCCCAGAGCCACATCCTGTCATTATTCCTTGCACACCTCCAAACCTCCCCAGGCAGCCCCTTCCAATGCCTGACCACTCATTCCATGAGGAAATTCCTCCTGATGTCCCACCTGAGCCTCCCCTGGCACAGCTTGAGGCCGTTCCCTGTTGTCCTGTCCCTGGAGCAGAGCCTGACCCCCACCTCACTTACACAGATCCTCCCCTGAAAAGTGCAAGAAGCTCTTGGAATTTTTATCTCGTTCCCAGTTTGAAGAATAGATGGGATTAACTGCCTGAAGAGCTCCCGGAGAAATGGGGCAGAGGCAGAAGTTGGCCTAGTACTTATATTATTATATAACCCTGATCCTTAGGAGACATCATCAATTTGTGCTCCTACCAGCAGGATTTGATGCTTTTGCCTCTGCCCGTTCTCAGAGGCAGGAGGTCGCACAGCTTTCACAATATTGCTCAGGTCCACACCTAAAACGGGAAATAAAACAAAGATTAATATTGGTTCCAAGATAACTAGAGTCAAATAAACAGTATAGTTCCAGCTCTAGGGAAAATCTGCCAAGTTCACGGAGAACAAAGATGAACTTGTTGTAAAGATGCTGAGATGTTAAATTCTGACTGTAAGGTCAAATTCATCCTGGAACAAAGCTAGGTGTCAGTTGAGGGGAAAAAAGAAAGAATTTCATTTCACTGACCAAATTTCACCCTCCGGTTTCCCTCTAAGCAGTTTTCCAGTCATAATTAATCCACAAAACCAGGTCAGCATTAATGGTGTCTCTGTTCCACTTCACAAAGGCTCCTTTCCAATGCTGGATGATCCATCTTTGCCTACAGCTTTCTCTTAAACCTTCGGATTTGTAGAACCTCAGCCTGTAACAACCCGAGCTGCAAAAGCAGCTGCATGTACAATACCTTGGGACTCAAACTGCTGCACAGCTTCTCTCACAGCCTCCTCTGGATCCATCTCAAACTCGGTGATGTTCTCCTGCACTGCATCATCAAACGTTTCTTGGGCGATCTGTTTGGACCCCATTTTCCTGGGAAGGGATGAAAGCACCTCCGTGTCCTGCTGTCGAGAGAGGCCACAGCTAATTTTACTGCAAAACCTTCTAATGCCAACCAGAAACAAAGCAAGAGGGTTCTTCTTCCTCAAAACAAAAGCTCAGAACTCTAAGCGAAAAATATACAGACGCATGGCCGGATTTTTATTTAAAGGGAAAAATATGGCAATTAAGAGACATAAGGACATATTTCAGCAGCATTCCAGGATTTTGATGGGGTTTCGGGATTTGTTACCGTGACACGGCTCTCGCTGCGGCACAGAGGGCACCGTGCCCGGTCACGGTCCCGGCCCTTCAGCCCGCCCCTACCCCGTTCCTCCCGGGCCCCGGCGCATCCCACACCCCCTCAGCAGGCCCCGCAAGCCTACGGGATCCCACCCCGCTGCTCCCAGCGACGCGGAGAAGACCCTGAAGGAAGGCGGCAG
>NW_008236768.1:304486-322076 GCF_000691975.1 Corvus brachyrhynchos
CTCCTGCCATTTATTTGCCTTGTGCTGGTGTTTTTCCACATCCATTTTTATGGAAGAGGCGAACAGCTGGGCAGGACTGACACCGTGCAAATTCTAAGGCGGGGGGGAAAAAAATGGAAATTCAGACAAAGGAATTCTGTTCAGGCAGCATCAGAGAGTGGGTCCAATTTCAGCGAGGTCTCCAGGGACGTTGCTGCAGGATGGAATTCTGTTGATGGCTGATAAGTTAAATAAACGTAGGAGTGCACTGGAAGCCTTTGGCTCTTTGTGTTTGGTGTTATTTTAGGAGAAATAGCTCAAAGCAGGACATTGACCTCATGAACATAACACAAAACGTGATCCCCAAATTTATTTTACCTCCTAAATTTGAGATATAAAATGTCCAGCAAAACACTTGGATCACATTCACAGGGATGGGCATTCATAGGAGAGCTTTAAAATGAAATTTGTTATTTTTAGACTTGTATGAGCCCTGGAGAAATAATTTATATTAAATACTTCAATTTTTTTTCAAGTATTCTTTACTTTCAGAATCGAACTTCTGGGATTGAGGAACGGGGATCTTGGATAATGAGAAATCCTAGAATTTCCTGCAATAATTAAATAATTGTGGTTGAGTTTGCAGGAGATAGGAGCTTCTGTCCAACTGTGAGATTCCTCCTGGGAAATCTGGTTTGGGTGACAAGGTGGGGATTGGTCAAAGCTTGGAGTTGATGATCTTGGAGGTCTTTGACAGTTTTAATTCTGGGAAACTGAAAGTTCAGGGTTTTGATGGGTTTTATGTCTCAGGAACCCCAGTAGAAGATGAAAATCTGAGAAAGTGATGAGCAAAGACAAACTGGGGTTTAGAGGAGAACTTGCTCTCCTCAGTCTCTGTAGGGATTGGAATATGGGAATATCCTGAAGTCAGATATGTGGATTTCCTTCAGAAATTTCGGTATTTTGACTCTTTTCAACCCCTAAATTCTTCCTGGTTTTATTTTCCCCAGCTCACTCCAGGCCGCTGCCCCGGCCCCGCTACAACCAGAGCTTCCACGACGACGGGAGATTCCCTCACGACAACTCCCAGCACGAGGACTGGAGCGAGGATCCCAGGGAAGATTATCCCAGGGAAGACTATCCTGGCCCTTCCTACAGACCCGCCAGCCCTCTGCTCCGCAAGGAAAATTATTTCCACGAACAATTCGGCCGCCCCACGCCCCGGGAGCGGGAATTCGGCCGGGATTATGGGCGTCCCACTTCCCAAAACCGGGAATACGGGCGTGCAGCTGCCCAAACCAGGGAATATGGGCACCCTGCTCCCCACAACCGGGAGTATGGACACCAAAACCGGGAATATGGGCGGGAGAGGGACTATGGGGGCCTGGCACCTCACGAGCAGGACTACGGCCCCTCGGATTCCTGGGAAGCCAGCGGGCCACACGAACCTGATTTTAGCTCCTCGGATATTTTAGGGGATTTCAGGTCGCCAGGGCTCATGGAAGAGGAATATGGCAGCGTGGAGAACCAGGAATACGAGGTGGAGTTCGGGGCGCCGGACAGCGAATTCCGGCCCCCGCTGCGGAGGGGAGGCGTGGGCAGGGGGAGGATCCTGAGGGGCAAGCGCCTCACCAGGGGGGTGGTGAAGGCAAAAGTGTTCAAAGGAGACATCAAAGCTCCCCTCAAGAAGTGGAACATGAAAAAGCCACAGCCAGGCCTCGATCCCAAACCGCTGGATCAGCCTCTGGAAGCTGCTGAACACCCCAGCCAGAGGCCGGTGCCCCTCCAGCAGCGCCCCAACCCCAAGCTGCCCCCACGCCCTCTGGCAGCCCAGAGACCCATCCTGAGGCTGCCGAAGCCTGCCCACGTGTTCAGGAACCTCAATTTTGACCTGGTGGATAAATCTGACATTTTTTCCACCTTCGGCATCGAAATCATCAAGTGGGCCGGGTTCCACGCCATCAAAAACGACGCCGAGTTCTCGCGGCTCTTCGGGGCCCTCTTCGAGCTGGAGACTGAGACCTGTGCCAAAATGTTGGCCTCCTTCAAGTGCTCCCTGAGGCCAGAGCACAGAGATTATTGTTTCTTCACCATCAAGAGTTTACAGCACGCCGCCCTGAAAACCCCCAAGGTGGACAACGAGTTCTTGAACATGCTGCTGGACAAGGGGGCGGTGAAAACCAAGAATTGTTTCTTTGAGATCATCAAACCTTTTGATAAATACATCATGAGGCTCCAGGACCGCCTCCTCAAGGGGGTCACCCCGCTGCTGATGGCCTGCAATGCCTATGAGCTGAGCATTAAAACCAATGGGTTTGGCAATCCCAGAGAAATGGCCAATGCTTTCGAGACCACTGTGTCCCTCTGTCGTAAATCCCTGGCCCTGCTGGGGCAGACCTTTGCTCTGGCCTCTGTTTTCAGGCAGGAGAAAATCCTGGAGGCTGTGGGGCTCCAGGAGATGGCTCCAGCACCGACATTATTCCCAAATTTTGATGATTCGACGCTGTTTGGGAGGGAGTACATTGAGAACTTGAAGGCTTGGTTGGAGAAGAGCGGATACCCGATCCAGATGAAAAAACCAGAGCCAGAATCCACAGAGCAGCTCAAAGCACCCTCCCCTGACACCAAAGGTAAAAAAGGGAGGGCACTGCTGGGAGATGCTTTGCAGGATGTGTTTGATTTTTATGGTTTCATCAGATCAGGAATTCCTGACTCTGGGAATTCCAGGTAAATCCCAAATCAGGGCTGGGGCAGGGAGTGAATGCTCTCTGTTGGCATTTTTGTGGTGAAATCATGTCCTTCCTCCCCTTTCTGGCACCTGTTTAGACCTTAAATCCAGGATTTTCATCCCGGTTTCACCACCTCAAGGTAGGGAGGCCAGGACCAACCTGGAACTGCCTTTACTACAGTGAATATTTGCATATATGCAAATCTGGAGATGTCACCATCACCACTTTAATCAGATCCAGGTGCATTCCTCTGGAGATGTTCATACCCCATCCCTGGGTTATGCCAGTGATTCTGCCTTCCTAAAACATTCCTGAAAAAAAAATCCTGGTTTTTCCTGAGCTTCAGATCCTTTCTCAGGGAGGCCTTGCAGTGCTGACACCGAATGGTTGAAAATTTGTCACTCAGCCCTTTGGAGCAACGTTCAAATAAACGGATTTTCCACAAAATCCTTTTGCTCCATGAAGAAATTGCCTTTTTAAGGATGATTTCACTTACCTAGGAGAGCCAAAAATGATTTTTTTAAACCGTGGTGTTTTTAATAATAATGAACAGGTGCAGAATCTCAGTTAAAGTTTAGAGTTTTCCTTAATTTATTTTAGTTTGGGAAGGATGCACTGGAAAAGTGTGGGTGCCTTGGGAAGAGCATTTCCAGCAGGTCAGGGAGGGGATCCTGCCCCTCTGCTCCCTCTGGAGTGCCCAGTTCTGGGCTCCACTGTTCCAGGAAGACCAGGAGAGGCTCCAGAAATTATTTGGGGTCTGGAGCTTGAGGAGAGACTGTGGGGCTGGGCCTGGAGAAGGGTAGGCTGAGAGGGGATCCCAAAATCCATACAAATATCCCCAAAGAGTGTCCAGAGGATGGTGCCAGGCTCTTCCCAGTGACAGGACAAGGGGTAATGGCCACAAACTAAAGCACAACGAGTTCCACCTCCCCATGAGGAAGAATTTCTTTCCATGGAAGTGGCAGAGCTCTGGAGCAGCTGCCCAGGGAGGGAACCTGGAGCCTCCTTTGGGGACATCCCAACCCCACCAGACATTCCTGTGTCACCCGCTCCTGGGCAGGGGTTGGATTTGGGATCTCCAGATGCCCCTTCCCACCCCAGCCCTCCTGGGATTCTGTTGCCTCTTAATACCTTGAAAAATTGCAAATATCAACCTGTGAAAAAATAAAAATTACAGCATCTTGTATCTTGTCACTCTGCTGATGAGAATAAAACAACGAGTGGGTTTGACTGGTTTTTATTTCTCCCCGCAGCCCCACAACGAGCTGACAGGAAAGTTGTGGACACAATCGAGCAGCTGGTGACCAGCATCGTGTCAGGAACTTTGTCTGCCAAAGACAGGAATGCTCAGAAGAACTGTCCCGAATATTGGTGGGTGTGTGGGAACTGGGGCTGGGGTATTTGGAGTAGATGTAATTAAGTTCAGCCTTTCACTCAACGGAAAAGATCAAAGCCTATTGTATATTTAATCAGCTTTTTTTTTTTTTTTGGAGAATGTTTTCCTGGAGCTAATTATCCTGCTGTCCCTGGAAATGATCCTGGTGTTTGTGTTGTGGGGAGGAGATCCCGTTGCTTTTGATGTGCCAATAATGGCTCTTTGTCGATCCAAATCCGAGGTGTTAAAAGCAATTTGCATTTAGGAGCAAATGCAGGTGATGGAGACATCCAGCAAGGTAACAGGATTTAGAGTTCCACGAGTTGGAAAAGGGAAGCTGAGACATCTCCAGTGTATGACAGCACCTCTCCATGTGTGAGCTGATTAATTACCCAAACGATTTATGTCAAACCCCTCCATTATTTATTTGCTTGGCACACTTTCTTTGCTGCTCTAGACTTGTTATTCCCAGAGAAACCTGCTCAGCCTCACGCTAAACACCTGGAAAAAAAAAAAAGAAAAAGCTGGATCGCTGAGATTTCCTGGCTTGAAAAATTAAGAATTTTCAGCTGAGTTCTCCTTTCATTTCTGTGTTCCTCAGGTTCCTGTCTGACGAGGACAGTCTGGAGTACAAATATTACAGGCTGAGGCTGTCAGAGGTGCAGAGAAGGACCGTGGGTGGGGAGGGAGCTGCTCCGGAGTCCCTCCGGGCCATGCTCTACGCCAGGAAAGTTGCCAGCATTAAAAGGAGGCTTTTCAAGAGGAAAAAACTTGGAATTCTCCCACCCCGTGGCACCAGGGCGAGGAAGGTGAGGAGAGCAACCACAGGCACCCAGACTGTGCTGTCAGCTGGGACAGTGCTGAAGCACCAAGACAAACATCTTCCAGGTTCAATCCAGGCAAAGATTTCCGTGCCAGATTCCAGCCTGTCCCAGCAGAGCCCTGCCCTCGACGCCACCTCAGCCTCCCAAGGTGCCATCAGCTCCGAGGTTTCTGTGCCAGCAGAGGGAAAAGCAGATCCTGAGGATTTATCACCATCACCAGAGCTTTTCCCACCGTTGGCCTCTCAGTTTCCTGATGGTGAGTGAGGATTCGGGGTTAGATGTGGAATTTTATAGAAAACAATTTCTCCTGCAAACCAGTTATCCATGAAAATAATTTCTGCTGGAAATCCTAACCATCATTTCTTTCATTATTTATTTGTGAAGTGGCTAGTTCTCAGCTTGCACTGACCTTTCCAGGCTCTGGGTGATGCTAACAGAACATTTTGTCCCTTGCAGTGGATGCCAAAACCATGGAAACTGCAGAGAAACTCGCCAAGTTTGTGGCTCAGGTAGGACCAGAAATCGAGCAGTTCAGCATAGACAACAGTGCAGATAACCCCGACCTCTGGTGAGTACCTGCACCTGCCTCTGGAAACCCATCACAACCACCAAAATGCTTCCTTTTCCTTTCATTTTTTGCTGAGATCTCTGTTTTTAGTGTGTTCAAGAACAGAGGATTTGGGGCAATTCTCCCTGGTGTCTTCAGCACTTCCATTAATGGTGAATATCTGAAATATCTCAGAAAAAACCCCACTTCTCCCAAATGCATAGATTTATTTCTTTTTGATCCTAATAATCAACCTGAATCCTGAAACAAAAGTGAATTTTCAAGATGATTCCGCTGAATTAATTCTTCCCAGCAGGGTTTGGGAAGTGCTGCTGAACATCAGCTTAGGGGGAAAATTGCTGTTTGTAGGAAGGGAATCCTCCAGTTCTCCCCAAACACACCTGGAGTGACCACTCAAAAATCAACCAGAGATTTATTTCTATTATCTTGCATTGTTCCAGCTGAAGAAAATCTCTTCCTGACCTTATTTTCCCTGGATTTTTGGTTTTTCATTGGCTCAGGTTTCTCCAGGATCAAAACAGCTCCGCTTTCAAGTTCTACAGAATGAAAGTTTATGAGTTGTGCCCCTCCATCAACTTCAGTGCTGAGGCAGCTGAGGCTGGAGAAAGTGCTAAAGCTGCAGAGAGAACCCTGGAGATGTCAGAAGAGGAAGAGGAGGAGGAAGAAGAAGAAGAAGAGGAAGAAGACAACGAGGAGGAAGCTGAGTTTGAGGAGGAAACCTCCCAACCTCTGGAAGAAACGGAGGGGGAAGAGGAGGACGTGCCAGCAGGTAGAAGTGTGGCAAACCTAGAGGAAGAGCTGGTTTCCAGAGCAGGAGAGGAAATTGCAGGAGGTGAAATGCAGCTTTCCAGCCCCTCTGATGGTGCTGTACCAAATCTGTCGACACAGGCACCGCCCCCGGCCCCCGGCGCCCGATTCCCCCGCAAACGAATCAGCAGCAAGTCCCTGAAAGTTGGGATGATCCCTGCTTCCAAAAGGATCTGCCTCATAGAAGAACCCAAAGGTCAGTGGGCATGGAAATGTTTCAGTTTTCTATCGAAACAAAAGAGAATTTGGACAAAAATCCTGCTTGGTTTTTTTTTGTTTAGGTGCTTTGTTGCTGGTTGTTGATTTAAAAAATTGCATTTCATGCAAAATTGAACACAAAATTCACTTCACGTTTTTCAAGGGGCAAAGGAGAAGCTGAATAAATAATTTGTGTTATGGGGCAACAGCAAAGTTTGTATCAAACATCTTCCAATATTCTCTGAGTATATTTTTGATATTTCTGAGTTCTGATCTTTCTTATTGCTCTGATTTTTCTTATTGATTCTGTTTTAGGTCCAGGCATTGAGTTAGGCTTGAAATGCACTTTTTGGAGGTTTTTTTGGCTGTGTTTTGGAGTTCTTTACTAAAATAATTTTGCTTTCCAGCTGAATTTTGTCTTTGATTTGCCTTGCAGTGCATGAACCTGTCAGGATTGCTTATGACAGACCCCGGGGCTGCCCTGTCACAAAGAAAAAAAAGGTAAAAAATTTGTGTTCCTGCCACAGAATCAAACTAAAAATGAGAAACTTTGTCCTGGAAAAAATCTGGACTAAAGCTGTGGCTCCTCTAAACTTTAATATTTTAGATTTTAACCACCTTTTTTTTTGATTATTGCAAAGCTGGGTGTTAATTTTCTATTTAAAAAATAAAGATTTGGGTGCTTTGCTGCTCAGAAAACAATATTGTGATTTTCCAAAATTGGTGAGGTTTTATTTAACTGGTGCTGTATTTGTAACAGAGATTGAGTCAGCAAATCACTCAATATTTATTATTTTAAAAAAAACAACTATATAAAGTACAAAGGGTTGTTATTTGCCATTTTAACAATGTAATTAAACAGTTCGAGGAGCTGAAATTGATCTTTTTTTTAAAGGAATTTCCTTTTTTTAAAGTCATTTTTTTTCAGGATTTTTTAAAAGGAATTATTTTTAAAGGAATATTTTGTTAAAGGAATTTCTTTGAAGGAACTTTTTTTTAAGGATTTTTTTAAAAGGAATATTTTTGTCAAGAAAAGTTTTTAAGGGAATTACCCTCTGAGTGACTTTTTTCTGAACATGAAAATAATCCTCTAGATCCAGAAATCCAAACAAAACTCAATTTAAGGCTGGCTGGGGGTGGATTTGAGCCATTTTTAATAAATCACCTCCCTGCCTAACAACCCTCCTTTGTTTTTCTCCTGCTTTCCCCCCCTTTTTTTCCATAGAAACCAAAAGATTTGGAATTTTCCCACAAGAGACTGACCCCCAGGAACGTGGGGTTCCAGATGCTGCAGAAGATGGGCTGGCAGGAGGGCCACGGCCTGGGCACACGGGGCAGAGGCATCAGAGAACCTGTCCAAGTGTATGTAAGGGCAGCTGGAAAAATTTGGGATGCTCCAATTCCACCCTGGCAGGGTTTTTATCCCACAGGATTATCCCCAGGATCTCCCTGTTGCTCCATCAAACACATCAATTACAAGGAAAATTCAGCAATGTTGCAAGTTTAGGCAGTAATTTGATTTTTTTCTCTAATTTTGTGGTTTATTGCACATGGGAAGAGGTGAGTGCTGCTGCCACGAGGTAAGTTTTGTCTTTAAAATGCACTTTTTTAAAGAAAAGAAGGTTGATTTTGTCATTTAAAGCTGCTGTATCCAGAGTCCAGCATGGAGAATGGATAATAATTCCTCATGGATAATACTTCCCTATGGATTCCTTCATCCCTCTGCCTGAAAAAGGAGCAGAAATCTTATTTATTTCATAATTTCCCCCTGAGCCCACACAACTTTTCCAGTCCGCACTCCTAGAAATTTTCCTTCTCCAGGGATTTCTGTGCTCTCTTCACGCCCTCGGGGCAGTTCCTGCTCATTTTAATTGGTTTATTAAATGATTGAATTTAGTAATTGGTTCTTCTCTTCACTCCGTAAAATTCCCTTTTATCCAGAGCTCTTTGGTGTTTCCTGCTCACTCCTCAAAGCCTCTTAATTTCTGAAGTAACAAAATCAAGGGTTTTTTGGGGTATCTTTTCAGCAGAGGACCAAGCCTAAAGTTAAAACTGATACCAGAATTTGCTCTGCCACCTGATTTTATCCACAAAATCCCTTTTTCCTGCTGGGAATTTGCACTTGGAACGGGAGGTGGGGGATTATTTTAAATAATTCGCTGTGCCAGGCACCAAATTTGTGCAGAATTGGTGCCACCTGAGCTGTGCCTGTGTTGGAAAAGCTGGGTTTTTTGGCATCTCGGGGTGTTCTAACTCTCAAATTTTGCTCCCTAGGGGTGCAACCTCTGCAGGGGAGGGCTTGGGTGTTGCAGGGGAAGAGAATAAAGAAGATGCATTTGATGTTTTCCGTCAGAGAATGATACAAATGTACAGGCAGAAAAGAGCAAGTAAATAGGTAGGTGCCACAGCCTTTAGGGTCTCCAATTAAAGCCCACGTTTAAAATCTTCCTTCTCCAAGCAATTTATTTGCTGTTGCCACCAAGTTTTTTCTGGTTTCTGAGAATCCAGAGGTGCCCTGAAGTGCCTGGAGGTGCTGAGTGACCCCGAATCTTCTTTCTAGGTTTGACAAACAGAGGCTGGGACATGCAGAGCTGCTGTGGGGGAAGCTGCAGCAGCGGGAAGAGCGCTCGGCTCTCTTGTAGAGGACTCCAGTTTTGAGTTTTGTTTGTTTGCCAAGCTTCCTGCTGGCCCTGGGTGGTGCAGGGTCTCATCTTCTGAGGAAGAAACAGCTGCTTTTGGTGTCAGAAGTGCCTGTTCCCCTCTGTCTCTTTGGCCAAATCTCTCTTGGGATGGGATTGCTCACCAAAAAATGGAATGAGTGACCTGGAAGCCGCGCTTAGCCTGGTTGTGGTCCTTTCTCCAACCAAGAGTCTTCTCCAATTCCCATCTTTTGCAAGGCAGTTCAGATTTTAAGATCCATTTTGTTGTTTGGGTAAATCTTCCAAGCTCCTCCTGCATTTTTCCTTTCTTCCATCCACCAATTCTCAGCCTCCACCACTGTGTTTATTTTGGAGTCTTGTAGGATGAACAGCTGAGCTCATCCCAGGCTGGCAACACCAAACTCTTCCCTGACAACCTCAGCTCCGAAGGTTTTTGGTTGCAAAGGACAAATAATTCATTTTCAAGGGTGCTTTTTGTTTTGTTTCTTGCTCTTCTCCAAGAAATTCTTGAGGGATTCCTTTCCTTCCCCCTGGGCAGATGCAATTCCTGTTCCTGCAGATGAAGAGAACGCTCGGAATTCCGCTGGAAGTGGATCACCAGTTCAGAGAATAATTCCTATTAAATATTTGCTTTGCAGAAGTTCTCTGAACAACCCCAAGGCATAAGACAAAAAACTTGTGCTTTTAAGGGAATATGGCAGAATTTCCTGGAAGAGAAGCCTGGATTCACGAACAAAAAGCGTTTCCTGCTTGGGGAAGCAGCTCTGAAGACGTGGAAGATTTCAAAGTGGTACCAAAATTAACACCCAAGGTCTGATCATTCATCTTTTCCTGACTTGCTGAGGGGGACAGAATTTAAATACTGCACCTTTTAGTGCCTCCTCCACCATTTCCAGTCCAAACCCAGCCCCAGGTCTTCACTTGGATGTTCCAAACCTGCTTCACTGGAGATCTTTTTAAAGTTTTTGCTGACCAGCAGCCAAAAATCTGCATGAAAATTGTTCTTGAGTTACCAACTTGCCCCTGCCTGCTGCTCGAAGAGCAAAATTAAACTCTTCTCTCCATTAAAAACTGTTTTCAATCCATAGCAACAAATTCTCCTTGCTTGTAGCAGCCACTTTTAGTTCATGAATGCAAAGTTTGGTGGTTTTTTTTTTTTCCTTTGCTGTCTTTGAGAACAAAATTGTGGCATTGGGTAATTTCCTCCTCACTCAGTTTGAGCTGCCTTGAGGCACAAAAATCACTCAGAAACCCCAAAAATGACAAGTCCAGGAAAATATTCTGGTTTTCCATGGATATCAGATGTGTCTTCACCTTCACAGTGCAAGGAGCTGAAGCACCAAGGCCATAAATACAAATTTCGGTGGCAGATTAAGGACATTTGAGACATTCCTCAAATTTCTTGGAAGTGTTGCAATCCTTAAAGGTTTTGGGCCACAGGAAGAGCATCAATCCCAGTGCTTGGCAGGGGTGCTGAGCTGTTTAAGTCCATTTTTGGGGTGTTTTTCACTGCCCCCCTTTCTTTCCTGGGTTTAATCAGGAAAACCTGAGCCTTTCCATGAGATCTCCCAGTCCCAGCCTGGACTGGGATAACTGGAGCCAGTGCTGGTCTCTGATTTATCCCCCAGCTGGGTTTGGCTTTTCTTTGAACCTTCCCAGTGTTGCTGTTCACAATTTTTATTTCCTTGCACAATTCCCCCTTCTTCTTTCCCCTCAAATTTTGGAAGGATTCTGTGTGACAAAAGTGGAATTTCAGGCCGGATTTAAATCCCCTCTCAGGCCAGACCAGCTCTGGTTTAACCCTGACTTCACCAGGCACCTTTTGGGGTGCATTTGCTGCTCCCCAGGCTCGGAGGAAAGCGCTGCTGATCCAGGAAAATGGTTCCATTCAGAGTTTTAGTTTCATTTTGAGTTTTAATGCTGCCTTGAGAGTCAGAAGTGACCACTGGGCACACCGTGTCCTGGCTGGCCGGAGCCTGGCCTGCCTTCCCTTGTGCCAAACCTCACTCGCAGCAGTGCTGGTGCTGAAATTCCTTCCCCCAAATGGGATTTTGGACCTGCCTTTTGCAGGCAGCTCTGCCAAATTTGCCAATATTTGTAAATATGAAACATTTGTTGGCCACTTTGCCCTGCTGGAGGTTTAAAAGCTTCTTCTTCTTTTTTTTTTTTTTTTTCTTTTTTTCTGTTATTTTAGTTCCAGGCTCTCTTCCATGAAGACTGCAAGCTTCAGTGACCATTTTAACTCACTCCAGTGGTGTGTCTGCTGTCTTTTGGTTGGGTTTTGCCATTAATCCCGTAGAGAATTTGCTCCTTTCTGTCCCGTGCAGATGCAGCAGTGCTGAGCTAGTGGCAATGGCTTTATGTTCCGAGAAAAACCGAACATTTCCCCCCCCTCCCCACACCCCTTTTAGTGTAAGTAAACCTTTGGTAGCGTTGTTAAATCTCTGGATAGCTGCAATAAATGTAGAGCTGGACGATTCCTGGTTTCAGTGATGTTTTTTTGCTTGTGAGTTTGGCCATTTGTAAGAGATATGCATCCCGTTTTTATTTTGCCTTGGCACGAAGCGGTGGAGTCGGGATCCTGCAGCGTCCTGTGGGAGTGGAGCAGGATTTTGGGGTGTCTGAGGGAAGGGAGCTCCCTCTGTTCCGTGCTGCTGAATGTCTCTGTGGAGAGCCCACGGAACCACTGCTGATTTGTCCTTTCCCACGTGTTTTTTGGTGCATTCAATCCGCCCCACAGCGTCACTGTGCCCCAGAGGTCCCCCTTTATCCCCCTGTCCCAGGAACGAGCTTTGTCTCGGATTTCCTTGCTTAAAACAGCAGAACTTTTTTCTTTTCCATCCCTGGGTGGTTTCCTGTTGCCTTTAAATCCAATTTTTTTTTTTTTTTCCCTAAGGCAGGAGGTGAAGAGGGGTGGAAGTTTTAGGGAGCTGAAATTTAACCCTTGCTCAACCTTTGCCCTCCCAATCCAGGGATAAAGGGACAATCCCTGGCTTTGCTTTGGCACTGCCAGCCAGGAAAAGCTTCACAGAGCCCTGGCCACACTTTTCTCCTCCTTTTCCTTGAAAAAATTGATGCTATGGAAGGCCCTAGAAGAAAGGGACATTTGCTCTCTCTCTCATTGTTGGAGAGAAATGAGGAGATCCCCATTTTGGGGGAGGTGCCCTAAAAACTACAGTCAGTAATTCAGTATTTGCAGTAATTGTGTTGGACTCATGGAGATGTTCTCTTTTTTTTTTTTTTTTTTTTAGCCTTCAAAGCTTTTCTTTGGTGTGAAATAAATTTTTCCTATTTATTTTGGGGTTTTTTGGTTGTTTAAATTTTTTTTTTAGAAGACACTACAGCATCCTTAGTGTGAAGATTTAGTCAGTGCTATGTTATTTCTCAAAATCAGTGTACAGGATTTTTTGTGTGCTGATATCCCACTCTGCTTTCAAGTTCAATGGTGCCCAAAGAAAGTCTGCACTCAGAAATTCAAACATTTCTCCTTTGGGATTGTTTTCTGCCCTACAGCAGGTACATTTTCTAACTAAAAAAATTACTGCCTAAAAGTCCTGTATCCCCTTTTTAATCCTGCATATCTCATATCTGAGTGGCCAATCACAACCAGACTGTAGATTTGAGCAATAATAAAACACCTGAAAATGAGAATGTGCTCAAAGGAACAATAGGGTCCTTCTGAAATAAATAAGTTTGGGTTTCTTTTTCTTTTGTGAACCTTGTTAAGTAGGAGACTTGCTGGATTGCAGCAAGGCTGGAAACTGTTTGCATTCTCTGTGGGCAATAAAGTTACTGCTGTTTAAGAAATGTTGGTGTTTTCTTCGGCTTCGTGGAGTCAGGGAATGGGGTGGGGTGGAAGGGACCTTAAAACCCATCCGGGGACGCTTTCCACCATCCCAGGTGACTCCAGCCTGGCCTGGGACACTTCCAGGGATCCAGGGGCAGCCACAGCTTCCCTGCGAAATCCAGCCCAGCCCCTCACCGCCCTCACAGGGAGAAATTCCTTCCTAAATCCCATTAAACCCATTCCCTGTGTCCTGTCACTCCAGGCCCTCGGAAATCGTTCCTTTCCCTCTGTGTCCCGGGGTTCCTGGCCCCATTTGGGGTCTGTGTCCGTGCCCCGGAGTCCCTGGCCCCGTTTGGGGTCTGTGTCCCTGCCCCGGGGGTCCCTGTTTGTCCTCTGGGCTCCGTGTCCTCCTCTGGATTCCCATATCCCGTGTCCCACTCCCGGTGCCCTCCCCATGCCCCAGGCCCTCGGAAATCGTCCCTTTCCCTCTGTGCCCCGGGGCTCCTAACCCGTTTGGGGTCTGTGTCCGTGCCCCGGGATTCCTGCCCCGTTTGGGGTCTGTGTCCCTGCCCCAGGGTCCCCGTTTGTCCTCTGGGCTCCGTGTCCTCCTCTGGATTCCCATATCCCGTGTCCCACTCCCGGTGCCCTCCCCGTGCTCCAGGCCCTCAGAAATCGTCCCTTTCCCTCTGTGCCCCTGGGTCCCTGGCCCCGTTTGGGGTCTGTGTCCCTGCCCCGGGGGTCCCTGTTTGTCCTCTGGGCTCCGTGCCCTCCTCTGGAGTCCCTGGCCCCGTTTGGGGTCTGTGTCCCTGCCCCGGAGTCCCTGGCCCCGTTTGGGGTCTGTGTCCCTGCCCCAGGGTCCCCGTTTGTCCTCTGGGCTCCGTGCCCTCCTCTGGAGTCCCCGGCCCGGGGTCTGTGTCCCTGCCCCGGGGGTCCCTGTTTGTCCTCTGGGCTCCGTGCCCTCCTCTGGAGTCCCTGGCCTGAGCCCCACTCCCGGTGCCCTCCCCGTGCTCCAGGCCCTCAGAAATCGTCCCTTTTCCCCTGTGCCCCGGGGTCCCTGGCCCTGTTTGGCGTCTGTGTCCCTGCCCCAGGGTCCCCGTTTGTCCTCCGGGCACCGTGCCCTCCTCCGGAGTCCCTGCCCCAGGGTCCCCGTTTGTCCTCCGGGCTCCGTGCCCTCCTCTGGAGTCCCTGGCCCCGTTTGGGGTCTGTGTCCCTGCCCCGGAGTCCCTGGCCCCGTTCGGGGTCTGGCCCCGGAGTCCCTGGCCCCGTTTGGGGTCTGTGTCCCTGCCCCGGAGTCCCTGGCCCCGTTTGGGGTCTGTGTCCCTGCCCCAGGGTCCCCGTTTGTCCTCTGGGCTCCGTGCCCTCCTCTGGAGTCCCTGGCCCATGCCCCGCTCTCGGTGCCCTCCCCACGTGCCCCGTCGGGCGGCGCCACGTGCCCCGGCACCACGTGCGTTGTACCACGTGCTCCTCTGTCACGTGCCCACACCACGTGCACATCTGTGGCGGGCGCGCCGGCGGCCCCCCCCAAGCCCCCGCCCCCCCACATGCGGCGCCGTCATGTTGGGGGGGGGAGTGCCCTGAGGGGCGGTTTGGGAATTGTTTCCCAAAGTTTCCGAAATTCCGACATTCGGGATTACACACGTTCATAAACCTCGTTAATGAGCGCGGAAAGGCTTTTTGCATGGGTATGAGCACGCTAAGGGGCTTTAAAAAGGCTTTCAGCCTCTTCCTCTGCGTGTTTTAATGCACGTTTGTTTTTCTTACAGCTGCCGTATAAAAATGGTAAATATCAAAATATATTCGTGAGCAAACATCATCTGAAACAAAGTGGTTTTGGCTCCTGGGCCAAAGTCTTCAGTTAAGGACCAACCAAAACCTCCCCTCCTCCAAATGCAACTTCTAAGGGTTCAGTTTAGTCATAATTACATACACAAGGGCCTGGATTCCTGTGGGTTTTGTAGCTCTAAGGGAAATGCTGACACCTTCCACCATCCCAGGTTGCTCCACCCTGGCCTTGGACACTTCCAGAGATGGTTTCTTCATTTTCAGCAAAATCATATTTAATAGCCTCTTAGGAATGTCTCTGCTTTATTTTCTTCATAGCAACAGAGGAGTATTTTTAGTGTGAGGTATCTTGGTGCTGTAAATATGAATTTAATTGTTCTAATTAAACCCAGCCTCTGGATTATCCTTTTGTTTGTTTATTTGGTAGCAAATAATTTGCTCATGTTTTACCAATATCAAACTTATATTGGTAAATAATTTGTATTATAATATTTATATTAAATAATTTGTGTTATAATCAACAAAGAGATACCTGTGGATAAGAGGAAATAAGGGAATATTTATCAGGAAAGGCACCTTTTTTTAATCCCTTGATGAAACATAAAAGCAATTCTAACCCATATTTGTTATGTTTCATTTCTAAAGCACTGATTTCTTTGCCTGCAGGATTGGATACCAAACTTCTTCTGCCTTGCCTGGAGTTTTGCAGTTTGTCAGAGATCCCCCTCTAATGGATAATTCTGTAAATCCAGTTGGGAGCAGATTGGAGAGAGGCTTAAAAACCAGGATTGCAGCAATCAGAGTCATTAAATAAACAAACCTACCATGCCCTGCTTCTAGGGCCAGGTAATGCTTTTATTTTAGGAGAAACTACTGCACATTTTTATGTGTTTTGTTCCACAGGTTTGGTTGGGGTTTTTTTCCCTGAGACTTCCAAAACAAAAAAAAAAGTAAAAGGATTCTTCAGCTTTGTTTGAAGTTTTTGCATTCACAACTATTAATGTTTCCAGCTGAGGTAGATTAAGAGTGTTTGGCTTGTTGGACATTAAAAGACTCCCTTTAGAAACTTCCCATATCAAAGGAGAGTTGATATAAGAATATTTGCAAATTCAGGGATTGTTTGAGGTTCTTCTTTTTGGTTTTTAAATCGCCTGGAAACGCCTCATAATTCTCCTTCCACCATGTATTTGTTTAGAACAGAAGCACAGAACCTCTTTTTTAAATGTGTGTCAAAACGTACCTGAAAAACCTTTTTATGTTCATTAAAAATTAAGGGAGAAACTCCCATCGTTTTATTGTGGAAAAACAGGGGTTTCTCTGTTACTGCTTCATGCTTTTAACCCTCTCAATCCAAATCTGAGTAAAAACTCTGAAAATGAAACTCTCACTCCCAAGGGGTGGATAAATATGACCTAATAGATAAATAAATAATAAGTTTTGGGAGTTATTGGTGTCCCTCCCACAGCCACAGTGCAGCAATCACACAATATATGAAATATCCTATTAAATATGCCACTGCTTTAGGCTGCATGACGTATTTTAACAATACACTTTAAAACAAGGGGGTTTTTTGTTAACAGCCACTAAAAATGACATTTATTATTCCAAGTGGGATGGAGAAATTAATTATTTTAATGTGAAATTGCAGGTGTGTGATCAGGTAATTCTCATGTTGTGACTCCACAAGGTGAATTGCTTTATTTGTGACACAAACTGTATCTCTTACCTCCCCTTTAGAGTCACACTTGTCTTCAGTCTTGCCTAATTTAGGCTTAATTAGGTGCAGACATCAAAGTGTTGTCAGTCACCAATCCAGCAGCTGAAGCACACAAAGGTGAATTAATTAATTTGTTTGTTTGTTTGTATGTGAGGCAAAATCAACTTGAAACCTGGAAGTCTTAAAACTTTCAGTGCTGTGATCATTCTGTGGGAATAAAGCCAGAGGGTGCTACCTAGGAATGGCATTTTTTTGGTCTTTACTCCCTTTACCTTGTCAAGGTTGAATGAAATTTTTAATTTATTTGAATTTATTTCGTTCTGTAAGTTTAAATCCTCGGTTTTCCTACTTTAGAAAAATCATAATTTCAGAAAATAATGGGAGAAAAATCTCTTTGCCCTTGGGCACAAAGTGCACCTGGAATGTTTTCCTCTGGAAGTTCAATGGGAGCAGACTCCAAGCCAAGGAATCTGCCGGAGGAACAGCGATATTTAATGTGAGGATGGAATTTTTTTCTTCCCAAAGGGAAGGAATCCCTCTTCCCAGGGATCCTCTCTGCCTGAGAAAAGCAGAAACAAATGTTATTACTGCCCCAGGGTAAGGAGGTGGGAGACGAGGATTTGCAGTCCCAGCTCCTGAGGAGGCAGCAGCCAAAGAGAAGATCTTGATTTAAGGCTGGATTTCCTCTCATCCTCTTTTTTCTTGTTGGTTTGGAACTTCTGCAAGGATCATTTATCTCTTCCTAGAGCAGGAAAAACTCAAAAAACCACCGAGATGTGTCACCAGCTGCTGCTTTTAAAAGCAAAATTCCTTCTCTGGGTGCCTTTTTGGGTTTTTTTTCCACAAGCTCAAACCACGAGTACAAATTTCTTTCCAAAATGGATACTGATCCACTTTTATGTAATGCTGGGCTTGCTCAATTACAGAAATTAATCCTTCAGCAGCTAATAATACTCAGCATTTAGTGCTTTCACCTTCAGACTTTCTGTTTAAAGCAACTAATTAAGTCTCCCAGTGCCCCCAGAGGCTGCTGCTATCCTGGTTTTACAGGGGAGGTTAAATTACTTGTCACTGGCCAGAGCAGCATCGGTGTCAGATCTGCTGCTTTGTTACAACCTCTGCTTTCCCTGTTTTCTTCTCCTTTTCCTTTATTTAGGCTCTGAA
>NW_008236768.1:322096-324431 GCF_000691975.1 Corvus brachyrhynchos
CGTGAATCAACTTAAAAACTCTGGATTTGGTCCTGAGGTGTGGCCACAATTCAGACCTTCGGTTTGAGGAGAAAAGCTGAAAGTTCAGCAGTTTTTCTGAGCCATTTTTCTCTTCATTTTTCAAATTAACGTTCCCTTTTCTTGATTGGAAAATACCCTGAGTTCTTGGTCAGGAAAAATTCCAGGACAAAAAGAGGCTGTGCTGCCTCATTGTCTCTTGCCAGGTGTGGATAAACTACAATGTTGATGCTTTTCTAGGCACAAACAGCTCGTTTTCCCTCCACTTTTCTCATATCTGTGGAAGGAGAAACCTGCCTGGAAATGGATTTTTCCACATGGAAGTCTGTACCAGCTGTGATAAGACAGCTGCTTCCAGGTTAAACAGGAATGTTTGGAAATCAGGATGTTTTTCCTCCCTGAGAACATCAATGGATGCAACTTTTCTTTACAAAAGTCCCAGAATTTAGGTTGGAAAAGACCTCCAGGATAACTGAGTCCAACCTTTCACAAGATCAGAGTCTCTTTTAGGATTCCTCTTCCTCCCAGGATCAAACAATTCTCTGTTCCACTTCATAACCTCAGGTTCTCGTGTTTTATCTGCAGATATCACAGGAAGAAGGTGAGGGGCTGGCCTTGACCCCTGTGGATCCCTCCTGCCTCACCAGGATCCTCCAATTCCCTGATTCTCAGCCAGGTATTGAATTTCAGGAAGCAAATTTGTGGATTATTGGGTCTGTAACTCACAGCAATGTTTGCATTTTCCACGGAGGGATGTAAAAGTGGGAACAATCAGCTTGTCCAGGAAGGTGAAGCCACTGTGTGGACAAAGGAATTTTATCCACTGGATGTCTGGAAATCAGGAGCTGCTGGCACAGCAGCTGCTGGCTGAGTTTCAGTGCTTTCATCAGCATTGCAGCACCCAGCTCTGAGCTCCTCTTGCCTCACTTGCCCTTTGGGATGGAGTCTGGATCCTTACAGGATTCCTTTACCCAAATTCCCACTCCCTACAGGCAAACTACCTGGAAATTAGTGCAGCTGCTGGTAACCAGCATGGGAAGTGCTGGAAATTGCCCTGCTCCTCTTTGGGGACACTCGCTCCCTTCCCACAGTGGCAGGAAGTGCAGATGGAATCTCAAACCCCATTTCAGAAAATCCTCACAAGGCTGCCAGCTCCTCGCTTTTAGTTCAGGTCCTGCTGATCCAATTACCCCAATTTAAATGTGTCAAATAATTAAAGCTCCTGAGCGAAGTTGGGATAAGTTAACGGGTCGATGTGAAAGATACTGTGCCCTACTTTCAGTGGGGTTTGTGGTGCAGCTGGAGTCCTTTTGTCATTGGTGGCCACGCTGCAGGAAGGACAGAGGACATGGAGCTTGTGCAGATGATCCTGCCAGGATTTTTCCGAGTGTGGCCCCCAATAAAGCAGGAAAACACAACCCTTCCCCATGGCTCAGCTCTGGTGGTGCCAGAACTCCTCTGTGCTGGCATCTGCTGCCCTGGTGTCCCACAGAGCGTCACCTCACACCTTGGGGTCACACTGCAGCACCCCAAACACGGGGGCAGCACCGGAGGGGGGACACTGGAGACCAGGGATGACACCTGGCTCACAAAACAGGGAGGAGGAGAAAGGCTGGAAGCAGAGTGTGAGCAGTGGTGTTATCATCACCCGTGTTACCACTCGTGTTCATGCTGCCGGGATGGAATTCTGGATTCCATCCATGGGTTAGAGGGTTTTGGGGAACAGAGGGTTCCAGTGCACAGAGAATTCCAAGGATTAGAGGATTTGGGGTTGCAGAAGGTTCCAGAGAGACAAAAGGTTCGCTCCTGCCCACGGATGGCAGCCGAGGGTGGCATCAGCTCCTCTGGCCACACTGGCACCTCCTGAGGGGATGATGGAGAATGAGTCCCTCCAGTTCCAGGCCCTCGCAGCCTCCCTTCTCCCAAGGCATTTTCCCATCTCCTAACCACGTATTCATGGTTTATTATTAATTTTCCACTCGTATAAACGGCTTCATCAAGGAGGGAACAACAAAGAGCGGCCTTATCCCTGAGTCTAGACTACGACTACAGAATGGGGTTTCATGGAATCGTGGAATGGTTTTGGTTGGGAAGGACCTCAAAGCCCATCCCATGGGCAGGGACACCTTCCCCCAGTGTCCCAAGTGGCTTTGGACACTGCCAGGGATCCAGGGGCAGCCACAGCTGCTCTGGGAATTCCATGCCGGCGTCTCCCCACGCTCCCAGCGAGGAATTCCTTCCCAATATCCCATCTGGCAGTGGGAAGCCATTCCCTGCGTTGGTGACAGCCAGCGCCCATCGGTGCCCCGGAGCCACC
>NW_008236768.1:328218-329511 GCF_000691975.1 Corvus brachyrhynchos
TCCACCTCCCTGCTTCGTTTTTCCCCTGTGTCTAATCTCCATCACTTTTTTATCTCAGCTCCAAGCTGGGAATGTGCCTGTACCCATTTCCCATGGGATGCAAACTGAGCAAATCCCTTTCTCCCAGGGTCCTGAGCTTCCTGCTGCTGGGACAGCAAATCCCCTCAGCATTTCCTTGGGTGAAAAACGAGGTTCACTCTTGGTAAAATTTTAAGAAAAATTTAATAAAAGGGACAATTAGGAGACAACAGCAGAAAGGGTGTTACGGCCGGCCGGGTGCTTTGGCAGAGATCCAAAGGCACACCTTTTCATCCAAAATATCACCTTTAAAAGTACATCGCTTATTTTGTATTCATCACCATCATGCATAATTCATTAATTCTTTGGAGTTGCTGAGTATCATCTTATCAGTCTTATCTTTTTCCTTGGCTCATTCCGTCTGGTTTCGGGGTTTTTTTTTTTTTTTTCTTTTACATTTCCCCCCCCGATACTTCCCAAACTGACCACCCAAACTACAGCCATTCTACAGCGTTACATTACAGAACCCAGGCAAAGCTTTTCTAACATTAAGAAACATTAAAAAACCAACATCACAATCCATTCATAACAATTCTGGAACACGCGAAAAGCCAACACCACAGTACATTTGTAACAGAGGGATCCGCCGGAGCGACCAGCGGCAATGCGCTCCTGGCCGCGGAGGGATCCGCCGGAGGGACTACTTGTGATGCGGTTCTGGCCGCGGAAGGCTCAGCGGTGATGCAGCCTAGCCCGCGGAGTGATCCGCAAGGAGGGACTATTTGTGATGCGCTCCTGGCCGCGGAGGGATCACCGGTGATGCGACCGGCCGCGGAGTGATCCGCCGAGTGATCCGCCAGGAGGAACTATTTGTGATGCGGTCCTGGCCGCGGAGGGATCAGCGGTGATGCCTCCCCGCCCGCGGAGCTGGGAAAAAACGAGCTTCACTCTTTGTAAAGTTTTAAGGAAAGTTTCAGAAAAGGGACAATTAGGAGACAACAGCAAAAGGGCGTTACTGCCGGGGGCTTCGGCAGAGAGCCAAAGGCACAACTCTACATCCAAAAGATCGGCTTTAAAAGTAAGGTTTTCCAGGAATGTGAAGACCCCCCCGATCCTTCCCAAACTGACCACCCAAACTACAGCCATTCTACAGCGTTACATTACAGAACCCAGGCAAAGCTTTTCTAACATTAAGAAACATTAAAAAACCAACATCACAATCCATTCATAACAATTCTGGAACACGCGAAAAGCCACCACCACAGTACATTTGTA
>NW_008236768.1:330152-339471 GCF_000691975.1 Corvus brachyrhynchos
CGGTGATGCGCCCGGCCGCGGAGTGATCCGCCGAGTGATCCGCCAGGAGGAACTATTTGTGATGCGGTCCTGGCCGCGGAGGGATCAGCGGTGATGCCTCCCCGCCCGCGGAGCTGGGAAAAAACGAGCTTCACTCTTTGTAAAGTTTTAAGGAAAGTTTCAGAAAAGGGACAATTAGGAGACAACAGCAAAAGGGCGTTACTGCCGGGGGCTTCGGCAGAGAGCCAAAGGCACAACTCTACATCCAAAAGATCGGCTTTAAAAGTAAGGTTTTCCAGGAATGTGAAGACCCCCCCGATCCTTCCCAAACTGACCACCCAAACTACAGCCATTCTACAGCGTTACATTACAGAACCCCGGCAAAGCTTTTCTAACATTAAGGAACATAAAAAAACCAACATCACAGTCCATCCATAACAATTCTGGAACATGCGAAAAGCCAATACCACAGTACATTTATAACAAGCCCCTCTTTTTTGGGGTTTGCTCCTTGTGGCTGCACGGTGCCCCAGAGGGTACCAAACCCCCTCCCTGCCCTGTGGCCGAGTTTGCCCTGCCCTGATCGCCGGGAACAGACGGCTCTGCTGAGCTGCTGCTTTGTGATTTCTTGCAAGGCAGTCCCTGGTTTTCGGGCCACGGAGCAGTGTTTGGAGTGATTTTCCTCTGCATCCAGGTGCGCGGAGGCGCCTTTCCCTGACAGGGAAATGAATGTCCCTGCAAAGAGAAGCTGCAGTGAGGGAGTGAGAGGAGGTGCAAGCCGGGGGGAGCAGCACGTGGACTTCTAGAGATGCCCTTGGCTGAACCCCAGCCAGGAGCACCAAGGCAGGTGCAGTCAATGAGCTCAGCCTCCCCAGGACGTTCCTTAAAGGTACTAAAACACTTTATCCCGAATCTGTTCGCTATTTTTGTCTCTTGGAGTGCTTTGGGCTTGGACTCCCCCACCGAATCTCTCTGAAAACTCGTGTCTAGGTCTGAATCCCGCTCTGTTGTCACACGGCTGAAAACAGGGCAGAAACACTGACACAAATCTGAGGAGCGATGGCTCCAAAAGCTTCTCCCTCCACAGCAAACCTCAGGTTTGTGCTCCCTGGTTGTGCAGCAGAGGCTGGGGGCAGCTGAGCCGGCTGTGTGAGTAATGCAGTTACTAAACGACCGTGTCAGAGGCCGCAGACAGGGCTGAGAGGTGAGAATGACCGAGAGCAAACAAAGAAGTGGAGCTCAGTGGGAAAAATCTTCCAGGTTGCACAAGAAAATAGAGGACAAGGACAAAGCATGAGTTAAAGGCAGCTGTCAGTCAGGAGACCCCGCCCCACACCCGGGCTAGAAACTGTGGTGCAAGAAAGATCTAAAGGAAACAATAAAACCCCGATTTCTTCTCTCTGCCTCCCTTTTGAAGAGATCTGGGGGCTCACCTGGGGCAGAACCTCCTCCACCCCCTGCTCCCACTCTTTGGGGTGTCCTCTCCGGGAGGAGGTGGCTCATCCCTGGCCCTGCCGTTGTCTCTGGGTTTTTTGAGCAGATCCCCCTCAGGAAGAGGCTCCTGTGAACGGGAGGGCAGAGCCCACCTCGGGCCAGGACACTCAAGGACAGCCTGGGTGACATCTGTGTTCAGATTACACAGGCAGGGCTGGATTTAGTCCTCTCCAGACTCTGGCACCTCTCGTGCCCACTGTTCCCCTCTAGGCAAAACGTGGTGCTGGTGCAGGGCCCGAATTGATGCCGTCTGTCCCTCCTTGGCGCGGGGGGTGCTGTCCCCAGGCTCCTGGCCGTGTGTCACCGTGTCCCCACCTGACAGGTCCCTCTCCTTTGCCCTGCTCAGTCCATTGCTGCTCTGCTGAGACCGTAAATTAAGAGGACAAATAACGATTTGCTCTCGTGGCAATGGTGAAATAAGCAGCTATTCTTGAAGAAATCAATTGGGAGGCCGTGGAGAGGAAGCTCATCTGAGAACCAAGGAGGAAATGAGAGCAGTGAGCAGTTTTACATCCTCTCCTGATGGCCACTGAGTCAGACTCCCCGGGCAGGGAGCAAATCAGAAATGCTTGATCCATCCCCCGGATCCCTGTGTCCTCCCCAAACATTCCCTGCGACCTTCCCACAGCTTCCCTGTAAGGAGAGGCCAAAGGGGAGGCGTCCGGGTCTTTGCTCAGGCAGCACCTGGAGCCAGGTGAAGAACACCTTTAGGAACAGGGAAATGAATTAAATCATCCCTTCTTTTCCTTAGAGTTGCTGCTGCCGGAGTCTCAGTGGATATCCACCGGGACAAGTCATTCTTAAGCTCTCAGGGGCCGTGGGATATTGAATTTTGCCCTTCCCCCCTGTGCTGGGAGCAAACGCTGGCAGGGATGAGACCTGGATCCCTTCCAGTTGCCATCAGGCACTCGCTGAACACGTCTGTGTCTCAGCCAGATCTTTGTCCTTTCAGTCATTTGCTTTGGTTCTCCTTAATTATCTGCGAAGGCCAGCCCTGGGGGGATGTAAGTGGTTTTATTTACACGTGCCCTTTTCGCTGCTGGGGCTGCACTGGTGTGGGGACTCCCGGCTGGGAGCAGGAAAAGAAGTGTCAGCATTTCAGGGACTGAATTCAGTGTGCACTTAAAGCACAGGGGACAGGAGGGCTGTAACGGGAGATAGAACACGACACTGAATCCCAGGGCTGTCTTTAAAAGCTTTGTAGTGTTTTGGGAAGCAGGACGGCAGCAGCTTGGCCTGGGTGCTCCTCAAGCAGAGCTCCTGCTGCAGCTCAGGTCTGGCTGTCACCTCCTGCATGTCCCTCAGCATATCCAGCCCTGTCTCTGTCCTCACCTGCCTGCACTCTGCTTGGTCAATCTGCTGAACGGATGGAGTTGGTTTAGATTGGAGATTATGGAAAAGTTCTTCCCTGTGAGGGTGGGGAGGGGCTGGGATGGAATTCTCAGAGAAGCTGTGGCTGCCCCTGGATCCCTGGAAGTGCCCAAGACCAGGCTGGAGCAACCTGGAACAGTGGGAGGTGTCCTAGGAGTGGAACTGGGTGAGCTTTAAGGTCCTTCCAAGCCAAACTGTTCAGGGATTCTGGAGGTAGAGGCATTTTCCATGTAATGCCCCAGCTGTGAGTTCTCAGAGGTGTGCCCTGCGATTTGCAGCCTTTCTGGCTTTTCTCCCCTCTGGGTTTGCGTTGCTGCCTGCTCTTCCTGGCTGCTTTTTGTTGTGCTCCACCACGGAGGCTCCTGGGAGCTTTTGTTTTGGGGAGTTTGCTTTAACCTTGTCAGACCAGTGAGTATTGAAAGCAGGTTTGCAGCACAGCCAGGAGCTGCACAATGAAATTCTTGTGCGAGCTGGGTGCGATTTGTATCATCTGATGGATTTAAAAACCCAACAAGCAAACAAACAAAGACTTTCATAGAATCCCAGAATGGTTTGGCTTAGAAAAACCTTAAAAATCATCTAATTCCACCCCCTGCCATGGGCAGGTACACCTTCCACTCTTCCAGGGTGCTCCAGCCTGGCCTTGGACACTTCTGGGGATCCAGGAACAGCCACAGCTGCTCTGGGCACCCTGTGCCAGGGCCTCCCCACCCTCACAGGGAGGAATTCCATCCCAGTATCCCATCTAACCCTGCCCTGTGACAGTGGGAAGCCATTCCCTGTGTCCTCATACTCCAGGCCCTTGGAAACTGTCTCTTTTTTCCCTGCACTGCAAAAGGACCACAAACATCTCCATGCTGTCCCCAGGCAGAGCATGCTGGGGACACCCAGCTTGGCACCACCTCGTCCCTTTTAGGGCTTTGGGTACGGCCCCGTGGATGGACGGGAGTACAGGGATAGGATCCTGGATGGACAGGAGCCCGGGAACAGCTGCTGTGCCCAAGGAATGATCTCCCAGGAGGGTTTTCCATCAGGCAGCAGCATCATGTGGGCAGGACTGGAAATGCTGGAGCCTTCCAGGCTCCTCCGTGGCCTTCTCCCAGCAGCCAGCACCTGCTGCCAAGGGACTCACTCCAGTTGCACGGCTCACCCAATTATCTCCCATGACAGGGGAAAAAACCTTGTTCAGTGATGAGAAATCATTGCAGACGAGAAACTCTGTGAATATTCAGGGCAGACGGAGCCCCTAAAGGTGCCTGGTTGTGTTGGGGAATAACAGCTGGACTTTTCCATCGCTAGGGAATGAATCCCTGTGGAAGCAGCACGAGGAAGGAACCTCAGAGCAGCTGAGAGACACCTGAGGAGGAGCTGAGGAGAGGGGACACCTACTAACTGCACGGGCCTGTAGCCTCCTGCCCTTACTAACAAATGTCAACAACTCGGTAAAGTCCTGCCTCTGTTCTTCCCAAAATGAGCCCAGCATTTGGGGGTTTTAGGGGCAGGAACATCAATTTTTCCTGTGTGTCAAAGATAAGTCATAATCCATGTGAGAATGGAGCCTGGAAAATTTGAATCTCATTCCAAAAATCCAGGCAGAGAGGATGTGGAGACCCTCGTGCTGTCACAAGAGATCTGAGTCAGGGCTGGCACCTGGGAACAGGCTGGGAACTGGGAGGTGGGAAGGAAATAAAATATTCCCTGCTAAGTTTCAGGGCTGGGTTTGGAAAGCACCAGGTGCATTTGGATTGATGGGACAGGCTGTTCATGGCAACTGGGAGTGCTTGGAATGGGAAGGAAACACAGGAGTCTGGATTTTGGGGAGCTCCACAAAGCAGGATTGTGCCTGTGCCTTGCAGCTGCCGGGGGGGGTGTTGGGGGTGTTCCAGCACATCAGATTTCACTGGATTTGGGTGCTGAGTGTGGCCAGTGCCGTGTGTCTGACCAGAGTCAGAGGCATCCCCCAAGCCCTGGTGCAGCTGGACTGTTGTGTCATGGAAAACATTCCTTCCTTCCCCTGGAACGCTCCAGTTACATCCTGATCCCTGAGATGCAGCATCTCTGCTCAGCTCAGATATTCCTGGCTCCAAAATCCCAGCAGTGCTGGGCTCAGGACTTGCCTTCAGCAGCTGCATGTTTGGGAGGTGAAGAGTTTCCTTGAATTCATGGGGAGACTTGCTTTAATCCTGGGATGTGAGCCCTGGCTGCAGGATGTGCTTCCCAGGCGTGAGTCAGGGGAGGAAGAGCTGAGGGGAAGGAGCTTTTTGTGCTCAATTCCTGCCTCCATCCATCCATCCATCCATCCATCCATCCATCCATCCATCCATCCCTCCATCCATCCATCCCTCCCTCCCTCCATCCATCCCTCCCTCCATCCATCCCTCCCTCCATCCTTCCATCCATCCATCCATCCATCCATCCATCCCTCCATCCATCCATCCCTCTCTCCATCCATCCATCCATCCATCCCTCTCTCCATCCATCCATCCCTCCATCCCTCCATCCCTCCATCCCTCCATCCCTCCATCCATCCCTCTCTCCATCCATCCCTCTCTCCATCCATCCATCCATCCATCCATCCATCCATCCATCCATCCATCCATCCCTCCATTCCCCTACAGCTCCACCCTGCAGATATCCTACAAAACAGAATTAATACAACAGCCCTAAAATCCTGTTCCTGGGGAAGCTGCCATGAGCTGAGCACTCAGGGATGAGAGATGGTGGAAGAAAGCTTCAAATCGGGCTAAAAATAATATAAACCCTGATCATAACCCTGCCCCAATGGCTGTGCTGTGAGGGACTATCAGCTGTGCCCCAAAAATGAGGTTTTGGGGGTCTTTTCGTGTTCTTACCTGGAAATTTTCAGCCTGTCCTTGGGTACAAGGACTTGTCTCAAGTGTGTAGGAGAGGACAAGCTCTAGAGGAAGGTACAAACCTGTGCCTGGGGTGAAACTCCCTCAGTTTTTGTGCCAAGGGGATTTTCCAAGTGCAAGGTCCCTGGGAAGCGAGAGCTGCTGTCTCCACACAGGATGGTGGGGACAGACAGGAGGCACAAACAGCCACAGGCTTTTCTTTGCTCAGGCATCAGCAAAGGATGATTCCAGCTTCTCCCCCAGCTTCTAAAATTGGGATTTAGAGGAGTCCCAGGGATGTGGAGGGCTCCGGGGCAGAAACCCAGAACTCTTGGAAAAACAACTCACGGGAATGCCGGAGAGCTTGGGTCCTGATAAGAGGGGCATGAAGTGACGCCAGCAGGGACAGTGGGGAGCTGCTGCTCCCTGCCCAGAGCCTCGTGAGGGGCTGGTGTGGACTTGGGAAGAACACAGGAAAGGGGAATGGCAGGAGTGCAACACGAGCGGCAGGAAATCGCTGCACTTCCCCCTTTCCTCAGCTTCCCCCTGCCCTGACATCCCTGTTTTCCTGTCCTGCAGGGAGCAGCCAATCTTCAGCACCAGGGCCCATGTTTTCCAGATCGACCCTGCCACCAAAAGGAACTGGATCCCTGCCAGCAAACACGCCCTGACCGTCTCCTACTTCTACGATGCCACCCGCAACGTGTACAGGATCATCAGCGTGGGGGGCACCAAGGTAGGGCACACGCCCTGCTGGCATCACACAGCAGCTTCTGCCCCACAAAAGCAGCTGTTCCCCCACAAAAGCAGCTGTTCCCCCACAAAAGCAGCTTCTCCCCCACAAAAGCAGCTTCTCCCAGCCCAAACCTGCCCTGGTGTGGGTGGTTTTGGTGTCAAATCAGGCAGTTCTTAGCACAGGCATTTCGGTGTCTTCCTGCAGGGCGTGGAAGGTAAAACATCCCTGCCCCCGTGCTCAGGTGTGTTGGGTGACACTGATGATCAAAAAGGTGCCTCCGGGTCTGATGTTGTCCCTTCTTTCCCCACTCTGCTGTCACAGAAGGGTTTTCTGAGAGCTTTTATCCTGTGCTGAATCCAGTGCTGCAGACACTGTGAAACAACAGAGGCTGAGGGAGGCTCAGAGGTGAAGTCACCTCCACAAAAGATGATTTACTCTCCCTAAACTGCTCCTGATGGGCATTTCCCTGGCTGGTTCCTGAAGCTCTCTGATGGCAGAGAGTGTTCCAGGCAGCTGATTTTGCTGCTCCCCTACCCAGCAGAGAGGGTTGTGTAATAGCTTGTCCTGAGTGCTGGTTAAACCTTTTATTTTTCCCCTTCTTGCCACAAAAAGGGAGAACATCAGAAAGTTGTTGAGGCCCCAGAGACAAACTGTCTCTCATCATCTTTTCCAGCACTGGAGGAAGCTGGTGGTACTGAGGGTTTTTTTTTTCCTTTTTCAGTAGAAAAGATCATTGAGATTCATTTGTGTCACGTAGTCAGACTTTTGGTCACCAAAAACCTGGACTGTTGTTTTATAAATTAAAAGCCAGGGATTTCTACCCCTAATTCCCAGAGTTCTCAAGGGTTCTGGTGGTCCAGTGAGTGACATCCCAGCCGTGGCAGGAGGTTGGATTGAGATAATCTTTAAGGTCCCTTCCAACCCAAAGCACTCCCTGATTCCCCGATCAATCCCACACCAGGGCAGCAGCCTGGGGTTTCCTGACTCACACTGCCTCTCTCCACAGGCAATCATCAACAGCACCATCACCCCCAACATGACCTTCACAAAGACATCCCAGAAATTTGGGCAGTGGGCTGACAGCAGAGCCAACACCGTGTACGGGCTGGGCTTTGCCTCGGAGCAACACCTGTCCCAGGTAATGCTGCAGGGAGACCTCTGAAAACCCTCAGGGGAGCTCAGCCTCTGCAGAAAATCCTTAGGGACCTGCTGGAATGCTGCTCTCACCGGGATAAAGTGTAATTTGAGGTGCAAAGATACTAAAACCAGCTTTAAAGTGGCATTTGCAGAGTGCTTTGAGCATCACAAACGGAGCTGAGTCTGCAGGCCCCGTTTCCATCGTTGCTGTTTAGCTGAACCCACAGCCCCGAGTGCCAAATTCAGGGGTTATTCCCTGAATTTTATTCTTTAAGAGAAATTAAAAAGCATTTTAAATGAAGTTGCAGACAGAGGAGGAACCCAGGCATCAGCTCTGCTTGTTGCACATTTCAGCACAGCCCCACAGTGACTTTTCCCCTCCCCTCCAGTTTGCAGAGAAATTCCAGGAAGTGAAGGAAGCAGCTCGTTTGGCCAGGGAGAAGTCCCAGGATAAAACAGAGCTGACCAATCCTGCCCTGAACATCACCTCCCACCAGGTAATGCTTGGGAACAGGGAAGAGGGATGAGGAAAAGGGGAGAAAATGGTCCCTGTGGTGCTCTCCTCTTGCTCTCATCCCATTCTCTGCCAGAGCTTTATTGCCAGTCAGGCTGGACAGTGGTTTTGGTAACACCAGTGGCCCTGAGGTCACATAATACAGATGAATTAATTAATTAGTGCTTGAGTGGAGCCCCTGGGAAGGCTCACACTGCTCCCTCTTTGCCAGTTAAACTGTCAAACCCGTATCATATCTCACAAAGCCATGCGGGGGGTGTGGGCGTTTCTCGTCGTGGTGGTGGTTGGAATTTTGTTGTTGTTTGTTTGGTGGTTTTTTGTAATTTCCAATCATTTTTTCCTGCCTTTTCTGAGGCTGCAGGAGGTTCTTCTCAGCCAGAAAGCTGGAGCCCATCACAGCTCATTCCCACATCATTCCACTGGCAATCTCCCTGCGCAGCTAAACCGGAATGGGAGCTGTGGGGAGCTCTGTGCTGCTCTTCCCTGTGGAGAAGCAGCTCCATGCTGGTGCTGGAGGTGCCCTCCCAAGGAGTTTTGCTCCAGAGGTGGCTCTGCCATCCCCAGAGCTCCTGGCAGCAGGAGGGGAGCAGTGGGCTGGAGGACACGGCGTTCCCTGGGATGGGCACAGATGGGAAGGCAGCAGCAGAGGAGGAGGGAGTGTGAACAGTACCTTGGCCTGCAGGGAGAAGAGGGAGGTGGTGGCTTTGCAGAGACTGGAAATGTCACGTGGGGTGCAAAAATGGGGGAAATCTGCCTGAATGTTGGCTCACTCCAAGCCCTGTCCTAATGGGTGGCAGGTAAAGAAGGGAGTAGATTATCCCTTGGAGAAACAAAGTTTTTGGAGTCTTTTGGAGACAGATTCCTGGCCAGCTTCAGCCTCCACCTCCCAGCTGCAGCCTCCATCTCCTAGCTGCCCTGGCTGGGAGCAGAGATTCCCCCTGTTCTCCTGTTTGCAGCAGGCAGAGCTGCTCAGGTGCCTCAGCAGGACACGCTCCTGTCCCCTGTGCTGAGGTGGCGCCTGGCAGAGGAGCATGGGGAGGTCACGCACAGCTCAGGGACCTGGCCCAAGGCTCTGCTCATTCTCCTGCCTTGACTCAGCAGTGCTAAAACTGAGCCCTGTTCCCATCCCAGCCTGCTCCTCTCCGAGTGGGAGCGCCTGGACACGGGCAGGGCCCTGCCTGCAGTGACAGTGACACGTGTGGTGTCCCCTGCTTGCACAGCCTGTCCCGCATTCCT
>NW_008236768.1:339508-344632 GCF_000691975.1 Corvus brachyrhynchos
CCTGCCCTCCCCACCATCCCTTCTGCCACTGTCCCAGCTGCTGATTCCTGGCCTGTGCATTAGCAGAGCTCCAGACACGAGTTTCATCTCTGAATAATTGATTGTGTGTCTGTTTGCAAGTGAGCACAGAGCGGATCTGTCTCCTGGAATTAAATCAGGCCTCCCTTCATTTCTGCATCTGCGCTACTTTCTTCATGCTTCACATTTTCTGGGCTGGGGAATTCCCAGAATAGCATCTCTTCCTTGTCCTCTGGTACCTTTTAGGGCCAATCCCCATCCCATTTAGCAGCCCCAATCTCAGGGTGTATCCTTGGGGAGAATGGAAGAGACACAACAGTGAGGAGCATCTTCAACTCTTCCCAGGTTCACACCACAGGAGGAGCTTCTGCCCCTTCCTGCCTCCGTTTCTGAAGTGTGCAGGAGCAGGAGCCATGGAGAAGGATTAACTGTAGGGGCAGAGGCTGTTTTTTCTCCCACACCTTTGGAAAATGGGTGCCAGAGTCCCCTGAGCAATGACAGAGTTTTTCTCCCTGAGAATGTCACCTGGTGTCTGAATTCCAGCTGAACCGAACCCAGGAGGCCTGGCAGCTCTGTGTTTGGAGTTTAAATCTTCCCACTGCTCTGAGAACCAGCAAGAAAATCCTCTGAGGAATTCAGCAAAGGCTTGAAAAGGCCACTTTGAGCAGCTGAAGTTTGGGCCTGGCCACGGGACTCAGGTGACAGGCTGTGACACCGATGGCATTTCTCAGGGGGAGCTGAGGGCCAGAGAATTCCCTGTATCCCAGCAGGAGGGAGGGATGGCTGTGAGCTGTGAGGCCACTGCCCTGGGATCTGGTGTGCCCTGCACTGGGATCTGTCCCCCCCTGCACTGGGATCTGTCCCCCCCTGCACTGGGATCACTGCCCCAGCCCAGTGTGGAGACAGGGACAGGGAGGATGTGGCGCTGCTGGAAGAGCAAAGCACCAACCTCCCTGTCCAAGAGAGAGCTCCCAGAGCCACCCCTGTGCCATGGCTGAGGGGGTTTGTCACCTCCTGTCACCTCCTGTCACCTCCTGTCACCTCCTGTCACCTCCTGTCACCTCCTGTCACCTCTTGTCTCGTGGACAAACCCAGCTCTCCCTGAGCTGGCAGGGATCCAGGTTGGTCCCAGGAGTGCAGGGGCTGAGAATTGACCCCGTGAACCCAGGCTGGGTTCGTGGCCACAGGGCCAGTCCAGGCCTCACTGCTGGTGGTGACCACCCCTCCTTCATCCCCCAGGTACTTCCCAGCCCCATCATCAGCTCCAATGGGCCGGGAGAGGATAAATTATTCCGGAGCCAGAGTGCTGATGTGGAGATAACAACGGAGAAGGAGAGGCTGAAGAAGATGCTCTCAGAAGGGTGAGGCTGCCACGAGTGCTCCTGACTCCCAAACTCTGTGCTCTGGCAGCATTTGGTGCATGGCTTTGTCATCCCAAATAATTCTGAGCAATTCTACTCCTTTAGATCTCAGAGTAATGTCCCGTGTCTGCTTCTCAAACCCTCCACTGGATTCATTTCCCCCTTTCCCAGCGGGAAGTTGCTCCAGCTTGGAAATGTGCTGCTCAGGCAGCGTGGGAAGGAGGATGCTCTGTGCCTGCAGCAGGGATGGGTTGATGCCAGTTATCTGCAGATCAGTAGTTTGTGATACCAGGAGATGTTCACACTTTTCCAGCTGGCCCAGGGCTGTGTTTGTGTTAATTCCCCTGATGATTCCAGCAAAGTCCCTGCTGCTTCCTCTCTTTGTCTCTTCAAAAGACTTGGGGCTGGATTCTGCCCTGTGGCTCCTGTCAAGCTCCCAGCTGAACACTTAAGAGTATTTTTAAATCAAAAGCAAAGTGTCCTTTGCTACTTTCTCCTGAGTCTGGGCTTTATTCAAAGCAAACTCTGCTCTAATACGGATTTTTGAAATGGATTCACAATCCCACGTTGCAGAACCCCTTCAGAGTACCTGGATCTCCCCCACCCCATTAACCTCAGTGTCGTTTGTGCAGCTTCAAGTTTGAAAGCCAAATATTATCCAGAGATAAAGGACAGAGGGGGAGATTCAGAGCTGGAGGAAGTGTTTAAATTTGGGAAGCTGGAGAGAAACCTATGGAAGAAGAGCACTCAGAATGGGGAGAGAAGCCTCCACCCCTCTCCTGAACCTCTCCCGAACCTCTCCTGCTCTCTCCCCCAGCTCCGTGAGCGAGGTGCAGTGGGAAGCTGAGTTCTTCAGCCTCCAGGACAACAACAACAAGCTGGTGGCTGCTCTGCACGAGGCCAACGCCAACGTGGACCAGTGGAAGAAGCAGCTGACGGCGTATCAGGAGGAGACGGAAACGCTGCGCCAGCGGGTGAGCTCGGGGCAAACCCCAGCCCAGATGCTGCCCTTGACCCCCTTTTGCCATCAAATCCAGCAGATCCAGGGTGCTGCATGAGCCTGGCAGGGAAATCATGTCAAGAAATGAGGTTGTGTGTGCTGAGTCCTTGTGGGGAAAGGGAGGAAACCAAAGTGCAAAGTCACAGAATTTCAGCTTCCCTTCAGATTTTCTGGAAGTAATTCCCAGCTTCCAGCAAGATTAAGGCCTGTTTGCCCCAGCCAGGCATCAGGGCGATGTGTGGCTGCTGACAGGAAGGATGAAGATTGCTCTGGCTGCTATAATTAGCTCGGATCCGAGCTGCAACATCATGAAACCCGTGTGGCGCAGCACAAACAAGCCCTTGTTCCCTTGGAATAACGGGATCTTTGACCTCCAGAGTGGCAGGGAGGTCACAGCCCGACTGTGTGGATCTGGGCAGGGGAGTGACAGTCACACGGGTGGCTTTGCTGGGAGGGTAGAGCCCTGGAGTGCTCGGAAAAGGCTTTTAAGGACAGCTGGGGTTTGGCTGGGAAAGGCCTCTGGAGCCTTGGAGAAGGAGGCACGGAGCCATTGCACTTGGAGATGGCTCATTGAGGAGCCAGCAGGGATTTGGAGCAATTAACAGCTGTTTGCACTCGATGGCTGTGGTGTGGCCAGGGTGTGCAGTAAACATCCATCCCTCAGGATTGCCGGTGCCTGGTGCTGGTTCCCAGTTCTTGTGGCTGGAACAGATTTTCTTCTGCTCTGCAGCAGGAGCAGCAGAGACCTCAGTGTGTGGCTGGCTGGGGGTGGTTCTGGGGCTGGCTGGGTCGGGCTGACTTTTCCCTGCCCCTGCTCTGTGCACACTCAGCTGAGAGCTGGGAAGGAGGATTTGGGGAGCCTCGGCTGGAGGACAACACTGGAGCCATGGCAGAATCACAGAAGAAAACTGTAACTCAGTGAAACATCTCAATTATTGTCCCTAAATCAGAGCATTTTGGTGGATTCTGGCCACCACCCTGTGATCCTGGCAGCTCACAGCCACCCTGGGCATGGATCCAGTGCTGTCCTGCTCCTGGGAACACCAGGATGTGCTGCCTGTCTGGGTGAGGTCCTTGTCACTGGAGGTGTTTGCAGAGCTCAGAGCAGCCCCAGTGGGAGCCTGGCCCCAGCGAAAGCTGCTGCAGCCCTTGTGATGAGCTTTAAAAATGAATCCTCCTCATGAATAATCCAAGCCACCGAGCTGAATGTTTCAGAGCTGGGGAGTACTCTTGGGCAAGCCCTTCCAGCTCAGCTGCTGAGCTGCAGCAACTCCCTTTTCCTAGGAAATCTCTTCCCAGAGGTGTAAATGGAGCTGGATCTTTGGGCTGGAGGCTCAGGTTCTTGGTGTCAGCCAGTTCAGCTGTGCTGAAGTGCAAAACTCCTGGAGAAAGCACAAAGTCTCTAAACTGGGTTTTTTAGCCACAAAGTGTTTCTGGGTGTGATCCAGGCAGAGCAGAAGGAATTTTTTCCTTCCAGCCCCAGGTGGGAGCTGCTGTGAACTCAGGTGGGTTTCCAGGGAAGCCTAAACATGGCAGAGAACGGCAGTGGGTGATGAGGGGGGAGGAAATTCCTGCAGCTCTGAGGGAGCCTCCCCTTGCAGGTGGCAGAGCTGGAGTCGCAGGGGACTCACGATTCCTCCAGCGAGAACAACAAGGAAGAGCTGAGCCAAACCCTGGAGGAGCTGGAGCTGCTGATCAAGGCTAAAGATGAGGTGAGACTGTGATAACCCCCCCAGCCTGTCAATCACCAGCAGCCTGTCAGTCATCAGAGCTGCTCTGAGCTCAGGGCCCTCGTTATTCCCTCCCCAGGAAGCAAAGCTGAGGAACAGGGAAGCACTGGGACATGCTGGACATGCTTCCCGTGTCCCCAGCCTGGAGTGGAGAGGCTCAGACCCTCTGCAGAGCTCTCTTACCCCTTCCCCTCTCAGCCATCTGTGGTGGCAGTTGGCCTCTGGTGTGGTAATTGCTCCTCCCTTTTGCTGCATTTAAATGAATGAATGATTTAAAGCAGGGTTTTAATTACAGAGGCTGTGGAGGAGGGGAGGTGTGGAGAGGATCTCTGCGATTTACACATCCCTGCTGCTGGCCTGGTGCAGGGATGGAGCCACAGAGCAGGGACTGAAGAAGGGAGGGAGGTGTTCTGGGGTTCCTGATCCTCAGAGGAGATCTCTGCCCCCTCCCCAGGCCTGGAGCAGAAGTGCTGGGGCAGAGCTGTGCAGGGGCTTTCACCCAGGTACAGCAGACGCAGCTCAGAAAGGGAGGTGTGAAAATGTGGAGCTGCCTGTGGTTCTGTGCTCCTTGGAGCCAGGGAAGAGGCCTTGGCTGGGAGCTGGGAGCTGTTCCTGCTGGCAGAGGGGTGGCTCTGACACGAGGCTCTCCCTCCCGTGCTCCAGGAGATCCAGATGCTGAAGAGCCAGAAGTGCGGCCGGTGGGAGGCGGAGGGGGAGCGCGAGGAGACGCTGCAGAAGCTGCAGGTAAAGGTGGCACACCTGGGACAGCTCAGCTCCCAGATCCATCCCCACATCTCCTTGGAGCCACAGAGGGAATGCCAGAGGGCTGCCACGCCTCTGGATGCTGGGAGCAGCTCCTTGCCTGTGTCTCTGCCTCCTGCCACCCTCCCTGTGTCCCTCAGGGATGTGACACAGGGCACAGAGAGCAGCCAGCAGCAATCCCAGCCTTCCTTTTCTCTCCTTGAGCACTTCCAGCAGCCCCTGACATGGGACTGTGGCAGAGCTTGGGGTGTCC
>NW_008236768.1:344763-345373 GCF_000691975.1 Corvus brachyrhynchos
GCTCCCGTGGCGGGAGCGGCCCCACCCAGCCAATCCCACCAGCCTGGAGGGGATCCACGTGGGGGGAGCTGCAGTTCCACACCCTCACACCGCGGGCAGGGCCTGGGGTGGGGACAGAGCTCACCCACGGTGGCTCAGGATAGGGACATCCCTCAGGGAAGGACATCCCTGGGGACACAGGGTGGCTGTGGGTGGCAGCAGGGCTGCTTGGGGGAGATCAGGGGCTCTGAGCAGCCACCTCAGTGCCGGCTGTCCCTGGCAGGAGCTGGAGGCCCGGAACGCAGAGCTGGAGCAGCGCCTTCACCTGGCTGAGCAGACCCTGGCCGAGACCCTGGCCGAGAGGGAGAAGATGCACAACGAGGTCACCAAGGTGGCCGAGATCATGGATGTGAAGATCTTCGAGCTCAGTGAGCTCAGGCAGGGACTGGCCAAGCTGGTGGAGAGCAACTGAGCAGCAGCAGAGCCGGAGCAGCCCACTGGGAGCAGGGGCAGCCTCAGCTGGGACTGGGCACCGAGAGCTCCTGTGGTCACAGGGCAGCCTCGTGGCCTGTCCGGGCAGGATTTGCCACCCCACCAGCAGCTGCCTGGGCAGAGGGGGCCACCACACCGC
>NW_008236768.1:345568-357736 GCF_000691975.1 Corvus brachyrhynchos
ACCAGCAGCTGCCTGGACAGAGTGGACACCAGACCAGCCACTCACTGCCCAGCGAGCCCCCAGAGCAGGGCAGAGAGGACCTGAGCTCCTGAATCCTCTCCAGGGAGCACCTGAGCCCCCAAATCCTCTCCAGGGAGCACCTGAAGTCCCAGCCAGATGTCTCTGGCCCCTGCCATGGCCGTGGCATGGCCCAGAGATGGCAGCTGTGCCCGTGCTGCCTTCCCACCTCCCTGCTGCCACACTGTGTCTCCCAGGTTTTTACATTTTCTAAGGGGAAGGGGCTGAGCCGCCTTGGTGGGGTTTTTTTCTGTAGTTTTTTAGGAAACCACTTGCCTTTTGCAAATCAGCTGCCTGTTTCCCTCACCGAGGGGAGGGAGGAGGAGTTTAGCACACCCAGGACAAGTTCCTCCTTTTCCTGTTCCCCAATCCTGTGTCTTTCCAGCAGGATCCAGTCACTGTCAGGAGCACCCCGAGGTCCCCACTTGCAGAGATGGGAGCTCCCCTGACCCCATGTCCTTCCCACTGCTCTTCCAGAAGAAAAACTGCAGGGTTTAAAGCCTGGCTGAGTTGAACACGGTGGGATTTAATGACTGGTGAAAACTTTGAGCTGAGCAGAGCAGAGGCTTGGTTGAGGACGGTGAATTTGGGAAATGGGACGTCCCTCAGGGCACAGCCACCAAGCTGCTGGGTTGGCATCTCTCCTGGCCTCTGAGGGCTGCAGTTAATTGAAATTAAATGGAGCAAGTCAACAGTTGCTCTTGGGTTCTTTTTTCCTTTTTTTCCCCCCCTCTTATATTGGGAAGCAGCCCCAGGGATGTCGTGCTCATGTCCTGCTCATGTCCTGCTCCTTGTGACGGGGACGGGTCCCAGCTGGATTCAAGGAGAGCAGGAGGTGTTGGGAGCACGCTGGGACCGGTGCCCTGAGGGGCCTGTGGGAAGTTTGGGAGTTACCCCTGAAGTTTGGGAGTTCTCCTAGATGTTGTCCAGCCTTTGGAACTGAGCAAGGCCTGAGGGAGGCCTGGGGAAAGCTGGAATTGTGTCCCTCACCTCTGTCATTCCCAGAGCCTGTGGGAGTGTCTGTAGCTGTAGTTGTAACCTTATAGGAGTGTTGATGGATTTGGATGTGTTTTGGGCTTGTATTTTTGTCCTCTTTGCCACTAAAAATTAGGCAAAGGCAGCAGAAATCCTGGGAATGTTCCCTGTGGAGAGGCCCTGCCTCTCCTCTCACTCACCTGGTGGCCGCAGAGGAACCCGCAGCTCCCCCACTCCGCTGCAAGTCAGGGCAGGACCCGGGTCTGGCACCTCGGGAATCTGCTGGAGTGGGGAGAGAACTGCTGGTGACTCTGTGCTGGATCGTGGCCAGGCAAAGCCCTTCCCTTTCCCAGGGAGACACAGGAATTCCCAGACCTGCGGAGCCAGGGAAGAGCTCTTCTCCTCTGGGTCTGGGTTTTTCTTTTTCCCTTGGTTAGTTTTTACTTTATTTTCATTTCTGTTGCATGAAGTGTTCTCACAACTGTCTGGGGCTGGAGCTGCTGTAGTAACATTTTGTTCCAAGGTATTGAAGAAGACAAGGAAGGAAGTGGGTGGCAAAAAATTTTTCGGGATTTGTTTCCCACCCCATGCCAGTGTTGGATATTTTCTCCCTCCAGGAGCACCTTCTTTTGAAATAGAGATCAGCTCCAAGCAAGGTGTGTTTGGTTTGCATCTCTGTCACTGCTGTGGAAGCAGGAGGGTGGGATTTGGGAGGCAAAAAGACCGGGAGAAAGTTCCTCATGTTCTCCACCAGGTTCTCTTGCGTGGCTGAGGTGGAGCTGGATCCTTAAATTCTGGCAGCAAAATTCCAGCCTTGCTTTGCTCCTTGGTGGGTGCCACACCTGGCTGAGTCACCTTTCCCAAGGCAGGGAGCTCCTGATCAAGCTGCTGCACATCCCAGCAGGACTCCCAGGAGGAAAACACACACAGGAGCTCCCCCAGCTCCAGGGAATTCCGTGCTGGTGGCCCCAGGACCTGCTCTGAGCCAGCTCAGGCAGCAGTGCAGCACCAAAAAGTTTTTCTGCCAGTTCCTTCTGCGTTTGATACCCTCAGAGCAACCCCTGAGGGCTCCACCTCGACCTGCAGCAGAGAACTGACCCTCTGAGAGGCTGGGCTGCGTGTGGAAAGGTCTAAAAGTCGTGCAATGAGGTCTAAAAATGATGTGAGAAGGTCCAAAAATGACGTGAGAAGGTCTAAAAATCGTGTGAGGAGGTCTATAAATGATGCAAGGTCTAAGTCATGCAGGGAGGTCTGAAGTCATTCAGGAAGGGGTATAAATCATGCAGTGAGTCACAAAATAAGGCATCTGCAGCTAATCCAAGCTCAAACTGTGGATTGGGGGATCTTCATGGATCACAGGGATCCTGCACAAGGATTCTGCCTCTTCCCAGGACTCAGAGCCCAACCTGGGCAGGTGCAGCCCCCTGTTCTGCCCTTGGCTCTTGTGGGATCAAAACGCAGCAGGAGCAAGGCCAGGCCCCTCATTAATCTCTGAGCAGCCTTTTCCAGGGTTCTGGAAGCTTTGTGGGATCTTCCCTGGGCCTGGCAGCCTCTGGGGCTGTCCCTGCCCACCCCAGGGCTGTGCCTGAGCCAGTGCCAGCCCTGGCCGTGCTCCTGAGCTCCCTCAGGCACCAGGGACAGAGGTGGCCACGTTCCCTGTGCCTCTCCCCCACCCGGGGCTGCTGGAGCCATCCTTTTCCTTGCCAGAATAATCTGGAAGTGGTTTTTTGATGAGCTCTGTCCTGCGCTCAGCATTTGTTCACAAAGGCCTTTCTCGAGGCCCTGTGATGGATGGCTCTGGGAGGCCTTTCCTCTGCAGCCTTCCCTCCTTCCACACTAATGAAATCCCATTTATCACCAGCTATTCCCACAATTCTGGGCTCAGCCAGGAGACAACTCCACTGGAGCTGTAGCAGCAGCACCAATTCCATCCATTTCCAAAGGGTTTTGGCTGTGGCTCGGAGCAGTGGCACCGACACGTCCCCACCCTGCCCTCTCCAGCCCTCACCCTGATTGATTTCTTATTTTTGTGCTTCCAAAGGGGAAAGTCCAGTGTGTTCCAACAGTGGCAAAGCTGCAGTTTTGTGTCTCCCACCAATAATTCCTGTCAGCAGCTCCATCCCAGCACCCTCCTGGCTGGGGGAGCTCCCGACCGCAGGTACCTGGAGAGGCCTCATGCTTTTGGCAAATTAGGATCTTAATTATTCACAGCAAAGCCAGCCAGAGCATTAATAAAGGGAAAATGATTCACAGAGGAGAGTGGGATGAGCAAAGAAAACGTCTTGGAGCCTTCCCCTGTCCACAGAACTTTGAGCTGAGCAGAAAGGGAGGATCCAGCCCCAAAACGAGGTCCTGCTGCCCAGCCCAGCCCCAGGAAACAGAGTTTTGGTGGAGATGGGAATGGGAGATGCCACCAGATGCAAATCCAGCCCTGCCAGCCCAGCTTTGATTCCTCCTCCTCCACAAAGGACAGAATTACCCTCCCTGAAGCCCTGCTGGACTTTAATTACCACCACCTCCGAGGTGCCTGGAGAGCCAAGAGGAGAAAAGGTCAGCGCAGGCCACGCTGGGTAATGTCTGAGTCCTCTGAGTGATTTTAAACAAGAGGTAAAAGTCATTCCCTTCCCCAGAAAGCCCCAGGTGATGCTGTTGTGTTGTTAAGACAGCCTCACATCGAAGTTATTTAACAGCCTGCCTTTGATAGCTGAATTTTTATCAGAGCGAGTTCCTGATGGAGGCAAAGCAACGAGGCGCTTTTGTTTCCAAGCTCCCCAGGATAAAACTTAAGGGAATTTGTAATTAAATAATGCCATTAATGAAAAAAGAGGTGACCTAACCCTGCTGAGCTCCTGCATCTGGGCTGCAGGGATCAGCTGCTCCCTTCCTCAGAGGAGAGGTTATTTTTAGTGCAGAAATGCTCTGTTTACACTTGACAGCACAGGGCAGCACAGGCCGTGCGTGTAACACCCCCCAAACACATGCACACCCTGCCAGACCATTCCCATGCACACCAGGGACAGGGAATTCAATGTGGGGGTTGGAAAACGGCCCCAAAAAAACCCCAGCAGGGCTCCCAGTGCCCTCTCCCGGAGCGATTTATCATTATTGTGGTGATTAGGGGGTGGTGTGGGGGGGTTGTTTGTGCTCCCAGGGAAAACAACGTACACTCATCATCTCCACCTCCCTCAGCTTCCCAACCAAATCCCAGCAGCTGGAATGGTGCTGGGAATGAGGCGCAGGAGATGAGGCAGCTCCAACAGGGAATCCAGAGGAACGGCGCCCGGAGCCCCTCGGCAACGCTCAGCCCTGCCAGGGTGAGCCAGGGAGTGGGAACCAGAGGGAGCAAATTCCGTATCCTTGGGTGCTGCTGGCACTGCAGCTGTAGGGAAGAGCCAGGTGGGATGGGTGGGAGGCTGGTGTCACTTCTGGTCCCATGGCATCATCAAGATCCCCGTGGCACCATCGCTGTCCCCATGGCATCACCTCTGTCCCCATGGCATCACCTCCATCCCCGTGACACCAGCCCTGTCCCCATGGCATCACCTCCATCCCCATGGCATCACCTCCATCCCCATGGCACCAGCCCTGTCCCCATGGCACCATCACTGTCCCCATGGCACCAGCCCTGTCCCCATGGCATCACCTCCGTCCCCGTGGCATCACCTCCGTCCCCGTGGCATCACCTCCATCCCCATGGCACCAGCCCTGTCCCCATGGCACCAGCCCTGTCCCCGTGGCACCAGCTGCAGTCCCAGCCCCATCTGTCCCAGGCCATTTTCCCCTCTGAGTTCCCTGGCACTCGAATGTCACTTGTCACCCTTCCCTCGGCTCCTCCCCCCGTGCCTGGCTGGTTTTTCCCAAGGGCTGTAGGACAGTGGGAACGCTGCCTGGGATCTGTCCCTCTGTTCCCACCAACCCCAGCTCAGACCCCAGCAGGCTCCAGGCAGAACCATTTCCCCCTCACCTGGAGATGTTCGTGCCCAGCCCTCGTTAGGGGACATCAAATCAGTGTCCGGGTGGCACAGGTGCCACCTCCCCTGTGACCCTGCCGTGCGCTGAGGTCTGAGAATTCAGGAGTGGCGCTGGGAATCCTGAGCAGGGATGAAAGGAGGGGGCTGAGCCTCTGCCGCAGGCTCCTGCCGTGCTCACAGCTTCTCCCTGCGAGGCCACAGCAGCGTCCCCAGCTCCCTGACAGCCACTGTCCCTCCCAGAGGTGACAGAATCCACATCTCAGCAGGGCTGGGAGCTGCTGCAGGGAGAGAGGGATGGGGGTGGATCAAACACAGCCAGCAGGAGGTTTGCTCAGCACAGGAGGAAGAAAATTCCAAGTGTTTCTTCCCTCGGTCCCAAGCCTGGAGTCCTGCTGCTGGCAGGGAGGGACGGGGACAATCCCAGTGTCCAGCATGTCCTGGGCAGCTGCAGCAAGCCCCGGGTGAGGGAATGTCATGGACAAGGGATTTACCAGCAAAATCCGGCTGGGAAGAGCCTGGAGGTGGAGCAGGGAAGGGGAAGGAGCTGCAGGATTTGGGATGGAGGAGAGCCCTGGGATGGAGGAGCAGGGTTGGGGTCAGCCCAAGGGAGAGGATCCAGGAGATTCCTGCCAGCAGCAGCCCCCAGCTGGGGCAGCCTGTGGGGGCAGCCCCGTCCCCTCCCGGCTTTTTGAAGCCAAATTTTCCCGTCCACCCCCAAAATGTTCAGGCCGAGCAGCCCTTGAGCTGCAATTCCCAGTGAACGCGGACTGGAGCCAGCAGCGAGGTGTCCAGCGCTCCCCAGCTGCCATCTGCCGGCAGAGCGGCCCCGGGAGGAGCCTGGGCAGCGAGGAAAGGCCATTCCTGGGGATAAAAACCAGCTTTTTAGGGCGTTCAGAACAGCAGAGTTTGTGTTCGCGAAGAGCATCCCAAGGTAAAGCGGCAGCAGCAGAGAGACACCAAACCTGGCCCTACAATTTCCCCCAATTTTTTCATTGCAGCTGCTTTTGTTCCAGATCCAGAGCTTTTACCCCGGGTGTGAAGGGGGTGCCAGCTCCTGAGGGGCCCTGCAGTGTCACCGGCCTGTCCCTGTCCCTGTCCCTGCTCAGCACAGCTGCAGGTGTGGGGGATTTATCAGGTGCTGAGCATCTCACCCAGGAGCGCCCCAGCTGCTCCCTTCTCCCTGGAAACTTCTGGGAAGGACCCCTTGGAGGGGTTTGTTCTTCCATGAGAGAGGGGCAGAGGTGGGGGAACGCTCCAGGAACAGACAAATATTGCCTTAAATGCACCCAAAAAAGAAAGGCAGCCTTGGCACGTGACCTGTCAGGAATTGCTTGGGAAGGTGGGAGGAAGGACTGAGGAGGATGAGGAGGGTGAAGGATTGAGGAGGATGAGGAAGGACTGAGGGAGGATGAGGAGGGTGCAGGACTCTGGGGGGTTTAGGAAGGTGCAGGAGTGGAGAAAGGTGAGGAGGGTGCAGGACTGAGGGAGGATGAGGAAGGACTGGAGGAGGACGAGGAAGGACTGAGGGAGGATGAGGAGGGTGCAGGACTGGAAGGTTTAGGAAGGTGCAGGAGTGGAGGAAGATGAGGAGGGTGCAGGACTGAGGGAGGATGAGGAAGGACTGAGGAGGATGAGGGGGGTGCAGGACTGAGGAGGATGAGGAAGGACTGAGGAGGATGAGGAGGGTCCAGGGCTCTCCCCCGCACCCCAGCCCAGCCTCAGCAGCCACACCCGGTCCAGGTGAGAGCAGCCGCAGCAGCGATGCTGAATTGGGAAGGGTTTCCATGGCAACGCAGGCAGGGAACCCCCAGACCCGCGGCTGCAGGAGGGGAGCGGGGCGGGCACAGCTCCTGCACAGCGCAGGGAACTCCCAGGCTGGGAATTTGAGGGATTTTGCTCCGTCCCGGGCAGCAGAGCAGCCTCTGTCCCTGCTCAGCCACTCCCAGCCGCACCCAGCGCTCTGATTCCCAGCTCGGGCTGCTCAGACAGCGCTGCATGAAAAGGAATTTGGAATAAATCTTCCAGACAAGATCCTTGATCAAACCCCGCGTGGCACAGGGGGAAGGAGAGGGAGAAACCCCACCAGGCTGAGGCGGAGACTTCAGACAGAGGGGTGGCAGCGTCTGCAGGAGTGACGCTCCCAGGGAGCAGCCTGGCTCCGGGAGGGTGGCTTTTAATCCCCACCCGACTCCCCAAAACAGCATTCCAAGGCTGTAGGATTTAGTATTCCAACAGCATCAGCCTGCTCCAAACCGCTGCTGCAGCTGCTCCCGGGCAGGGCAGGGCTTTTCCTTCCTGGAGGGCACCCAGGACAAAGGAGCAGCTCCAAACGCACCCTGAGGCCACCAGGGATGGACCTGGCCCCTCCCAGCCCGGGAACACCGGATGGATCCCTGAGGGAAATCAGGGAAAAGGCACCACAGGGAAGGAGCTGGGCTCAGGCTGCCTGAGGGATAAAACACCCCCAAAATGCTCAATCTTTACCCAAACCCCGTTTTCTCTCCACACAAGTGCTGCTCCCTACCCCAAAGGCCCCATAATTCCCCAATTCCCCCAAATATTCCAGTTTCCAGGCATGTGCAGCAATAAATATTTATTTGGGCACGGGCCACAGCCACTGTTTTTGTACAGGACAGAAATAACAGGGTTTCAGTCAGAGAAAAGGCACTGAGGATCAAAGCTGGGACAGGGCTGGCCAAAATCTGGGATTTTTTTTGTCTCCAGAGGGAAACAGAACTGGATTTTAGGATTGCTCAGCCCTCCCCAGCCTAACCCTGTTCCAAACACACCCAGGGAGGCCCCAAACCCAACTCTGGTTTCTCTGGATGGAACAAGGACCAAGGGAATCCTGCTCCTGGGGCTCTTCTGTGCAGGAACGATCTTGGAAATTCAGGAAAACGGGGCCCTGTCTCCAAACCTTAAACATACAAGGATTATTGCAAAAGCAGGATTATTCCCAAAGTCCCAGGATCAGCCCTTACACAACCTCCCCCGTGTTCCAGGAATTTTCCCCTCGGAAAACTCCAGGCTCTGGCACAGATGCTGAGCTCAGCTCGTCCCAGTATTTTTAGACTCTGGCTCAGGGGAGAATCTGTTGATCCAAGCAAGTGTGAGTGGCAATCAGAGCCCTCGGAAGGGGTAGTGACAGGGGAGCTTTATAAGAATCCAGGCCTGGCCTCTCCTTTGCTCCAGGAAGGAAAGATCCTCCTGAAAGGAATTCTACAGGAGACCGACCCAGCCTGCCAGGAATGGCCCCAGCTGTGCAGGAGGATGAAAACTCTTCCCAGTGAGGCTGGGGAGGGGCTGGGATGGATTCCCAGAGAAGCTGGGAATCCCTGGAAGTGTCCAAGGCTGGATAGGGCTTGGAACACCCTGGGTGGAACTGGATGAGGTTTAAGGTCCTTCCAACCCAAACCATCCTGGGATTCTGGGATTCTTCCCTTCTCCCCAACACCGATTTCAGGTCAGGAATGTCCATATTAAAGTGTTAAATCCCAATATTCCCAAAGCAGAGCAGGCCAGGCCAGGCCCAGGGATGTCACTGCTCCTCCTTCTCCATCTTCCTCTTCCTCCTCTCCATCCTCTTCTGCAATTTCCTCTTCAGCTGCAGCTGCTTCTTCCTCTCCAGGGTCTGCTGCACCTTCTCCCGACATTCCTTGTTTTTCTTCTTGATCTTGGCCAGCTCTGCTTTCCTTTTGGCCTCCAGGTCTGGGTCCTGCGGGGGCAAATGCCAGGACATCGGGGACAGGCCCAGGACATCGGGGACAGGCCCAGGACATCGGGGACAGGCCCAGGACAAGCCCTTGGCCTTTCCCAGGTGCCCACGACTGAGGAGGTTCCACAATTCAGACCCTTCTCCCTTTTCTCCAGAGCATTTTTAGCATCATAATATTTAATATTTTCGATCTCATAGTATTTCATATTTTTAAGATCCTAATGTTTCATATTTATTTTAGGATTATTTTAAATAAATCTTCCCCACCCAGAAGGGGAGTGAGCCCAGCAGTGAGGGAGGGAAGGAGGGACTGTCCTTCCCTTTGCCTTTCCCTTTTCCACACTTTATCGGCCTTTAAGAATTCATAAAGCAGCAGCTCTCACCTTCCCTTCAAGGATCATCTGTTTCCTCTTATTGATTTCTTTCTTCTCATCAAAATCCATCCCCTCCAGCTCCTGGAAAAGGGAAAAAGCAGCAGAGCAGTCGGGAATGGGAAGAGCAGCACAGCAGGAGCTCAGTGTGCTGGAAACTTCAGGGCTGCAGACCCAGAAACCTCAACCCTCAGCAGCAAAAAACCCTGAAAAACTGTGAAAAAACCGAGCAAACAACGGGCAGAGAGCAAACTGAGCCTCCCCCACATATCCCCGGGGTTCTGCAGGAATTTTTTCCCAGGATTTCCAGGGAACACACTCACGATTTCACACTCCCTCCTGGTGACGTTCACTTGGGTCAGGATGTCCAGCACAAGCTGCTCCTCCACGGAGAACTCCTTCAGCTTCAGCTCTAAACCAGGGTGAGACATTGAGAGGCTTACAAAATCCCAATCCTCAAGGGAAAAAAAATCCCAGTGCAGTCCCTGGAATGATCGGTGGGACTGGTTTATATTCTGTTGTTAAATGTTAGATTGTTACACGCTGTGATCATTGACTTCCTCAGCCTCCAAGGGATTAAATCCTCCCCTCTGCCTGCAATCCCCCACAGCACGGGATGTTGTATTTTTTGGTCCATTTCCCAGGGAAAAAAAAAAAAAAAGGGAATTTGAACCTGAAGCAACCTGGGCTGCTTTAATAAAGAGGAGCTCCACACGATTTCTCCTCCACTAAAAACAGCAGCAGAACAAACAAGGTCCTGCCTGACACCCCCAGGAGCTGAAATCAGGGGTTCAGCTGCTCCTGCTCTCTCCCAAGCCTTTGGCACACGTGGAGAAGGAACCTCCTGGCAGCAGGACCAGAGCCCCACTCACTGATCTCCTCCTCGATGGCGTGCACCAGGTGGATGTCGTACTGCGTCACCAGCGTGATGGCCATGCCCTTCCGCCCTGGCATGGGGGAAAAACAGGGATGGGGGAATCCTGGCAGGCACACAGGGATGAATCCAAGCCATTCCAAACCCATCCATCCCCGGGAGCCACCCTGGGGTGCTCAGAGGGCTCTTTTTGCTCTGAAATCCCGTTAACCATCGGCGCAGCTCCACGTTGGTGTGACCCATCCTAACACACACCAGGGCAGGATCCCAGTGATCCCAGCGGATCTGAGGACACTCCTGGGACACCCATGCAGGGCCCAGCCCCTCCCTGGATCCCCGTGGCCCCCGGAGCAGCCGTGGTGGCCCCGCTCACCCGCGCGCGCCGTCCGCCCCACGCGGTGGATGTAGATCTTGGGCAGCCCGGGGGTGTTGTGGTTGATGACGACCTGGACTGCAGGAATGTCCAAACCTCTGGAATGCAGGGGGAAAAAAAAACCAAACAAACAACCCACCCAGATGTTGAAAAACAGCTTTAATGTCATAGGGTTGTAAAATGCCAGAATGGTTTGGGGTGGAAGGGACCTTAAAGCCCATCCAGCTCCACGCCCTGCCTTGGCCAGGGACACTTCCACTATCCCAAGGATCTCAGTTTCATTCCTAGCTTCCTCCAGGAGTCCCATATCCTCATGGAGAGAGGCTTTACTGGCTGACTGGAGAACAAACTCCTTCCTCACACAGTTAAACAATTCCCTCTCCCCTCGGAGCTGCTCCCTGGCAGCCCCAAGGAACCCCACAGGAACCACAGCACCCACAGGCTGCAAACCACAGCTCAGAGAGGTTGGGAACAGCCCTGTCCCACCCAAAAGTGGGGGATTTGAGGGTCTGCTCTTGCTAAACTCAGCCTAAACTGGTTCTGGTGAACAAATCCAGGTGTGAGCGCTTCTGTTTTACCTGGCAGCGACATCAGTGGCGATGAGGATCTTGAAGATGCTGGACTTGAACTTGGCCAAAGCTGCAAATCTCTGTTTCTGTGAGCAGAAAGTTCCGTGTGAGGGGTGTGGGATCCACCTGGAAGCAGCCACCTGCCAGGGCTGTGCCTCCCTCACCTGCTTCATCATGGAATGCAGAGCCACAGAGGGGAATTTGTATTTCCTCAGCATCATGTTCAGCACCTGGCAGTCCCTTGAAAGGAGAAAAAAAACCAGGAAAACAATCAGGATGCACCAAAGGAATGGATCAGGACAGAGCTGGGACAGGCAGGGACACCTCCCACTATCCCAGGGTGCTCCAGCCCGGCCTGGGACACTTCCAGGGATGGGAAAACCGTGCCAGGGCACAAGGAAACAACCCCGAGGGAAAACCCCACTCACTTGCAGGTTTTAGTGAAGATGATGATGGCCCAGTCGTCGTGCTCGTCCTGGAAGGTCTGCACCAGGTGCACCAGGTAGGCATCCTTCACCGCCTCTGGCACCAGCAGGTACCGCTGCTCCAGCTGCTCCACCGTGCGCACCCTGCGGCCGGCAGTGGGCACAGGCAGCGGGCACAGGCAGCGGGCACAGGGAGAGCCCGGCTTTGCTGAGGCTGGGAAGCCCTCCAGGATCACCCAGGCCAAGCTGTGCCCGTCCCAAACCGCGCCCAGCCCTTCCCTGGACGCCTCCCTGAGTAGTTCCGAGCCCTGGCCACCCTTTCCAGGAGGAAATTCCCGCTGATGGGAACAGCTTGGGGCCGTTCCCTCCTGTCCTGGTGTCCCCTGGGATCCCCCCCCGGCTGTGCCCTCCTGGCAGGGACTGGTGGAGATTGGGAATGTCCCCCCTGATCCCGCTCTGCTCCAGGCTGAGCCCCTTCCCAGCTCCCTCAGGAATTCTCCAGCTCCTTCCCAGCTCCCTTCAGGAATTCCCAGCCCCTTCCCAACTGGGAATTCTCCAGCCCTTTCCCGGCTCCCTCAGGGATACTCCAGCCCTTTCCCAGCTCCCTCAGGTGCTCCAGCCCCTCCACATCCTTGTCCCGACGCCCCAAAAGGCCTCAGCAGCGCCAGCACAGCGCGTGGGACACGCAGCAGGGGAAAAGCAGCAGAAGGAGCAGCAAACAGGGGAAGAACCCGACTCGTGGGCACTCACTCGGATGCAGCCTCCCAGAAGAAGGGCCTGTTGGCAGCCAGGGCCCTGAGCTCCGTCAGGGTGGCCGTGAGGGGGGCACTGAGCAGCA
>NW_008236768.1:357911-358307 GCF_000691975.1 Corvus brachyrhynchos
TACCAGGAATTTGAGCTTCTTGAGGCTGAAGGTGCTGGAGCTGCGCAGGTGGTCAGCGAGGCGCCCGGGGGTGGCGATGACCACGTGGGGCTTGCGGGACAGCTCCAGGGCCTGGGCCACCATGTCTGCAGGGAGAACCTCGGGAATGGCAGGGAATTGGGCAGGGAGCCCAGAACCAGCCGGGCTGTGAAGCTGGGGGATGCCACTCTGTGTGCTCCCAGCAGGATCTGCTGGGCAGCAGAGAATCCAACCAGGCTGGAATGGGAGCAGGGCCAGGGGCCAGGGAAGGGCTGGAGCAGGGACAGGACCGAGGGGAAGGGCTGGAGCAGGGACAGGACCGAGGGGAGGGCTGGAGCAGGGACAGGACCAAGAGGAAGGGCTGGGGCAGGGGCGGGG
>NW_008236768.1:358433-359277 GCF_000691975.1 Corvus brachyrhynchos
CGCTGGAGCATGGACAGGAACCAGAGAAGGGCTGGAGCAGGGACAGGACCAAGAGGAAGGGCTGGAGCAGGGACAGGGGACAGGGAAGGGCTGGAGCAGGGACAGGAACCAGAGAAGGGCTGGAGCTGTGTCTGGGGTTGGGATGGGGATCCGGGAAAGGCTCCTCCCCCCGAGGGTGCTGGGGCACGGAATTCCCCCAGGGAACGGTCCCCAAGGCTGGCAGAGCTCCAGGAGCGTTCGGACACCGCTCCGAGGCACAGGATGGGATTCTGGGGTGTCAGGAATGGTCGGGACGGTCCCTCCCAGCTCAGGGAGTGAGCGGAATTCCTCCTCTACCCCCGTCGGGCTCCGAGGGGGAGGCAGAAGCTCGGGATGCCCCGCAGGACTCACCCAGGCCGCCCACCACCACACAATCCTTCAGGCCCAGGGGTTTGCCCAGCACTCGGAACTGCTCGGCGATCTGATACGCCAGCTCCCTGCGGGGAGGGACAGCTCAGCCGGGCCCCGGCTCTCCGGGACCCTCCCGGGGCTCTCTGGGGCTCTCGGTACCTGGTGGGCGTCAGCACGAGGCAGAAGATGCCGTAGGGATCCTCGGACAGCACCTGCAGCACGGGCAGCACGAAGGCCGCCGTCTTCCCGCTGCCCGTCTTGGCGCAGCCCCGGCAGTCCCGGCCTGCGGGAGGCACCGGGGCAGCGTCAGCGGCCGGGCCCGCGATCCGGGACGGGGGAAAGGGGCCGGGGGGGCGGGGGGGGGGGCGGGGGGGGGGGGCGGGGGCCGCGGAGGGCGAGAAAGAGCAGCAGTGGGGCGAGCGGCGCCGCCATCTTGGCCGAGCTGCGGAGCGAT
>NW_008236768.1:359795-360587 GCF_000691975.1 Corvus brachyrhynchos
GTGTGGGGCTGGTTTGTTGTGGATGTCTGAAGCCCTCAGAGGTTCTTGTTTCCTCCCTCCCTTCAGCCGTCCAGCCTGGAGAAGGAGGTGGAGAGGGACGTGTTCCTGTTCCGAGCCTACATCGCCCAGGTGAGGCTGACTGGGGTTTCATAGGAACTGTGGAACTGTTTGGGCTGGGAGGACCTTCAAACCAACCTTCCACTGTCGCCAAGCCCCGTCCAGCCCGGCCTTGGGCACATCCAGGGGCAGCCACGGCTGCTCTGGGAATTCCCTCCCAGTATCCCATCCATCCCCGCCCTCTGGGAAGCCCTTCCCTGTGTCCTGATCCCCCTGAGTTCTGCTCCAACTCCAGCCTGCCTTTCCTGCCTTTCCTAGAGGAAATACGGGGTGGTCCTGGACGAGATCAAGGCCAGCGCCAGCGCGGAGCTGCAGGCAGTGAGGATGTTCGCAGAGTTCCTGTCCAGCGAGAGCCAGAGGTGAGGGCTGCTCCTCCCCTCTCCCCACGGGGGACAATCTGCAGAGTTGTGGGGTTTGTGGTGGTGCAGTGAGTGTGGAAAAGGCAGAATTCCACAGAATCCCAGAGCTGTGGGACTCTGTGACTTGGAGGGGGTTTAAGGATTATCCAAACCTCCCACCAGCTCCAAGTCTCATCCAGCCAGGCCTTGGACCCTGCCAGGGGCAGCCTCAGCCTCTCCCATCGTTGTCCCTCATCCAGCCAGCCCCAGGTTCCCTCTCTCCCTGCCCACAGGGATGCAATTGTGGCAGATCTGGACAAGAAGATGGCCAAGAGCG
>NW_008236768.1:360620-362459 GCF_000691975.1 Corvus brachyrhynchos
GGCTCCCATCTCCTCCCACGAGCAGAATGCTGACGCTGCCCTGCGCAGCCTGCACCAGGGCGAGAGCCTGGAATGGTGAGGGAATTCCCAGCTGGGACCAGGGCCGTGCTCCTCTCCACAGCCTGAGGGGCTGCCTGAGCCTTGGCAGCACCCAGAGGCTCCTCAGAGGTTTTGCTTTCGAGGCACTCGGGGATTTGGGGCTTTTCCTGCAGCTCCAGGGTTCTGGTTCCCGAGGGGGATGGGAGAGCCTGGTATTGATCCGGGTGGGCTCCGTGCCAGGGAGGGAGCTGGCAGCGCTGCAGCTCTGGGAGTCGGAGTGGTTGGGGCTGGGAGGGGCCTTCAGGGTCATCCCAGGGTGCTCCAAGCCCTGTCCAGCCTTTCCTTGGACGCTCCCAGGGGTGGGAATTCTCTGGGAATCTGTGCCTGAGCTGGATCAGTCCGTCTTTCGTTGTCCTTGCAGCTTGGCCATGATGATCCAGATCCTCCTGAAGCTCGACAGGCTCGACCTGGCCAGGTGGGATTTCCCTTTCCCTTCTCCTTCTCCTGGTGTTTGTGTGGGGAGAGCCTGGAAAAGGGAACACCCAGCACCTTCTGTGCTGCAGAATTGTGCTTTGAAAGGCACAAAGCCCTGGAGGTGACAGAGCTGGAGCTCGAGGTTTGATCTCCCCTCCAGCAGGACGTGTTTGGAATCTCTCTCCTGCATGTGAGAATCAAACCAGGCCTCTCCTGGTGAAATATTTGCTGTTTGTCACATTCCCAGCATGGAAAACTCAAGAGGAGAACCCCCAAGGTTTTGGTTTTTGTGTTGAAACCACCTTTCCTTTGTGATTCCTGCAGGAAGGAGCTGAAGAAAATGCAGGAGCAGGATGAGGACGCGACCCTGACCCAGCTGGCCACAGCCTGGGTGAACCTGGCCATGGTGGGTACCTCCCTGCTCCCAGGAAGCAGCCAAAACACACTCAAATATTCCCAAAACATTCCCGAGGAGGTTGGGGAGCTGCTCTGCTGCCCCAATCCAGACTCCAAGACAACAAATATCCCAAAAGATGTTTGGGAATGAGGCAAAACCACTCGGTTTGGGAGTGCAGGGGGCTGAATAAACTCCTAAAATTCCACGGAATCCAGGCTTCCCCAGCCTGTTGTTCCATGAAAACAACTTCTGGCACTTGGCTTTGTTACAAAATCTCTCCCTGCCTTTACTGGGCTTCCTGAGAATCTGAACTTTCCCCTCTGAGTGGAGACCCCACCTCTTGGAGAACCTTCCTGCATCCAGAGCCTTTGGAGAGCCCAGGTGTCCATCTCTGTGTTTAATCCCCACCCCCCTCATTTTCCACCTCCTTTACGGCACCAAACACCCAAATTGCTTCTTTTGAAGTGGATTTTTCCTTCTGAAGCCAAAGCTGCCTCCTTTGGTCCCTTGAGTGGTGCTGAATTTGGACCATTTTTTGCATTTCTTTGCTCTGGGTTCTTCCTGAGCCGCCGGAATCCCGCGGATCCCAACCCCGGCAGCGTCACCCACAACAATCCCACCGTTCCCCCAAAGGCTTCACACACCCCACAGAGGAGCTTTGGTGGGGAATGAGGATCCCCAGCAGCAGGCAATGACCCTGTGCATGTTCCTCCTGCTTTTCCAGGGCGGGGAGAAGCTCCAGGATGCCTTTTACATCTTCCAGGAGCTGGCAGACAAATACTCCTCCACGCTGCTGCTGCTGAACGGCCAAGCCGCCTGCTGCATGGCCCAGGGCAAGTGGGACGACGCCGAGGGAGTGCTCCAGGAGGCTCTGGACAAGGTGCAGCCTGCACTTCCCAGAGCTGCCCAGCACAGGGAGGGTTTTTCCT
>NW_008236768.1:362511-365748 GCF_000691975.1 Corvus brachyrhynchos
TGGATCCCTCTGGCTGAGGGCAGGGCTGTCCTTGGGGTTCCGGAGGGTTTTGGGTTGGGAGGGGTTTAAGGATGATTTTATCTCCACAATCCCAGCTTGGCTCCAAGGTGGCTTGGGATACTTCCAGGGATGGGGCAGCCATGGATTCTCTGGGAATTCCATCCCAGGGAAGCATCTCTTCCCAAAATCCACCCTCTGGAAGCCACTCCCTGTGTCCTGGGCCTCTCTTGTCTCTCTGATAACGCCCCAAGTCCTTCCCTGCCTGTTCCTGCAGAGCTGGCCTGGGTTTTCCTGGGATAATCCAGGGCTTTTTGTTTTCCAGGACAGCAGCCACCCTGGAAAAATGAACCTCGTGGTCCTGTCCCAGCACTTGGGCAAACCCCCAGAGGTGAGGTTGGATTTGTTGGATTGGGTGTTCCCTGGGGGGTTTGGAATTCTGGGTGTCCCCAGCAGGATTTGGGGATTCATGGGATCATTGTGGGAGTGGGGAGCTCCCAGCTGCAGGGAAGTGGTGGTGGTACCTGGAGTGGTGGGAATTGTCCCTGCCCATGGAATTAGATGATCCCTAAGGTCCTTCCAACCCAAACCATTCCATAATTCCAGGTTCTTGAGGGAAAAGGGCAGAAAAACCATTTTGGGTTCTAAATTCAGCTCCTCCTGATTTTTTTTTTTTTAACTTGAAACCACCACTGAAAGTTTATTTTTATTACTTACTACTTATTTTTATTACTTATTACACTTACAGTGTGTGTGCGTGGATCCCACTGGTTTGAACTGGGACACAGAGAAAATCGGGATTTTAGGTGTAAAAAAAACCACACTGGGGTGGGATTTGTTTCACTCTGTCAGCCCAAAATTTCAATTTCTCCTCCTCCCAGGTCACCAATCGTTACCTGTCGCAGCTGAAGGATGCTCACAAAAACCACCCCTTCATCAAGGAGTACCAGGCCAAGGTAGGGAAGGGAAGGGAATAGAAACAATAACAGAAATAAAGAAAATAAATTGAATTTCTCCACGTCCTGACGGGTTCTTTACAAACACCTTCTGAGGGGGCAGCTCCATCTCGTTCACTTTTTCCAGCTCTTTTGGGAATCCCAGACCTGGAAGAAAAGCTCTGAGATGCAGATTCTTAATCCAGGTGGAAATTTGTGCTCCAACAGGAAAAAAACCAGGAGAGGGAATTTGGGGAGAGGGGAAGGGAAAAGCAGCAAAATGGGAAAAAAAAAAACCCCCTAGGGATGCATGGGATGATGTTGCTGGAATTCCTTCAGCTTTAGGGAGCTGGTAGTGGTGTGTTCAGCTAGAGGAGGGTTAATAAATGTAAATTTGGGGATAAGTGATCGATAATAATTAATTAATAATTAATTTAATACATTTTTGGTTGGCTGTGGTTGCAGGAGAACGACTTTGACCGCCTGGCCCTGCAATATGCACCCAGTGCCTGAGCTGGGCTGGGACAGCCCTGGGACAGCCCTGCCAGCTGGGATTGACGTGGGAGTTCCCTCTGGGACATGGAAAATCCCCCCTGGAACTCCAAAAATTCCCTCTGGAACTCAGAAAATCCCCCCTGGAACACGAAAAATCCCCTCTGCACCCCAGCAGCTGTGGGAACACCCGAATTTGGGGGATGGAAGCCCCACCTGAGCCCTGAACTCTGCTTAAAGGACACTGCAGATCCAGATCCATTCCTAATAAAGCCTTTCCTGGATCTCTGTGGGCTTGGATTTCTGGGATTCCAGCCCTGAGCCCGGGGGGATCGCAGTGGTAGAGTGGGAAGGTGAATTTCCAGCATCTCCATAGATCGGTCCCCAGTTCTGCACCATCTCAGCCCATCAGGAGCCGGGAGAAGGATCCTGGGCTCAGATCCCAGAGAGGGAAAATCCCCAAATGAAAAGAATCCTCCTGTAAGAGGCTCAGGCTGAGGCTCAGGCAGTGAAGCAGAGCCAGGAGTGTCCTGCAGCGTCCTTGACACCAATCCCTGCCGGGAATGTCGAGGTCGAGCCTGGATTCGTGGGAATTCTTGTGGCCGTGGAGCCCTCCCTGACCCCGAATTCTGGGATTATCTTTGGAATTCTCCCTCGGGCAGGGGGAGCAGGGGGCTGTGCTCTGGCACCGCATCCCAGGGGGGTTCCTGGGTGCCCCCCTGGCCGTGCTGGCACTGAAAGGGCCCTTTGTGCCCAGCTTGGCTCCTTCCAGGCCAGGCTTTTTCAGGGGATGAATGTTCCCTTTGTGGAGCTGTCTGAGGGAGCCTGAAAGGGTCCTGTGTGTGCTCGGGGCAGCCCTGCCCCACTCCAGGGCCCTGATAAATTGACTGCAGAATGTAAACAGTCAGAGCAAGTGGCAGAGCAGGAGCCAGCAGGGGCTGGGAGACACCGGGGGGACACGGGGGCACCTCCAGAGCAACGAGTTTATGTTTCAGTTTGTGTTTCCTCCCTGCTGCCCCAGAGAAATTGGGGGTTGCAGACAACCTGAGGGACTCCAAATGAGGTTAAACTCGGTTTTATTTGGGGATTTTCCTTTCCCTGGCAGCTCCAGGGGTGCCTGGGATGAGGATGATGATGGAGCTCAGTGAGGTCTTTTCATCAGGGGTGACCTTTGGGAGGGAGTTCGATTTTCACAGGTGGATTTTATTATTCCAGACTCATCTTGAAGGTGACTTTCATAATTCCAAACCCTTAAACTGCAACAGGTGCCCAAAACTGAGCTGTGGGGGGAGATTGGACACACCTGGAAACTCCCGAGGAGCTTGGGAAGGGCCAGAGCTGCTCCGAGGTTTGTGCTGAGAGGGAGGGAAAAAATACCTGGAGAAACAATTTCCTTGGCTTATCAAATGAGTGAAACGCTGACAGGAGAAGGCTCAGGTAGGGATTTTGAACGTGCAGCTCCGTGCTCTTGAACCCGCCCCGAAGTGGCACCCGAACCCCCCAAATTCGCACCTGAATCCCCTGAACTGGCAGCTGAGACCCCCAAATTTGCCCTTGAACCTCCTAAATTGGCACCCGAGACCCCAAAGCAGCAGCTCCGTGTTGCCACATAATTGTGCCCAGCGCCTTCCAGCCCCGAGGGTTCCCCAGGGCAGTCACAGGAATTTCCCCACCGTTCCATCACCCCCGGTACCGAAATTTGGGGTTTTCCTCGCCCTTCCCCTCTTCAGCGCCTTCCCACCGCGTTGGTTTCGCTTTCTTTCCGCTCCCCGCGTCCCTCCCGAGCCGCTGCCCCCTCCGGGCGCCCCGGCCG
>NW_008236768.1:366281-366802 GCF_000691975.1 Corvus brachyrhynchos
ATCCGGGAGGGTGCAGCATCGCGTTGCGGCGGGGGGGCCCCCCCTGCTCCATTTCCCCCCGCCCCATCCCCCCCTGGATCCATCCCTGCATCCCTGCAGGGTTGAGGGTTTTTTCCTCCCGGTTATTCCCGGTTTATTCCCAGGTTGTTCCGTGGTTCCGTGCCTTTCCCGTGCCCGGGGGTTGCATCCTGTAGGATTTGAGCAGCGGCAGAGCCCCCCCTGCTCCTTTCCCCCTTATTTCCCCCCCCACGTTTCATCCCCGCAAGGTTGAGGTGATTTCTTCCCGGGTTATTCCGTGCCTTTCCCGGGGCTGCATCCCGAAGGATTTGAGCATCCCGGTGCGCCGGGAGAGCCCCCCCTGCTCCTTCCCCCCCTCCCGTTCCCATCCCCGCATCCCCACAAGGCTGAGGTTGTTCCTTCCCGGTTATTCCCGGCTTGTCCCTTGCCCGGGGGAAGGAGCGGGGTCACATCCCCGCGTGTCCCCCCGCGGTTTTGGGGCGGCGGAGCGATGGCGCGGGGCC
>NW_008236768.1:371407-374739 GCF_000691975.1 Corvus brachyrhynchos
ATCCGGGAGGGTGCAGCATCGCGTTGCGGCGGGGGGGCCCCCCCTGCTCCATTTCCCCCCGCCCCATCCCCCCCTGGATCCATCCCTGCATCCCTGCAGGGTTGAGGGTTTTTTCCTCCCGGTTATTCCCGGTTTATTCCCAGGTTGTTCCGTGGTTCCGTGCCTTTCCCGTGCCCGGGGGTTGCATCCTGTAGGATTTGAGCAGCGGCAGAGCCCCCCCTGCTCCTTTCCCCCTTATTTCCCCCCCACGTTTCCATCCCCGCAAGGTTGAGGTGATTTCTTCCCGGGTTATTCCGTGCCTTTCCCGGGGCTGCATCCCGAAGGATTTGAGCATCCCGGTGCGCCGGGAGAGCCCCCCCTGCTCCTTCCCCCCCAAGGGCAGAACTGCCGGAAATCTGGAGGATTTTGGGGTCAGGGGACAGCCCCGAGCTGGCGGGGACACCCTTTTGTCACCTCGCTGTGCCAGCGGGCCTTGGGGAGCTCCCGGAGCTGCTGGGACAGGCCTCGTTCCTCATTCCCCGGCTGAGCTGGATCCTCATGGATCAGGCAGCTCCCTGTGTCCCTGTGGGAGCCGCTGCTCCCCCTGCCCTAAAGGGGCTCCTCCTTTGCTTAATTGGGGTGCAAAGTCCAGCCCGAGCCCCCCAGACCCGTTTAGAGCTGCTGAAGGGGCTGTGGGTGAGGAAAGTGTTGGGAATTTGTGCCAGACTGGATTTTCCCTCATTCCCTGCCCCGTCTGGCTCTGATGGGCACCTGGCAGTGCTGGATTGAGGCCGGAGGGAGCCCCGGCTCTGCTGGAACAAACTGAAGCCGATTCCATTCGTGCTCCAGTTCCCCCTTGTGTGAGGCCCCCCCAGAGCGAGGGCTCAGCCCTGGGAGCCCACCCGGAGCTCTGGGAGGCTCCTGGCAGCTCCTGCGAGCACCAGGGCGTCGTTCCCTGGGGAAATGGGTCACTCCTGTAACTGCAGAAGGGCGAGGGGGGCTGAGCAGGGCTGGTTCCTGTGGCTCCATCTGCGTGTGGCTGCTCCTGATGAGATGCTGAGCGCGGTTCCGGCGGCATCAGCTTTCCCCCGGCAGCAGGGAGGGACAGCTCTGTCTCTCCAGGCCTGCATTTTGAAAAGATTGGAAGCTTTTCCTTGCTGGAGCTGCTGTGGGAGAGGAGGGGAGTTGTGGCTTTTCCATAAAACCCATCAGGAGGTCGGTTTGGATCAGGTGGGATCTCGCAGCCCCTGGAAGGGCAGTGCTGGGCTGGGGTGGTTGAGGGGAGAAAAAGGAACTGTTTCACCCTGGGAACTTCTTCCCTGGTCAGGATTTTGCTTTTTGGGGCATCCTTCCTCATTCTGAGCCTCTCCCTGTGAGAACCGAGAGCTGCCGGGGATGGAAATGACTCCTCCGGGTGCCCAGCACGTCCCTCCCTGCTCAGGAACCATCAATCTCACGGTCCTCCCTCGGCAGCTGGGCAGGAAGCGCCTCTCACCACAAGAGCATCGATGCACCTCGCTCAGCTCCGGCCACGAGGGCTGCTCTGAGAAACCTCTGAAGGTGCTGGAGCCTCTTCCTGTGCTCTCTGTGGGGTCAGAGCTGGTGCCTTGGGCTCTCCCCCAGCTCTTATCCCACCAAATCCCTGCTCCAGCAGGTTCCCCAGCCAGGCTGGAGCAGCAGCAGAGGTGGTGCAGGTTTGGGAAGGGTTTGGGTTGGGTTTGAGTGGATTTTCCAGCAGTTTTGGTGCTGGTGGTTTTCTCCTCATCCTTCTCAGAGCAAATTTTTGTCCTTTTGCTGCTTCTTCACAGAATCCTCAGTGCAAACACATCAAGGGGTTGTGTTGGAGTGGGAAATATCCCAGTTAGGGCAGGAAATGTGGATTAAAAGGTAAGGAAAGACCATCAGAGTCAGCTGTGCTGGCATGTGGACATCCCTGTGGGATTTATCTGTCCTTTCCCAGGCCTTGCCCGAGCCTCTGCTCTTTGTCCCACTGGTTTCTGGGTGCTCTGCAGGAGCTCCCTGGGGTTGCAGACCAGCTCCAGAAATTCAGACCAAGTTCTAGGGAAGTGCTGCTAGCCCTGGAATCCTTGGATTTGCCCCCTTGGTGCCACGTTGGTGTCCGAGCTGTGCCCTTGGAGCCAGGACTTGGATTAAAAAGCAGCAACCTGAGCACATCTGTGTTAATTAAACCCCCTGGAGGGCACCTGAGCCTGGAAAAGGAGCGGGGAAAAGCTGGGAGAAGCCCTTGGAGCTCTCTCCTTCCCCAGGCAGTGCCCTCGGGCAGGTAAATCCAGGAGAACCCTGGATTTAAGGCACAGCTGGAATTGCTGTGACCAGCCCCAGCCTCCAGCCCCCAACCCCGCCGAGCTGCTGGACTGGAAATCCCTGAAGGGAACTGGGAGTGAGTCCATGAAAATCGTCTGGGTGGGAAATCTGGGTCTGGGGGTGGTCAGGTGTCCCCTCTGTCCCCAAGGCTTTGTGCTGCAGAGGGCGGAACTCTCCAGGTTTGGCCCAGACAGGAGCTGGGTTTTTGTCCCGGTGGTGCCCAGATTTGTAGGACATCCCAGTGTCCTCTGCAGGGAAAAAGGTTGGAAAATGTGCTCAGGGAAGCAGGGCTGGAGGGGAGGGATTCCGAGCAGCCTCAGGGAGGATGTGGAAGCTGGAAATTAAGGATTCCTGGTGTCCCTTTCAGCGATTTAGGCAACTTTTCCTCACCCTGCAGCAGGGCCAGGATTTATTTTTCCAGTCCCCAGCACTGGGATAGGGGAATGTCCCCAGAAGTGACCCCCAGCACAGTCTGGGAGCAGAGCACACCGAGCTGGGGGGAGGCTCTGCTGTTCCCTCCTTTGAACACAAACCCTGGAAGCTCCAGAGGGGAGGAAAGCCACAACAAAGGGCCCTTTCTTTCTTCCCTGGGGCCGGAGCAGCTCGGCGGGGGCTGCTCTGCTGTGTCAGCACGTGGGGCGTCCTCAGAGCGTCTCCTGCTGCTCCTCTGCCCTCCAGGGACAAGAAATCAAGGGGGAAAAAAATAACATCGGGTCAATATTTTTGGTGGGAAAAGCGCTTTTTTCCACAGGTCTGTGCGGGAAGCGTCGTCCAGAGCTTGGCACGGGGCAGGGAAACTGAGGCACGGAGCTGCTGCAGGGATGGAGAGAGGAGAGCTGGGGCTCTCCACCCCCTGCTCGGCTCCTTCCCCTCGGGGGTGGGGGATAATCACTGCCCCGGGGTCCCCAGGCTCGTTTGGGGTCAGAGATCAGGGACCTTTTACTGGATGTTCCTTTGTTTAAAGCTGCCAGAGGCAGGGGTGGGGTGGGATCCTGGGGAGGAATTCCTCCAGGAAGGATTTCCCGTGC
>NW_008236768.1:374787-377780 GCF_000691975.1 Corvus brachyrhynchos
GTGTCTCGGAAAAGCCACACACGGAGCTCTGGATGTGTCCGGGCCGCTCCGCGGGCTCATCCCTCCCCTGTGCCCCAGGAAAAGCCGCGGTGGCACTGCCAGTTCCCGGGGATGCTCCGTGCCAGCCGCTCCTTTGTGTCCCTCGGGAACTCGCTGTGCCCGCAGCCAGCCCTGGCACCGCTGGGCTTCAGCCAGGCCCCGGCCCTGGGCGGGGGGATCCAGCTCCTCTGGAGCAAACCTCGATTCGCAGCCCCCGTGTCCCTGCCCGGCTGCTCCGTGTCCCGCTGCTGGAGCTGGGCTGCATTTAGGGATCCCCGACTGTGGATTTAGGGATCCCCGCTGCTGGAGCTGGGCTGGATTTAGGGATCCCCGACTGTGGATTTAGGGATCCCCGGCTGCTCCATGTCCCGCTGCTGGAGCTGGGCTGGATTTAGGGATCCCCGACTGTGGATTTAGGGATCCTCGACTATGGATTTAGGGATCCCTGGCTGCTCCCTGTCCCGCTGCTGGAGCTGGGGGTGGATTTAAGGATCCCTGGCAGTGCTGGAGGCTGGGAAAAGGGAGAGGAGCTGCGTTTGCTCCTTGCCCCGGGTGTTTCCTGACCCTGTGGGCAGCCCCGGCTCCCGCTGGGTTTCTCTCCGCAGCTCCAAACCCCTCTCCCAGCTCCTTCCCCTCATCCTGCTGGGAATGCTGCGGGAACGGGCTCCTCCCCCGGGCCCATCGGTGCTCCCGGTGAATCGGAGGGTGCCCGTGGGGAGGAGGAGGAGGAGGGGGAGGAAGAGGAGGAGGTTGCCCTTTAAGCAGAGCCCCATTACATCACTCGCCAGGAGCCCTGGGCTCTTCCAGCCGGAGCCAGATCCCGGCTCCCGACGCAGCTCCGTCGCCCGTAGCAACAGGCATCTCTGCGCCGTTGTCATGGCAACGGCAGCCGGGTGATGGGAGGACATCCCCCACCCCCCTTCCCACCCCACAGGGCAGAGGTGGCTCCTGCGAACTGCTCCAGGGACGTCCCTGCGTCCCCCCCGTGCCCCCCAGGCGCTGCTGGTCCCTTCCCATCCTTCCCTGAGCCGGCTCCCATTCCTGGAGTCCCTGGGACCAGGGAAGGGTTGGAACTGGAGGATCCCGGTGGTCCCTTCCACCCCAAACCCCTGTGGGGTGAGCGGGGATTTGAGGCCGAGCTCAGCATCCCAAATCCACTCCGGGATAAGGGAAGGTGTCCCTGCCCCATGGACCCCACAGATCCCTGTGGTCCCTTCCACCCCAAACCCCCGTGGGGTGAGCGGAGATTTGAGGCCGAGCTCAGCATCCCAAATCCACCCTCTGCAGGGAAAAAGGTTGGAAAATGTGCTCAGGGAAGCAGGGCTGGAGGGGAGGGATTCCGAGCAGCCTCAGGGAGGATGTGGAAGCTGGAAATTAAGGATTCCTGGTGTCCCTTTCAGCGATTTAGGCAACTTTTCCTCACCCTGCAGCACGGCCAGGATTTAATTTTCCAGTCCCCAGCTCTGGGATAGGGGAAGGTGTCCTTGCCCCGTGGACCCCACGGATCTCTGTGGGCCCCTCCACCCCAAACCCCTGTGGGGTGAGCAGGGATTTGAGGCCGAGCCCAGCATCCCAAAGCCCCGCTGGCACCGTGAGCTGTGCCCTGTGCCGTGGGCATCCCAATAATTGATGCTTTCTGGGCTCAGGACTTTGTGTCTCTGCATTATTTATTCACCCTTCGAGCTTCCTCCTCTTTTTCCTCTCCGTGGCTCCCGTTGGAAAAGGCCTTGGCAGCAGCTCTGAACGTGGGACGTGTCGGGGCTTCCAGGGCTGGGAAATCCAGAGCTTTTGGGCTGGGATTGGAGCTCCTGGAAAAGGGGACCCAGCCAGAGGGGCCAAAACCCAGTGCAGCCACAGCCTGGGGACAGCTGGGGCCTTAATTTAGGAGCGAGGCTGCAGAAAGTGCTGACCCGGGGCAGGGTCCTGTTACTGTCCAGGCGTTTTGTTTTCACCTCCAGCTTATCTGCAGCTCCCAGGAGCTCCCAGAGGGGGGGCTTTGGGTGTTATCGGCGCTTCGGTTCCCTCAAACCCTTCCCTGTGCCCTCCCCTTCCCTGTGCTGTGTCCTGGGGGCTCCGGAGGGGCCCCTGGCACTGTCACTGCCCTGATGGGAAGCAGGAACGGGGCCTGGAATTGCTCAGCTGCCACCGAGGGAAAACCTCCCTGCCCGGAGCCCCTGGGAGCAGGGGTCACACACGGGGAAGGGCAGCATCCCCTGCAACGTTTATTCCCAAAAAACCTGAGGCTGTTCCATGCTGGCTCCGGTTATTCCCAAAAAACCTGAGGCTGTTCCATGGTGGGTCTGGTTATTCCCCAAAACCGAGGCTGCTCCATTGTTTTCCTGCAGTTCCCAGGCTGTCCCTGCCAGGTCTGGGGTGTCCCTGTCCCCCTCGGGAGCCAGGATGAGGAATTTTGTCCTGAGTTTGAGCTGCCCGTCCTCCCCACCCTGATTTTGGGCAGATCTGGGGGAGGTTTGGCCTTGTCTCCGCTGTTCCCAGCAGGCAGGAGGGAGCTGCAAACAGCACAGGGGGAAATCCCCGGGGAATTGGGGCTGGGAAAGCCGCTGGGAGTGTGGGGAGGGGTGGCCCAGCACGAGGTGCTCGTCCTGCTCGGTCCCCAGTGCTGATGGCACTTGGTGGCAGTGCCAGCGTGCCCAGGGCTCTGCCGAGCCTTTCCCTGCCCATCCAGAGGCTTTTTCCCGGCAGCTGGCGGCGCCGCCGGCTCCCTCTGCCCGGGATAACGCGGTTGCAGCCTCCCCTCCGGGCTTTCCCTGGGCTTTATTTTTATTTTATCGGTTATTGGCTCTGCCCTGCCGGAGCCAGCTGCCCTGGGAATGCTCTCAGGATGTGGGAGGATGCTCCAGGCTCCTGCCTGGCTCCACTTCCACAGCTCCAGGCTGGGTGGGAGGATCTCCAACCTCCTGATTTCCCCTTCCCCAGCTTCTCTGGGCCTTATT
>NW_008236768.1:377790-380157 GCF_000691975.1 Corvus brachyrhynchos
CTGCTGGAAAAATGGGGATCCTGAGCTTGGCTGGCACCACCAGAGCTCTTGGAATGCTGCTGATCCCCCCCCGGGGATGCTCCTTTCCCCCCTCTCCGATGATTTTCCCCCTTTTCCTCGCAGCCCTTCGGGGAATGGTGCAACCTGCAGCCCAAAGATGCTGCCAAGATGCCCGAGAGTGCCTGGAAGCTGCTTTTCTACTCCTTGTCCTGGTCCTACGGCGCCTACCTGCTCTTCTGCACCGACTACCCCTTCTTCCACGACCCCCCCTCGGTCTTTTATGGTACAGTGGGAACCAGGGAGGGGTTGGGATGTTCAAGGGGACGGGAGTTGGGATGAGAAGAGCAGCAGACAACCCCTAAATTCCCATTTCTTACGACGCTGTGGGTGCAGAAAGGGCACAAGGAGGTGTCTGAGCATTTCTTTCAGTCGCTTGGTGGCTGCTGGAGGGGTTGAGTGGATGAATCAGGAGAGAATTAAATAATGGAATGGGTTGGGTGGGAAAGGATCCTAAAGATCATCTCACAGCCATGGGCCGGGGCAGCAAATCGGGGCTTAAAAATCACCTCATTCAAATTTGCTGTGCCAAATCAGGGTTTAAAAATCACCTCATTCCCACCCCCGGGGCTAAATCAGGGCTTTAAAATCACCTCATTCCCACCCCCTGGGCTAAATCAGGGCTTTAAAATCACCTCATTCCCACCCCCTGCCATGGGCAGGGTCACAAAATCAAAATCAAGGTTTTCCTCTAGGTCTAGGATAGGGTTTGATGCCAGAGGCAGAGTTTGGGAACAGCTGGATCCCCACCCACCCTCCACTTCTGTGCTGTCCTGGGAGGGACCTGGACCCCCTGAGCCCCACTGTGGCCCCCTGATCTGGTCTGAGTGGTGTCCCTGTGCCCCCCCCAGACTGGAAGCAGGGCATGGAGGTGCCCACGGACATCGCCATCGCCTACCTGCTGCAGTGCAGCTTCTACGGGCACTCGCTGTACGCCACCGCCTACATGGACACGTGGCGCAAGGACTCGGTGGTGATGCTGCTGCACCACGTCGTCACCCTGACCCTCATCGCCTCCTCCTACGCCTTCAGGTGAGCCCTGAGCCCAGCCCGGCCGCGGAATCCCACGGGAATCCCATGGGAATCTCCTGGGCGCGGAGCGGGGTGGGCTCAGCGTGGGTTCTCCACGCTCCCGAGCCCTTGGATGTGCAGCTGGATCACGCAGGGGATGACAGACCGGGGGTGCTGGGAGCCAACATCAACACTCCCCTCTCTCTGATCCTGTTTTCCTGCCCTTTTTTTCCTGCTCTTTTTTCCTCCCCCTTTTCCCGCCCTTTTTTTCCCGCTCTTTTTTCCTTGTCCTTTTTTCCCCCCTTTTCCTGCCCTTTTTTCCCCCCTGCCCTTTTTTCCTCCTGGCCATTTTTCTCCCCCTTTTTTTTCCTGGCTTTTTTCCCCCCCGTTTTCCCTCCTTTGTCCTTCCTTCCCCCCTCATTTTTCCCATTTTCCCCCCTTTTTCCCGCAGGTACCACAACGTGGGCATCCTGGTGCTGTTCCTGCACGACGTCAATGACGTGCAGCTGGAGTTCACCAAGCTCAACGTGTACTTCAAGCACCGGGGCGGGGTCTACCACCGGCTCAACGATGTCATCTCCAACATCGGCTGCCTCACCTTCAGCGTCAGCTGGTGCGTCTGTGGCCCTCACCCCAATCCCGACCTCCTTCCCTGCCGGCTCTGTGGCCCTCACCCCAATCCTGACCTTCTTCCCTGCTGGGTTTCTGTCCTGATCCCACTCCTGACCCTCCTCCCTGCTGAATTTGTGTCCCTGATCCCACTCCTGACCTTTCCTGCTGGATTCGTGTCCCTCATCCCACTCCCGACCCTCCTCCCTGCTGGATTCGTGTCCCTCATCCCACTCCTGACCTTTCCTGCTGGATTTGTGTCCTTCATCCCACTCCCGACCCTCCTCCCTGCTGGATTTGTGTCCCTCATCCCACTCCCGACCCTCCTCCCTGCTGGGTTCATGTCTCTGATCCCTCTCCCATGGGTTTGGCTCTCTGATCCCAATCCCAACCCTCCCTGCTGGATTTATCCCCCTGATCCCACTCCCCACCCTCCTCCCGGCTTTCGGAACCCCCCCAGCGCCTGCTTTGGGATGTTTTGTGCTGGGAAGGAGCCCTTTGAGGCGCGGTTTGTGCAGAGCTCCCCGCAGAGCCCGGCCCCATGCTGGGCTCGGAATCCCTCTGTAGTCCCCGGGCCGTCTGTCACCACCCGGCTGCTGTGAAATTGCGCTTCCAGCGTGACAAATGACCCCGGGGAGGGACGGAGGGAGGAGGAGGAGGAGCTGTTACCATTTTCCCACTCCCTGGGTT
>NW_008236768.1:380173-383994 GCF_000691975.1 Corvus brachyrhynchos
AAAGGCGAGGTGGGGCGCGCCCAGATTCCAGCTGCCCCTGGGGCCGGGCAGGAGGAAAACAAAGGGATGGAGGGATGGATGGATGGATGGAGGGATGGATGGATGGGCCACAGCCTCAGTTTGGGGGGAAGTTTTGGTGAGGAATTGCAGGTGCAAGGACTGGGAAAAGCTTCCCAGAGGTTTTCCCACCCAGCTGGGAGGCCCCGCAGAGCCTCTGCACCAAACCTCTGGGATGTGCTGCTGTCCTGCCCTTTGCCAGGAGCAGGGATTGGGATGCCAGGGCAGCAGGAGGCTGTGCTGGCTCTGTCCCCTGCCAGGGAGACACTAAACCCCTGCTGTCCCTGTGCCCCGGCAGGTTCTGGTTCCGTCTCTACTGGTTCCCCCTGAAGGTGCTCTACGCCACCTGCCACTCCAGCCTCCAGTCCGTCCCCAACATCCCCTTCTACTTCTTCTTCAACGCCATGCTCCTCGTGCTCACCCTGATGAACATCTACTGGTTCCTGGTGGGTGATCCTGGTGGCCATCCCTGCCCAAACTGGGCTTGGGGACAGCAGGGAAATGTCCCCTCACTGGGGTCCCCCCTGTCCTCGCTGCTCCGTCCCTGCTCTGCTGCTGGGATTGCAGGGATGGAGGAAGGTTTGCAGGGTTCAGGGCAGGAGGGAAGGCTGGGGGGTTCCCACTCTGGAATTCAGACTGTCTCATACCCCGGGGATCCGGAGGGAGGGATAACAGCAGCTGGAACTGGGGAGAGGTGTGAATGGCCTGGGAATGTTCCTTGCATCATTCCCCTAGGAAGGAAGGAAAGGAGGATGAGGAGGGATCCCATGGGGCAGGGCAGGGGAGCTGCTGATTCCATCATCCCCTGGGATGAAATCAGGGAAGGGGAGGTGCAGGAATTCTGCTCTAAGGCACAAACCCCATCCTGGGGGGAGCTGCCCTGCCCGAACTGGGGCCGGGACAGCAGGAAAAGGTCCCCCCAGCCTCGGGCCGGGCCTGAGGGTCTCTGTTCCCCCTGTCCCCCCCAGTTCATCGTGCTGTTCGTGGCCAAGGTGCTGCTGGGGCAGATGCAGGAGGTGAACGACCTCCGCGAGTACGACATGGAGGAGAGCAGGAATCCCAGGAAGAAGGAGGCTGGGATCCAACTGCCCGAGGCTCTGAAGGAAGGGTGCGTGGCCAGGGGGTGGCACACAGGGAATCCAGGCTGGTTTGGGTTGGAAAACCTTAAAGCACGTCCAGTTCCAGCCCTGGGACCCCTTCCACTATCCCAGGGTCTGGCCTGGGGCACTTCCAGGGATCCAGGGGCAGCCACATCTCTGGGAATTCCGTCCCAGTCCCTCCCCACCCTCACAGGGAGGAACTCCTTCCCAAAATCCCACCCAAATCCCCCTTTTCCAGTTTGAAGCCATTCCCTGTGTCCTGTCCCTCCATCCCTTGTCCCAAGTCCATCTCCAGCTCTCCTGGAGCCCCTTTAGGCTCTGAGGTTTCCCTGGAGCCTTCTCCCTGCTGGGGGTACCTTCCCATGCTGGATCCTGGGGGCAGATCTGTCCAACTGCCCAAATCTGGGGACAGGAGTGGCTTCAGCAGGGAAATGAGGGAGGGAATGTGGTGTGGACGCCAGGCTGACCATGGGCTCTTCTCCTCCCCAGGCTGCACCTCAAGAACGGCCTCGTGAAGGACAAGAGGTTGTGAGGGCGGCGTGGCCGTGGCCAGGGCAGCTGCCAGGGCCTGGCACTGACCAGGACCCTGCTCTGGGACCCTGCAAAGGACAGGCCCAAGGAGAACTTCACCCCTGACCCCCTGCCAGCCCTGCCTGGGGCCGGGGAGGACACGCCACTGACAGGATTGTGCCCCTCGGGGCTGGGCTGTGCCCTGTCACCTGTCCCCTGGGCCTGGGGGCTCCCCGTGGCCCAGTCTGGCTGGGAGACCGGTGGTTTTGCTGGCCCAGGTAGGATTTGAGGCTGGCTTTGTGTCCCTGGTGTTGCTCCTGTCGTTCTCAGCCCCGCTCTGATTCCCCCTGGCTGGCACTGGACCCTCCCTCAGACCCTTCCCCAGCAGCTCCTGCAGGGTCCAGCTCCAAACTGGGCAGGGAAAGGTCCAGTCCTGCTCTGGGAAGGTGATGGAGGGACCCTCGGAGCGTCCCCTCAGGAGGGACCACTGTCACCTGCAGCTCCTGTGGGCAGCTCCCACCTCAGGAGCTTTATCCCAGCCCTCTGGAGGAGGCCCGGGAGGATTAATTTGCTTGAAAAGCCCGAGTAGGTCTTGGAGTGGCTTAAGGAGTCCCACAGGGCCTCCTCCCTGAGCACCATCCCCTTGCTGAAGGAAGAACAGAGAATTCCTGCTCCCCATGTTGGTTTTCCAGGCAGCTCCAGCCCTGCAGGTTCCCAGGTCCCTGTCCTGGGGAGCTCTGTGGGTTTGGGGCCCTCAGACCCCGCTGTCCCCTCGCTGTCCCCTCCCAGGGCCAGGACCTGCAGCTCCCTCTCCGCTGGGGACAGCAGCCAGAGGAGGGAGGGGGATCCAGGGCATTAATTCCAGGTGTGAGAGGGTGGGAATTTGTGGGATTTTTCCATGTTTGGTCCTTCACGTTGCTTCCCCTCCAGGCTCGTTGTGTGTGAGCCAGGGAAAGGTCCCGAATGGGGCTGGTGGAAATGTCCCCAAGCTGTGGCAGGGCCTTGTCCCTCTCTGTGACTTTCAGGGTGTCAGAGGAGCATCCGAGTGCTGGAATTCCTTGCATTTCCAGTGGGATTCAGGGCAGGAAGGGAATTGATAACCCAGGGTGGGTCAGAGCAGAACTGGGGTGACCTTGGAGGGATAAAACGGAGTTTTCCAGCTCTGGCTTAGAGCTGGGTGGCTGCAGCTGGTTTGGGGGGGCTGTGACAGACGTGGTGGTGGCAGCTCTGCTGTGATGGCCAGGAGGGGACCGTGGGACCTGGGGGTGCCTGGCTGGGGCAGGGACTGGGGGCTTTTGGGGCTGTGTGAAGCAGGACTTGGATGGTTTGATGTGCTGGCAGTTGGTGGCCTTAAGAGAAAAGCGTTGGACGCCGTGATTAGGTTAAAAAAAAAGGGTTTGGGGAGGAAGAGCCGGCTCAGGGTCTGCCCCTGGATCCGGGCGGGGTTTTAGGGAGCAGCGCTGGATTTTCCACCCTCAGCCCTGACCCCACGGGCTGTGCTGGACCTCAAGTGGACGCGGTGGAGATGCGGGAGAGACTGCGGAGCTGCTGAAAGGGTTAAGGGGTGCCGGGGAGCCCCGGAGGGATCCCACCCTCTGCCCAGTCCCGGGAATCCCGCGGTGCTAATTGCGCACTAATCAGATCAAAGGCTCCAATCAGGGAATCAACACCCCCGGGTCCCCAGCCCGGGCTGTTCTTTGTCTGGGCGAGGACGGCAGCGATGTGGCTTCTCCGCACCCTCGCCTGGGCTCTCTTGAGCCCCGTCCTGGCCACCGAGCTGAGCTTGCAGGAAAGTTTCTTGTTAAAATCCTTGGGTCTGAGCGCCAAGCCCAGCCCCAAAAGCCCCGTCCCGGTGCCGCCCGTGCTCTGGAGGATCTTCCAGAAGAGGAAGGCGCTGCCCTGGCCGGACAAAGAGCTGGATGCCTGTAGGGTGGAGGAGTTTAATGTGCCCGGGAGCATCGTCCGTGTCTTCGCTGACCAAGGTACAGCCACGCCGCGTTCGGGGCTCTCCCTGGGATCGAGCCTTGGCTCCGCTCCTTCCTTCCCTGTGTCCCGAGGCCGGGGCAGCGCCCAGAGCTGGATCCCAGGAGAAATCCCCGCTGTGTGAAGTCCCTCTGGAAGTTGTAGGTGATGGTTTATGGGGTTGGAATGCCG
>NW_008236768.1:384032-408190 GCF_000691975.1 Corvus brachyrhynchos
CTGGCCTGGGCCCCCCCCAAATCCCTCCCGAGCTGCTGGTTTGATCCCAGGCTTTGGGATCCGCGGTGGTGGGGGTGAGCGGGGATGGGGCAGGGAGGGGATGCTCGGCCCTTGGGCTGTGTCCCCCCCGCTCCTCATTGTCCCAACGCCTCTGGCTGACCCCAGGGCACATCTGGCTGACCCCAGGGCACATCTGGCTCCTCTGAGCCGTTCTCGGTTCCCTGCGCACTGTTTGTGTTGTGTCCTGGAGGTCTCAAGGCACCACAGAGCTCTTTTGTGGTTCCATTTTGCCACGGGCTGGCTAAACCCGGCAGCTCCCCAAATTCGCTGCTGTTCGCCCTCTTTTCCCCGTCCATCCCAAACAGCCGGAACCCACAGCCTGGGGCAGACAGGTGGGGAAAACACCGCCCCAGGATCTGGAAAAATAACTGCTAGGCTGGAGATAAGTGAATAAAAATACCCTGCCAGCAAGCAGGGACAGCTGGGGCGCTACACCCAACAGCAAGGGTGGAAAAACAGGGCTGGAAAATAAATATCCCCATGGGGAAAGGGTTTGGCAGGTCCTCATTTCCACCCTGCTGTTACTGGAACCCACACAACAACACCTTGGGAGCTCAGGGAAAGGATGGGCAAGTTGGGTTAGAGAAAATTCAGTGTTTGGGTCCATCTGCTCTCCAGATTTCCCTGATTCTCAGCTGCCGGGCCTGGAGAACTTGAGCAGCAGAGGAGGAATGAGCATTTTAAAGAATGAGCAATATTAGGAATGAGCATTTTAAGGAATGAGCCTTGTAAGCTTTGTCTTCATGCAGCTGCTAAAGAAACCTCTCTGTCCTTCAGGGCAGATGTAGCTGCTCTGCCTCAAGATGCCGGGCAGGAATTTGGCCTTGGTGCTGGAGATCTCGGCCAGCGGCCGCGCCGGGGACAGCGGGACCCTGCGGAGCCTCTGCGCCAGCACCGACGCCTTCGCGGCCACCTCGCTGCTGGTGGTGACGCTGGGCCAGCAGTGCCAGGCTGCCCGCAGGAGGAGGAGCGCCCCAAGCCCCTCGGTGACCCCCAGCACCCTGTGCAAGCCCCGCCGGCTCTACATCAGCTTCAGCGACGTGGGCTGGGAGAACTGGATCATCGCGCCCCAGGGCTACCTGGCCAACTACTGCCGCGGGGACTGTCCCTTCCCGCTGGCGGCCGAGCTCAACAGCACCAACCACGCCGTGCTGCAGACCATGGTGCACTCGCTGGACCCCCAGGGCACCCCCCAGCCCTGCTGCGTCCCCGTCAGGCTCTCCCCCATCTCCATCCTCTACTACGACAACAGCGACAACGTGGTGCTGCGGCACTACCAGGACATGGTGGTGGACGAGTGTGGCTGCAGGTAGCAGGGTCTGTGGGGGAAGGATGGGCAGAGGGGATGGGTGGATGGATGGATGGATGGATCATGGAGGGACGGACGGATGGATGGATGGAAATGTGTGTGAAATCCCCGCTGTGTTCAGGTGGTTCCGGAGCGTCAGGGACTCCCCTCTGCACTGGGGATGGTCTGGCACTAAGAGGGCATTGCTGGAGTTGATTAAGGATTAGTTGGGTGATGGGATTATGGGATTATGACCAGGCCTGGTGCTGGTTCCCTTCTCCACAGGTGATGGTGGCACCGGGCTGTGAATCCCAGATTTCCCCTCTGCTTGTGCCAGGCACCCCAGGGCTGCAGCTTTTGGGTTTTTGGCTGAACTCTGCAGATTTCTCAGGGCATAAATGACTTTTCTGGGTGAAATGGGGCCGGGGTGTGATCCAGCTGCAGGGACAGGCATGGGGTGACCAAATCCCTTCCCAGCAGAGGCAGAGCCAGGCAGGAGCTTTCTCTTGTGCTGTGGGGGCTGTTTTTAGGGTGTGGTTGGTGATGGGGTGGTTTAGGGACAGGGGTTGTGTTGGGTGGCCAAGTGCAGTGGAGGTTTTGCTTAAGAAATGAAGGTTTTACCTAAAAAATCCCCTGGGAGCCGCGTGCCAAGGGCAGGATCCTGCAGGCGATGTTGTGGCTGAGGGAATTCAGGGAGGCGTGGTGGGGTCAGTGGCATCTCCTCCCCTCTCAGGCTGCTGCGAGTCAGTATTAATTTACCTCATTTGCAAATCGATGAGCCCAGGGTGTCCCTGAGTGTCCCGGGGCAGGAGCCAGGTGGCAGCCGAGCCTCAGGCGAGGGCAGAGCACAGAGCTCTGCACTCTTGCGCTTTTTCGGGTTATTTTTGGTTTATTTGTTGGCTTTTGTGCGCGGTGGTGTCACTGAGCTCTTCAGGAGTCGCTTCACGGGGCAGGGCTGGGCAGCAGGGACCCGAATTTCCACCACTTCCCATCCTTGGCCGCTTTTCTTCCACTTCCAGAGCGTGGGCTCGGAGAGGTTTGGAGCCCGGGCCCAGCTCCTGAGCTGTTCCCTGAGCGTGTAAAGCCGCCAGAGTGAGGCTTTCCTGCCACCACTTTCGGGATTTTGGGGGAACTGAAAAGGAATCCGAGGCAGACTTGAATTTTTTCTCTTTGTTTTTGAACTGTGAACCTGACCCCGTAGCGCAGCTTTGGGTTTTTTGCTGTTTTTGTAGCAGTGTTGTGTCTTTTGAGGTCTGATGAAGTTTTCCCACCTCCTCCCCCCAGGGGAAGCACTGAGGGTTTAACCACTGTGGGTCCCCTGTGATGGTGTTTTTTTTTTTTGTTTAACACCTCAAATGTGGAGCTGAAGACCGAGCCTGGAGCAGCTTTAGTTGGATTCACGTTCCCAAATCCAGGTGTTTTTCCACCCAGCCCTGCTCTGCTCCATTTTAGTGTTTTAAGGGCTTAACTCCAGCCAGCAGGAGCCATTTAGTTCTGATTTAAGACGGGCAGGAGGAAGAAAACCTTTGAGTATTCCTGGGTTTGTCCCTGTGGCCACCTAGGACAGGACCTGGGGTCACCCTGGCGTGAGTTTGTGCCCAGGGTGGTGCCAAGGCCAGGCCTAAACCCCCACCCCGACCCCCCCAGGCCCAGCTTTGAGTCCCCACCCCCGAGCCTGGCAGGGCAAAGCCATGTTCGTGTTTCCTGCAGGGCAGGGGGAGTTTCCAGGCTGGGCTGGGCCCCTCCAGCTCCAGCTTTTCCCAAATCCTGGGGCTCCCACCCCCTGCACGGGCTGGAAGAGGGTGGGGGCATTTCCCAGTTTCCCCAGTTTCGTTGCTCACCCCCCTCTGCTATGCACACCCCCACTTTTGTACTAGTCCGTGTTTAAAAAAAGTAATAAACTTGAAGTTTATACAATCAGACTAAAGCTTTAATGAACGTTGCATGGTTTCCTCATTGAAACTTAAGGGGCCACCTTGAATGCAAGAGCTGTTTATTCGTTATTTTTTTATTGATGACAAACAGGTTTTAAAACAAAACTGAGACAAAAAAAATATAATTAATCCAAAAAAAAAAAAAAAAGAAAAAAAAAAAGAAGAGTTTTAACACCGTGCTAGCACTGATGTCTGGATTTGTAAAACTCAAGAGTTTTAACTGCTACAAAGGAAAAAACCAGCACGAAGCAGAGGCAAGCATTCCCAGCAGTGAAATAAAGGGGTGAGGGGAGAGGAGGGGGCTACATTACTCATGGATAGCTTTGCACAGAGGGGGCCAGCTTAAACCTATCAGAAAAGTCTACGCCACTACGCAGCCTACGAAGGAAAAAAAATTAAAAAGCCCTTCGGCAATGTTAATAAATAAAACAGTCCATCTCACAAGGAAGGAAGGTGGCCTGTGTCTCCATTCTTTCACTGTTTTAGAAGTCTAAACTCTGGAGGCTTTGGATGAGAAAAGAATGGGTTTTGTTAGTTGAGTTTTTGCAGTTTCTGGAGCTCCCCCCGGGGGGTGGGGGAGCACGTCCCTCCCGGGCTGGGGCTGTTCCACACCAGGTCAGACACTCGGGGCGAATCCAGGGCAAGGATCTACAGGAAGGACAGGAATGAAAGGGCTTCCCCCCGCCCCGGGTACAAAAAATGGGGTTTGAGCTGTTTGAAGTACATTCACATGAGAGGTATTTTGAGTTCTCCCCCCCCAAAAAAAGACTAGAAACACTTGGAGCCCTTAGAGTGTAAAGCTACCTTCACTCCAGCTTGAGGAACACCCAGGTTCTGGATCAATCTCTGCTGCTGCTGCTGCCAATTGGGAGGTAGAGGTTATTCTAATTTCGGGGTCTGCTAAAAATGGGACTGGAGGAATCGTCAATTCTCTCTGCACTGTTTCTAGAAAGGTTTTGACAGAAATGAAATGCTCCCAGTGTCCCCCTATGACTGTTTAAGACATGGGTACAACTCAGAACGTGGATGGCTTCTCCTCGTGTGCTGTTCTCAGTCCTGATCCCCAGCTGGGCTGGCGCAGCCGTGGCCACTCCCTGAAAACTCCGGGCTCGCTCCAACACCTCAAATCTGTCCCTTGCCTGCCTTAATCACCGAAGGAGCCACCCCAAAGCCTGACCCATTCTCTCCCATTAAACCCAGCTCTCTCTCAGAGGCCACCTTCCACCACCTGCCTGCTTTGTCCATTTGTCCATCCTGCTCCTGCAGTGGCGTGGAGTCTTTACTTCCCAACCAAAATAATCCCCAGTTTCCACTACTCCTCCCCCAAATCCGCGGGGACCAAAGCAGGCCTGGCTGCATCTTCCCTCCAGGGCCGAAGGGCACAGGAACCCGTCCCCTTTCAAGCATAAAGTTCATCTTACAGAAAGGCTGTTTTTCACAGAGTAGAGTCCAGACAGTTGCCAATTAAAGCATACAGAAAACACTTTGAAACCCTCCTGCTCGAGCACGCAGGCTCCTCTCACTCTAACTGCTATCCCATGTAGGAAGAAGAGGCTGATTGCTGCAACTTTAAATCACACTGAAAGTTCTCAAGGTTGGTGCTCTAATTTTTTGTTTGAAACTTTTTTTTTTTGGTTTTTTTTTTAGTTTTTTGTAATATAAGCTTCTCAGAACAAGGATCTAAATCTCCCAGGTCCACCACTAAGAATTCAGAGACAAAACTTCTTAAAAAATTCAGTGCTCCTTTTGAAAGAATCTCTTTTAAAACCACCTCGTTCAGAATGTGGGCGACACGATGACACAAATTTCAGAGCCAGTGTTGGACAACAAAACCTGCACCTCAGAGTTGAGCAGCAGCTGGATTTCTGCTTGGCTGGCTGTCACCCAGTCAGGGACTCTCTCTCTCTCTCTCTTTTCCCCTCTCTCAGATACTCTGCTTCTAAAATGTAAACAGTTACTGCTAAAATATTTTAGTACCCCTTGCAAAAGGAGCCCAACTCTGAGATGAGGGTTTTCCTCTCCCCATCTGCTCTGAAAAGTTAATGCCCTGCTCGCAAAGAGAAGTATGGAATGAAGTGAAACCTGCTTTTAAGGCCCTTCTCTGGAGCTGGGGGTGACTGGGGGAGCAGGGACTCAGCTGACCACTCCTGTTGGGGTGAGTTCCTTCCCAGTGAGGCGCCAGCCAGTCCTTCAGGGCTCTCTCTCCTCTCGGTCAGTCTCCTTGTCTCAGTGAGCTCTAGCAGTGGCTCTCTCGCGCGCTCCTTTCTCTCTCTCTCTCCTCTCCGTTGGTTGGTTTCTTTCTCCTGTTGCTCTCACACAGTGGTGCTTCAGTTTTAGCAGTGGAAAACAGGTATCCATTTTATTTTATTTTTTTTATTACCCAGAATAAAATGCTGATGAACTAAGCTCCACACAAGCTTAGCTCTTCTTCCTCAACCTGGAGGCAGAACGAGAGCTTGGTTAGGGATGGCCCTGCTCATCCAAACCCTGCCCAAAGGGTTAAATCAGGGGAGGGGGACTCGGGGGGGTTCTTACACTCTAATACTGTGACAGTCCCGTCACTCCACCATGTTGATATGCACGTTCCCCCTGGTAAGTTGAGTCCTGTGACAGCGCCACGTCAATCTGGGATTTAAACTCATCACCAAGGTAACTGTCCTGGAAGGGAAAAGGTGAGGGAAGCCTCCAAGTCAGTGTCAGCTCAAGTGCAAAGCAGAAGCAGGTTAATGATAAAGCTGAGAGGGTTTGATTGGTTTTTTAAAATCTGCTTTTTTTGGTGCAGAATTTCCCCAAATTAAGGTTTTTCTGAGCTGCTCATCAGCTCAAAGTTAAGCCCCAGCTGAAGCAACATTTCACTTTCACGCCCTTGCGCACTTTGAGAGTCCAACAAGTGCAGGGTGTAAATGCTGCAGCTGAGTCACCGAGAGCACTTTCGGTTTCATTTCCCTCAGGAAGGAGATGTGCAGGCATGGCTCACCAACACAAACCCCAGGAAAACCTCCCCACATCCCTCCAGCCACGCTCACCTGGGATAATTCCGGCTGGGAGAGCCCAGGCTGACTCATCTGTGAGGGCTGACTCATGGAGATATAGCCCTGAGTCAGGGGGCCCTGGGAGAAAGGCTGGGACACCACGTCCTGGCTGGCCTGGCTGTTGGGGAGGTTGGACTGGCTCGTGCCAGGAATCCCAAATCGGTTTTTCTGCCGCCCGCCACGGCCGGTCTTTCCTTTGGGAGCCCCACGGCCTGGAAAAGAGTTCATCCCACCCAACAGTGAGAGGTTTTATAGGTAAAACCACATTTTTTTAAGAGATTTGACCCCTTCCAAGTGGCTCCTGGCCACTTTTCCCCCCCGTACCTGCAGCAGGGCCGTTGGCCTGGCCGAAGTAGCCCGGGGGAGGCATCGGGGGCATCACGAGGTTGAAGGGGATGGGAATGTTCATGGCAGTGACGTGGCTGGGGCCAGCACTGATCATCCCGATCTGGTCGTGGGTTTGGAAGTACATGTTGGATGGGCGCCCTGGGAAAGGGGGAAAAGCACAGGGATTGCAGGAATCCTGGATATTCCAAGATCAGTTCCTAGGCCTGATTTTAACGGGGTGGAACAGGATGGAGCAGTCGTGGAAAAGGACGAGCTCCCAGTGCCAAGAGCCACCAGCATTTCTGCCTCGCTGTTTATTCCGCACCTGGAAATCCCATAAACTCATCCAACACACGCTCACTCCCACAGCTCCTCTTCACAGAACCGTCTGAGATTCCTGAAATGCTTCTCACCCTCCTTTTCCCCTCATTTTGCACTTGCTCTGCACACATCAGGTTGGGATTCTATTTACACAGAGCAAAAGCCAGGCAGATCCTAAAGATTTTCAGCCCTCAAATTCATCCCAAACATTTTCAGCCCTCAGCTTCATCCAAAGCATTTTTAGCCCTCAAACTCATCTCAAATATTTTCAGCCCTCAACTTCATCCCCAACATTTTCAGCCCTCAAATTCTGTATTTTTCTGTAGTTTGAAGTTTAAAACTTTAACAAATCCAAAAGTTTCACAAGTTTAATTTAAGAAGTTTCCAAGTTTGAAGTGTGTAAGGTGTGACACCTCAGGGGCTGGTTAGGGGAAAAATAAACCCATAAAAGTAAATTTTGGGAATTTCCTTTACCTTGGCTGCTGCGGTCGTAGACAGAGCCTGGGATGATGGCCTCCCGTGCATCATACATGGCAGTGGTCATGAAACGGGCACCCTGCAGAGATTTTGGGAATTAGGCACTCATCCTAATTGTTTTTCCAGAAGACCTTGCACTGCAACCTCAGTTAAGTGGAAGTTAACCTCAGTGGAAGTTATTTGGGGTAAAAACGCAGTGAAACTCCACAGATCACAAAAGTGTTGAGGAAACATTAATTCTAACACATAGAAAACCTTTAATTCTTATTCCAGCCACATCTTGAGCACCAAAAATAAGATTGTACAGCAGCCTCTCCCAAACTGTGAAACATTTGATGAGTTTTCAGTCTATTTTGAGGCCCTGATAATTCCCTTGCTTTATTCACTGTCTGTGGTGGCTACCAAGCTCCCCCAAAATAAGCATTTATGTTAAAAATCAAGCATAAAACTTGCAGCTTGAGGGTTAAGTGAGCTTGCCCTTTCTACACAAACCAGTTCCTTTATTTCATTCACCTCAGAATTTACCCCTCATAAAATCCTGCAATTAAAAAGAAATAATGAAATCTTTTCTCCCAGTGCTCAGCCTGGGGACAGCAGCAGCAGCAGCTGCTTCCCCCTGAAGTCACGCTGCATCAAAAAGCAGCAAAAATGGAAACTTCTGGGGGTGTGAGGCTGTGTGGGTGGCTCATTGCAGCCATTTATGATTAATTAATCCATCAAGGCCTAATTGGCTGCTGTCAGCAGCCCTGAGGGCCAGGGGAGGTCACTCACGGGGTTGATGGTGTTGACGAGCTTGCGGGGTTTGCTGAACTGCATGAGGCTCTCCCGGAGGTTGTTCAGGGGCCCCTCCACCAGCACCTTCTGCTCCTTGTAGTAATTCAGGAGGTGATTCCAGAGGGGCTGCTTGGACAGGGCTTTGGGGTTCCCAACGATGATCACCCCATACCTGTGCAACAGCAGAGGAAGCAAAATTAACTGGGTCACAGTTAAAGCCACGCTGATGTCAGAACAGCCCCCGGGTTCTTCTCTCTGGCAGCAAAATGGGAGCTCCAGGAGGAGCCTGATGCAACTGGAATTGTTTACAGCAATCATTTCCAGAGGGTGGCTCAACACCTGGAAGGAGATTGCTGCAGCCAGTTTCTCAATCAGCACAAACTTCCTCCTTCAGGCTTGCTCTGTGTTCAACCAAACCACCCTGTGCTGGTTTTAAAGGCTGGAGACAGCAGGGAAGCCAAGCAGCATCGGGCTGGATTCCTGATCAGCCTTTTTGGAATCAAATCCATTACAAAAAGCAAAATGGCCAAGAAATGGTTGCTGGGGAAGGGATCTGTCCTGAGAACGGGAAGGACACGGTGCCTTTTAAAATCTACTGATGCCAAATGGTGACATGGGCTGAGATGAGCAGATAAAAATGGCACAGAATGGTTTGGGTTGGAAGCACCTTAAAGCCCATCCAGTGCCACCCCTGCCATGGGCAGGGGCACCTTCCACTGTTCCCAGGCTGCTCCAAGCTGGCCTTGGACACTTCCAGGGATGGGGCAGCCACAGCTGCCCTGGGAAATCCATCCCAGCCCCTCCCCACCCTCACAGGAAGGATTCCTTCCCGATATTCCCATCTATCCCTGCCCTCTGGGAAGCCATTCCTTGTGTCCTGCCACTCCATCCCTGCAGCTCCCTCCACGTGCCCAATGTCCCTTTACCTGGCTCTTGTCAGGGCCACGTTGAGCCTCCTGGGGTCGTTGAGGAACCCAATTCCCTGGTGTTCATTGGCCCTCACACAGGACAGGATAATGAAATCCTTCTCCCTGCCCTGGAAGGCATCCACACTCGCAATTTCCACTTCCTGGAACAGAGGAAAACATGTAAATCACGGAAGCAGAACAGCTCTGCCACCAACAGGCACTGCCAAACGCTCTGGCCACGCACTGAACCTTCCCCTCATCTGAGAAAAATGTTGTTTTTGGAGTGGGGGATGATTTGGTAATTCCTCCAGGCACTGAACAGCTTCCCCAGAGGGGAACAGAGAGTCTCAGTTCAGGAGAAATTCCTTTCATGTTCAGCGCTTTATGGTTCTCCTGTTTCCCCAAAACTGTGGAAAGCAGCTCTTTGCTGAGGGTGTTGCCAAAAAGTTCTGACTGTTCCAAAATTTGTAGGATGAGCGCTCCAAATTAGCTCTGAGAAACCTGAATCTGAGGGACACATCATTCCTGGCACAGGGAAAAGTATTTCCACCAAGTTTCCCTGCAGTGAAAACACTGCTCAAGTTCTCAGTCTTGCAAAACAAGGCCATATTAAACATAATAACTGTCCTGTTTGTAGCAGCTCATTTTTATGTTTGGTGGAGGAGTTCACTGCTGGCAGGACATGTTCCCAAGCAAATAAATCATGTGGCCACCAGGATTTATTTGCTTGGTTTCCTGCACGTCCCTTGGCACAGGGAGTTGATGAAGGCACAAGGTTTTCCACAGCTGGAGCCCCAGTGACCTCTCCCTCCTGTGCCTCAGAGGATTTGTTGGAGGCTCTTTCCACACAGATTTTAGCAGGGCTTCCTCCTTTACCTGTTCCCACTGGCACCTCCTAACTCTTCTCGATTTTAACCAAATCCAGCTTAAAAATTGAAAAATGAATCAACACCGACCAAGAGCCTGAAGATGGAGTAAACATAAAAATACTGAGAATTTCACAATCTGTGCCTTTTGGGCTTCTGTGCAGCCCAGTACCTGGTAGAGCTTTGTGTGCAGGGAGCCACTGAACTGCATGTACTGCACCAGGTAGGAGCGCTGCCCCTCGTAGGGGGTGATGATGCCAATCTGGTCAGGTTTGGCCCCAGCTTTGAGCAGCTTCGTGGTGATCTTCTCCACGTTGGCAGCTTCCGTCCTGGAGAGGCAGATTGGGTCAACCAAGGAGGATCAGGGCATTAGGGCTCAGTTTTTAGCAAGTTAATGGGATCTAAAAGCCTTCCACATGAGGATGCTTCAATAGAAAGATCAATTTTGCTCAAGCACCGCCAATTAATTCGGCTCAAGCTCGGCAGGAACATTCAGCACCCGTCACCTCCTCACTCAGGACAGGCACAGAGGAATTTGGGGCTAGACCCAACATCTCAGAGATCTCAGAAAAAACACAAATTTCACCCCCACGTTCTCAGAACTGCACAACAGGACTTCCTGGAACAGCAAACCCCGCTAATTCCAAATGAAATTTCTTGCTGGAGTTGAATGTACACGTGTAACTTTTATAATCAACATCATTCCAAACATCCCCCAGATCCTTCAGCTGCTTTATCTTAAAGCTTTAAATATAGAATGTTTTGAATGTCAATGCCCCCTATCAGCCAACTATTGTGCTGTTTGACTGTGCACAATCTGCTGCACTGTATCCAGTCTTGCACATGCTGTTCAGGAAACAGAATGAGATTAAAAATATCTCGGCTGATATTTTTTTCACAAGTTGGGCTGGTTTCCCTGCCAGGCACATGAACAATCATGACCCAAGAGGAGCAAATTTTAAGTTTATTTGTTGACAAAGAAGTTGGAATGTGCAGAAAAAAGGGATAGGAAAAAAAAGTTCATTTCCATCCATTTTGCACTGCCACCAAAATCTGAGATTTAGGATTCTGCTTCAGGAGTTATTGGAATTCAAAATGTGACTTGATCAGCATTTCCTGCTGGCCCAAATTCATCCACATCAGGCACTGCATCATCCCATGCTCCTACACCCAGTGAGGGAAGAACTCCTCCACACAACAATCCCAGCCCACTCCAGCTCTGAGTTGCTCCCACCTGGTGCCTTTTTCTCCTGGTTTGCTAAAAAAGGAGCCCAGGGCAAACCAATTCTGAAATGCAGCTCAGGCTGCACCCCCCTTGCTGGCAGCTTTTATTAAAGCAGCAAAGGAGGTTTTATTCATTGACTGAGGAATCACCAGCCCTGCCCTGAACACTGAGGCCAAGCTTAGATAGCAGAGTTTTGCTCACCTGTTTAAGTAAGAGGTGCCTGAGCTGGCAATCTCCTCCTGTCCCTGGGTCACGTAGAAAAACATGGGTTTGTCAGGCTGGGGCCACTGGAAATCAAAGCCTTTCTTCACCCTGTCAGCTGAGGAGCACAAGAACAGGGAACACAACAAATCAGCAACACCACTTTGCAATTTCCATATCAAAGCACCTCGAAAGGGAGCGCGATGCCATTTTTTTAATTCAAAACCCTAAGCTAGATGAGAGAACGCCTGCTTTGATCCCTGCTGAGGGGAAGGGGGGCTTGCAGGAGCCTCTTACCTGCGGTGACCCCGTTCTGGAGCGATCCCTCGTAGAAGATGTTGGAGGGGAAGGCGCTGAGGGCGGGGTGCATGCGGTACTGCACCTGCAGCCGGATGGGCCGGATGCCCAGCACCACCAGCCTCTCAAACAGGGACTGGGACAGCCCAGCCTTGGCAGCCTTCTTGCACATCACCACAGGGCCCAGCTGGCAGTGGTCACCCACCAGGATCAGCTGTGGGGAGAGTTTGGGGATAGCTCAGTTTGGTTGCTGGAGCTTGTTTAGAATAATAAAAATATCCTGCTGGGAAATACGGAACTGTGATTTGGGTGGGGAGATCTTAAAGCCCAGTCAGTGCCACCCCCTGCCCACCTTCCACTGTCCTGGGGTGCTCTGAGCCCCATCCAACCCGGCCTTGGGCATTGCCAGGGATCCAGGGGCAGCCACAGCTGCTCTGGGAATTCCATTCCAGGGCCTGCCCACCCTCCCAGCAAGAATTCCATCCCAATATCCCATACAACCCTGCCCTGTGGCAGTGGGAAGCCATTCCCTGTGTCCTGTCACTCCATCCCTTGTCCCAAGTCCATCTCCAGCTTTTCTGGAGCCCCTTTAGGTCCTGCAAGGGACTCTGAGGTCTCCCTGGAGCTTCTCTTCTCCATCCTGGCCTTGGACACTTCCAGGGATGGGGCAGCCACAGCTCCTCTGTGCAACCTGTTGCCTCCCCTCCCTCACAGGCAACGATTTCTCCTGAATATCAAATCCAAACCCACTCTCTGTCAGTTTAAACCACTGCCTGACATATTAGGAATTAATCACACTGACTTGTGATAAGCTTCAGATCTCCCCAAAGGCTCAGAAACCTTTAGTGTCACTCTCTTTGCAGCTGATCATTTTAATATAAAATCTTATTCACTCTCCAGATTGTTCCAACAGCACCAACACCTTCCAGGCCATGGGAACAGAAAACTAACAGGGCTAACCCAAAATAAAATCAGTTAGGTCTATGTTATGGAAAAAAAAACATTTTGTGCACCTACAGTGGGAATGTGAGTGCTCAGTGCTATTTCCTGCTGTGTTTATAAATTCCTTTTTAGAGGGAATCCAGGGATTTACCTGCTTTGCCCCCAGCACCACGGGCACCATGCACTCCGGCTCGGTGGCCTGGGTGCTCTCATCAATCAGGATGGAGCGGAACTGCATCTTGGCCAGTCTGGGATCTCCAGCTCCCACACAGGTGCAGCAGATCACATCAGCGTTCTGGGACAGGGAGGAAAGCAGGGATCAGCACTGGGATATCAGCAGACAGGCAGGGATTTGGGGTGGCAGCCCCAGGGCCTCACCATGAGCAGCTCCCGCTCTGCCGTGCGCTTCAGCGCCCGGTAACGCTTCTCATCAGCAGAGGAAAGTTCTCCAGTCTCATCCTTGAGCTGCTGCAGCTTCTGAAGCTCTGGCATGCTGCAAAAAAAGCAGGAGTTTTGCTTCACAGCCCAACCACCAACTTTGTAGGATTGCAGTGAAAGTGATTTTTAACTAAAGCAGAAGTAATTCCATCAAGCAAATAACGGTGCAAGGGTGACAATGCCCATCAGCTGTGTCCATCTTAAACACTAAAATTGAGGTTCTCGTTCATTCCTCACCTGTCCATGTTCCTGATCTGGTTGTGCAGTGCCAGGAAGGACACGGGTGAGTCGATGGCCTCGCGGCTCTTTGCACACAGACGAACCACTTTGAGGCCAGTCTGGTGGATCTTCTCCGTCAGCTGATCCACAGCGATGTTACTGGGGGCACACACCAGCACAGGCCTGCAAAAATCACCCCAAACTCTCAATCAACTGGAATTTTTTTTCCATTAAACTTGCAATAAAATATAAATAATGACATATCCCCTAAAAATATACGGGGGAGGGTGTTTTGTGAAAGGACCCCAAGTCCCCCCAGAAAATACAGTTCAATGATACAAATGATTTTTGGTTTTAAAATCAAGGTGATGCTTTGCATGAATCAAGTAGCCTCATTCCTAAAGCTTCAGAGAGAGCAGCTCTCACCCATTGCCCTGCCTGGCCAGGTGATACACGATGGTGGCTGATGTCACTGTCTTCCCAGTGCCAGGGGGACCCTGGATAAGGCTCAGAGGACGCTGCAGGACAGTCTTGACAGCATAAACCTAAAAAATAAGGTTTATTGCTATTCAACATTCAAAGCACAGGATCTAAGTTGTTTAAGCTCTATTTATAAACCCTTTCTCTCATCCTGTACGGTGAGAGGAGATGAGGTTACCTGAGAGTGGTTGAGATCAGGGAGTCCCTGTGCTGTGAAGCGCTTTGGCAGCTGGCATTTGATGATGACATCTTCCACCTCGTGGCCCAGCAGCTTGTGGTAGATGTAGCCAGACACCGAGGTCTCATCCACTGCAAATGTTTTCAGAGCACTCTGCATTCTGAAATGAGGGAAAAGCAGGAAAATCATTCCTAAAGGTAAGTGTGGCCTCAAGTCAACCACCCACAGGTGTCCTACAGGGAGGGTAATCAGACACCAGGCACAAATGGGAAAGAGAACAACATCCAGCACTAATTAAAATCACAAAAATGACACACTGAGAACACAGATTTTGCCTTTTCCCCCATGTGAAAATTACAAGGTATTCCCAGAAAAATGTGGACAGGAACCAGCCTGTGCTGACAGAAGCTGTGACAGTAATTTGAGGTGAAAGATTTGAAGAAAATTTGCAACCATAATGAATAAAATAAAAGGATAAGAGGAGATAATAACAATAGGATATACTAATAATAGGGAATTCTAGTAATAGGATAAGAAGCCAACTGCTGTCTTACAAAACACAGACACGGCTGAAGCCTGTGGGCCCCACAGCCAAATTCTGAAATTTTAACTACTTAAAGCAATTTCAGGAAGCTGAACTACAAAATGGTTTTCCTTCTTATGTTTCTAATTAAACACAAGGTAAATTTCCTCCTTTGATGTATTTGCAACAAACCCTTCAAAATGAGAACAATTGGCCATTTTATGCCATTGATTCCACTTCTAGCCCAAGTCAGGCTCTCTGAACCAGGTGCCAGGCATTCACCACACACTGGGATTTCTGATGGGTGGTGCCAAAGCAAGACAATTTTTTTTTGTTCAAAAACACTCCCTGAAGGCAAAGAACAAAAAATCTACACCGAGTGCATCCAGTGCCTGCCGAGTTCCGAGGTGCTGCCTCAATACCTGTCAAAGGAAGTCGATTTCCACACAAAATCCACCTGGAAGTTGTGAGTGACTTCCACGGGAGCTCCCACGCTGCTCCTCAGCTCGATGGCTATCTCATCACCATAATCTGTAGAACCTCGTTAAGTAGTAATTTAGAGCAAACATTTGAATTTTATTCTTCCCAATTTTGGTGATTTTCTTCAGCACTTCCGCCCCCCCGCTTCCCCCCGACAAATTTAAAATCAGCTGAGAATTACTTTTGGACATAATTAATGACTTTCTTAACGACTCCAGCCTTGGCTTGGCCTTGCTGAGGGCTCTCTCTAAGTAAAGGATACTATCAGGAACTTTGATAACGTGCCCAATTCCTTTCCAGAGGGGGGCCAGGTCTCCCTTGTACCTCAGGCAGATCTCATCTCCTTGCATGAGGCGCATGTCTGCAAAGGAAGGACAAAAAAAAGCTCTCAGCAACCACAAAAACCTTCCAGAGCTATCCCAGGCCAATCCCCAGAGTGCTCTGAACACTGATTTTATTCAGCAGACAGAAAAAAAAACCCTGACAAAGAGACAATCGAGGTGTCCTTACCTGAATCAGTCTTTGGCAAAGTGAAATAAGCAATTCTCTTCTTGTTCAAGCCCAGGTCCCACCTGACTGTGATGTTATCTTGGGTCTGAGGGTAAAAAAAAAAGCACCTATTATGTTCTTGAAGAGCTGTTTGCCAACCACCACAGTCCTGTGCTTCAAAACAGTGGAGAAATAACAAAACTTGCTGTTCCAACATCACAAAAATCTGTATTTATTCCTGTGGCTGAGTTCACAGCACCTGCAGAAGGTGAATTCTGTTCTACAAGAATTAATGATGAGAAACAAAGTCCCGCTCACCAGCTGTGTAATTCTCCCACCCTTCAAACACTCATTAAATGTTTCCAGGACCTCCCAGAATTCCCATTTCCCTGACAGAGAACTGCAGGTTCTGAGGGTAACAAAAAGCTGCAGTTCTGGGACAGAAAAAACTTTAACACAGAAAAGGTGAGAAGTTCCCAAGTGTTTCAAGCTCTTAAAAACCCTCACTGTGAGGATTTTCCTCTCCTCCCCCTGCTATCAGACAGCACCATCAATGCTGATTATCACAACAATTAAGATATTTATTTATTTCACTCAAGGTTTCCTGTTGTGCTGGGAAGTGACCACGTTTGACACCAGAGAATGATCAGCAGCCCCTCTAACAGGCAAATCTCACACATTTTACCTGAGATTCCTTGAGTTTCTTGTCATAATCTGCTTCAAGCTTGACCAGAGGACCAAATATATTTTGGTATTGATAAGCATCTTCATATCTAAGCAGGACATGCTGGGGTTCCTCATCAACACCAGGTTTTTCCAAGTCCTCGAGGGTTGCAGATGGATTTTCCTGGAATTCAAAGCACAGATGCTTTGTTTCAAAGTCTGAAGTATAGAAAGTGACAGCAGGACTGATAGAACTGTGTTTTACTGATACAGGGAGTGATATCAAGGTGGAACTACCCTTAAAACTACACCGAGGCACTACAAGTCATGGTTAAACCCAGTTTAAATTTAAAGGATGGACACAAAACCTCTCAAAAACCCAGTAACTGAATGGGGCAACAATTCCCTGCTCTGCTGGGCATCACTTAAGGCAGAGATATGTGGAAGATATGAGCAAGGAAAGCTGCTTTTCAAGCTGGTGAAGCTTTCAACAGTTTCCTGAATCCTTTGACCAATTCCCAGTGGCACAGCAGGATTTAAACCTTGTGTGATTTCTGCATTACAGAGTTCCTAAAAGTCTTGTCCTTCCTTCAAAAAAAAATCAGAATTGGTAAAATATATCCCCCAAAAACCCCCAGGCTGTACCTTCCAGAGCTCTTCCAGTTTGTTGATCTGCTGGGCTGTGATCTGCCGGGCCCTGAGCTGCTCCTGCTCCGACGGAATCTTCACCAGCCAGGAAAGGAAGCAGCGGTCCTGGATCAGGGGCTGCCACTGGGAACTGTCCCAGTTGATGTCCTTTAAACTGCTCTGGCTGGCACATGGCTGCCTGCACAACCAAAACACGGCAAGGTATTGGGAGATTAGACAAGTGTAAGGAAAAGCCTGGCGTGGAGGGTAAAAGCAGGGCTGGTGTGCTCCTGAAACTACTCAAGAAACAGGAAAAAACCAGCAGAACAACCCCAGTCTGCTGGGAAAATTCATTTTTCAGTATTTGCTATTTCAGTACTGGGAAGGGTCAGGATTGTGAGAAGTGTTGTTGGGTGTTTCTAGGACTGAAAAGGTTTGCATTTAAAATATTAAATATGACACCTTCGGAGGTGGTTACAATCCATAAGGATTGTGCACACACAGATCAGAAAATGGGATTATTTCCCAAACAGAACTCCTTTCACAGAAACACAATTTCTACTGTCAGATACACAGTGACAGCACTGAATTAAAACACACACAATTATAAATTTTCATTTCTGATTGAGCCTGTCAGAACAATTTCTGATTTATTGTGGTCTCAAATGATTCTGTGAGCTGAGAGAAAAACACCCTGAGGGAGAGTCACTGTTCCATGGCTCCAGAGTCACTTCCTGAACTGATCTGTGGCTCTTCCAAAGCTCAAAAAAGAGGGAAAAAACTCCTTTCTTCCATTAAGGAATGCACAAGTTTGGAAAAATACTTTTCTACAGAACTAAGATGTTTGCCCAGCGTAACAGAACTCCCTTTGCTGCATTATCCACCTGCCCTCCTGAACTCTCTATGACCACCTGAAGGAAAAAGGGTGGCAAACCAGAACATAAAACACATTTTGGGACAAAATGAAAGCAAGGGTTGCTTTTTAAAAACCAGATTATGCAGGAGAGTTGGCAGCAAAGGCCTTCTCTCACCTGCACAGCAGAACCACCACAGAGTCAGCCTTGGCTGGGATGAAGCCGAGGAGGAAAACGTTCCGACAGCCACAGTTGTAACATTCCAGGACAGTCTCTCCCAGAGGTCCATCCTTGTGCAGAGTCACCTCTTTGCACTTGGCTCTCACCAGGTGATTCACAATGTGGCTGCAAGCAAACAGCACAGGTTTATAGCAATCTCACAGCTAAATCACATTTAGTCTTGATTATTAGTTATTAAAACACAAATCTGTTTATGGTGGCAGACATTGGTAGGATCTGCCTCGTTCCATCCAAGCAAAGATGTTGGGAACAGTTCCAGAAGTTTCTCAGTGCATGGATGCTTTGAGTGTGAAAGGAGAGGAAATGGGTACACAACTGCCATTTTTATTTCCATCATTTCCCCATTTACCTGCCAGATGTGTTTCCACGCCCGTTACAGAACCATTTCTTGCTGGTGTTGCAGTAAACCACACAGGCAGGGTCATGGATCCCACAGTAACTGCAATTCCAAGGGAAAAAAACAGGAAGTGATTGGCTACTTACTTAGAGGAAAATCCAAATCCAAGCTCTAACTCAATTTACAGTGCACAAAAATAAGGGGAAGTGGAAATTGGGGAACAACAGTGTTGGGAGAAGCATCAAAGAGGAGCCAAATTTCTGTTGTGAGCCACAAATATTTTAAAACTTCCCACCACTGGGCTGGCTGAGCCTGGGATTTATTCCCGGGGGAGCTCAGAGGTGGCCAAAAGTGGATGTGGCAGCTCCACATCTGGATGAGAACTCAGAGAGCAGCACAGGAAGTTGTTCCCAAAATCCACCTTTCCCTCCCTCTGGAATTCTCAGGGATTGGCTCTCACCTGCAGGCGTGCACAGGGAGATCCTTGGTGTAATAAGTGTCCTCTTCATCCTCCTCAAAGTTGAGCTCTGCCAGGAGCTGGCTGGTCTTGGCCACGTTCTCATCCACAGCTCCATTCTGCAGGATTCCATCAGGACCATTCACCTGGAATGGAGGTGCACACCCAAAATAAACCCCAAACTCCTCTTCAACCCAAAATCTTGTGTGCCATTTAAAAATCTCCACAGAAAAATGCTGCCAAGAGCTGAAACACACCCATTATATAACCAATATTTGCTTCATCAACTGCTGTTTTCCAGGATTATTTAAACTGCAACTGATAAGTTGGAAAAAGTTAACTGGAGGAGATTGCTTTCCTGCAGATTGTATTTTTCCATACAATCCTACAATCAATACTTGCTCCATTACCTCCTGTTTCACAGGATTATTTAAACTCCAACTGATAAGCAGGAAAAAAAAAAATCAGATTGCTTTTCAGCATTTATATTTTTCCACAGTCTTACATAACAAAATTCCATTTCAACAATTCCAGCAGCTGTTTTCTCACCCTTCTTTTTATTCCAGGGATCCACCTGGAAACAGGATCTTTATTGCACAGGACTTTCCCTGCTTAGTCCTGTTCTGTATCCACCATGGACTGCCAGAACCATGGAATTCTGCAACATTTGGTGCTGTGTCAGCAACTTTCCCACACCCAGCCTTTCTCCTGTTAAAAATAACTCCTTTTTTTGGCACTTTTACCACCAGGAGGTGTGGATGTCACGCTGGGATTTTGGCATGGCCACTGCAGGTGTTGCCCCTTGGGCTTCCCAGGTGTCCTGGTTTAATTTCTCCATCCCTGAGGGGCTTTAGCACCTCAACATTATGCTGGGAAAGACCCCAAAACTTGGTTCTGACACTTTATTCTTTGCCTTCTTTAGCCAAGAGCCCACCAAAAGCTGAACGGGGATACGTTTATCCTAATCCATGTTCATTTTGAGTGGAAAATGTGGGAAAGGGTTGCCTGTAATATTCACAGCACATCTGAGGGGAGTGCTGGGGTCATTTCCCCATCACAGGGATCATTAACACCCCCCTGATGTTTCTGAGAGTAAGATTTATTCATAAATTTTAACCAGCTAAACAGGACAAAAATCACTCAAGGCCTTTATCTACGAATACAATATTTTAACAACTTAGATTTAATGCAATTTATCTGGTAGATGCAACTTCATTCTGACAGAAAGCTGCTCCCAGGGAGAACACTAAAGCTTTTATAAAAGAAATTAAAAAATAAATAAAAAGTTGCCCTTTTCAAGCCGTAACTCAGAAGCGAAGCAAACTCAGCCTATTTCTCACTTAGAGAGACTCCAGATTAAAAATTTAACAGCCAACTGCAAGAGTTAAACTCAAAACCAAACTTCACATTTGCCCTGAGCCGTCAGGACCTGCCCTCAAAGCCACCAGTTCCGTTTCCATCTCTGCAAATGAAATGAAGAGCATTTGTAAAACACCATCTAAATAAATGGGCTGGCTTTTTATTGATGTTATCTCCAAGCTCTGCCTTTTTTAATAGAAAGAATCAGCCAAAAGGAACCAAACGTGCAAAAGGCAAGATGGAAAAAGGAATAAAACCCCACTGAAGGAGCAGCAGCAGCAGCACAACCCCATTAGTGGGATGAAGGCAAATCCCATCAGCTCGCTGTGGAACAGCATCTGCACAGATGTGAGCAGATAAATATCCACTTGAAATATCCATTTCCAATTGATAAAGCCATTTTATAAAACAGTGAGATAACTTAACAACTCATCGTGGCACAGATGGAATTCCAAAGCCAAAGCTGATCTGAATTCCTTACAAGCATTCCCAGGCATTTCTATCCCAAAGAATCACAATGCATTGCTTTAAGATCAGTCGATTTTAATACATTTTGTTGGAGTGCTCATAAAAAACTGACTTCCTGTTAAAAAAAAAAAAAAAAAAAGCAGCGAAGTTTGGGTTTGGTTTGGGGTTTTTTAAAGGCAGAAAATGAAAAAATTCCAAGTGCAAGTCGTGCAGGAGTGACTGTGCTGTCCCAGCCCTCAGGGAGGCAGCAGTGATGTCACCTGTCCTGTGAACGCAGTCCCAGCCCTTGGCAGGCTCACAATGAGGAAGTGATTGTTCCAAACCCTCCTGTGATGTCAGCCTATGTGCATAGGATTAAAACTCTGGCACCAGCAGCTGTGGTGGCAGGGGGGCCGCTTCTCTATTTTAAAAAGCCTTGGCTGCAGCTTCTGGCACAGCGAGTTTGGCAGCTCCAGGCTGAGCGCTGAGGTGCCACTAAACTACTCCCGAAATCCTGGGGCCTTCCTCACTCCTCTCCTGGCCTCCAAAATACTCACTGGGAGGGAAAATAAGGGCCAGGGACTGAGTTAAAGGATAGAAACCAGTGGGGGACGGGAAAGCTGTGGCTGCTCCATCCCTGGGAGTGCCCAAGGCCAGGCTGGACAGAGCTTGGAGCACCCTGGACTGGTGGAAGATGTCCCTGCCCATGGCACTGGGTGACTTTTGAAGGTTTCCCTCTGTTCTGATGAGGTGTTGGCAGCTGGGAGCAGAGGGAGCAGCACAGAAGTGCCCAGAAATGCAGGAGCAGAGCCCCAGGTGAACACACCTGCAGCCACTTCATGCAGCTCTGCTTTAAAGTGGTGCATTTCAAGCTGCAACAAGAACTTTAATTGCACTTCAGCAGGTATTTTGCTAGAAAAGTTCTGTACCAAGGCTTCAGCCCCATCCTGCTGATGGATTTCAACACCACAATGTCCCAGCTCAGGCAATTCCCCCTCACAGTTTGAAAAAACCCCACATTTTTGGAGTTGTATGGCAAAGGCAGCTGTTATTATTTGTAATTCTTTTCTTTAGAGCTATAAAGCATTGCCTGAGCTTTGCTGTAATCCCTCAGTGAGGGTGATTTGCTTTCCCTTTCCAAAGGAGGAAGTGGATGTTGGGGAAAGCCTCACCCCTGGGAGGGAGTGGAGCTTCCAGATGGGACCTGAGCAACAAGGACTCATTTGGCCTGGACAAAACAGCCTTTGTTAGGACTGGAAATTAAATCCAGCCTCCCTAGGCTAGACCACAAACCTAAGAGCTGCCCCAGCCTCCCTGAGCCACTCCAGGAGCTGAGTTACATCCACACTGTGGGACCCATCAGCAAAATCCCACCCGCAGGAGTGAAAAAATGAGGCAGGAATGAGAATTCCAGAGAATCTCAGGACGGTTTGGGGTTGGAAGGGACCTTAAAGCCCATCCAGGGACACCCTCCATGACCCGAGGTTGCTCAAACCTGGCCTTGGACACTTCTGAGCAACTTTTAAACTCCTCTTAAAATACTTAAGAAAATCGATCCTTATGTTTATTGAATTCTAGGAAAAAACGGAAACCGAATTTTCTGAAAAAACCAAAAACAACAGGGAATGTTTCTGCTCTACTCTTACTTTTGTCAATTGCATACTAATCAATTTTAACACTATTAAACTATTAATTAAGTATAGGTTGAGAAAGAAAGTTCTTTTAGACTAAATCCACCACGCTTTTCTAAAAAATGAGGTGCTCTGCACTGTTCAACTCATCTTTTTAAAAAGACACCAGAAACAGCAGAGCAGAAGTTTACAATATTCCTCAGCTCCAAATATTTATTTAATTAGCTTTAATTATAATCACAGGGCTAATATTTCATTAAGCAAAACCTGATCAATTGGAGAAGTTATTATTTAAGATGCCCTCTGCCAAAAAGCACAAATAACTTCAATGATCTGGTGAGGGCAGCAAAACTTTTGCCCAGAACCTTTTAAAAAACCACCTGAATTCTGATTTTATCAGTCCTGAGCCCGTTGAAAAGGGACAGGTCTGAGCAGATCCTGGGGTTTGTTTTACTTTGCTCAAGAGGAAACGGTGCCTGTTCCACCTCTGAGAGCCCCTGTTGCAACAGGTCCATCCCTCCTCCCCAAAAATGACATTTCTAACATCAAAATGAGGACCAGGATGACCACAAAAGTTTGCAGAAACCTAAATACACCCTGGTTTAAAAAAAAATCATCAACATAAAACCCCCTCCTTCTTGCCAGGAGACAAAACCAGTACCTGAATGTGCTCTCCAGATCTTTTATTACTTTTTTTACTTTGGCTTCAAAGAGTTTTCAAACATGTTTAGACAAAAAGAAAAGACCAACTAATAATCCTCTTGTCTGGACTTTTAGCTTATGAGGCTTATTTTGAGGTGGTTTTTCTTCTCCTTGGCCACATATTCTCTACTGGGAGTTCTGGAGTGATCACAACCCATTAAAGCCTTAAAATTAAACTTTATTCAAATGCTCTTTTTAGTCATTTAATGTATAGTCTGAATGTACACAAAGATTTTATTCCTGGCAGAAAATATTTCTGATCTCTCAATGCCCAAATTGGATAAATTCTACCAAATCCAAATGCTGCAAATAAACAGAAAAAAACCAAACAGCCCAGGGCTCTCTGACTCTGCCTTACAAACCCTGTGACCTGAGCACGTCCCTGCTGCCACTGAGCACTTTCAGGCATAAAAAAATATTCAATTTGTGCTGGGATAACCCCCCAGGACAGGATAAAACCTCCCTCAGTCCTGCACTGCACACCTGTGGAGCTGGAGGTGCTCCCTGCTCCCACTTTGCTGCACTCACAGACCCAGCTGGGGCAGGTTTTGCAAGTAAAAGGACAAAAACCAGGTTCAGGATGTTTGGTTTGGGGATAAAAACTCACTTAAAGCTCGCCTCTTTAAACTCATCCCTTAACACGTGGGTGATGCACAAGCATTTAACTGTTAATAACAGGATTTCAGGAGTCTGTAAAGAAACTGAATATTCCATGATCTTTAAACTGGAGAAAAGTGTGGCTTTTTAAAAAATACAGGAGAGTTCTTCAGTGTTTTTGTTGTTTACTATGGGCACACTGAGATTGTTATCTTCATTTGCACCACTTCTTATGAGCTGTAATCCTAATTCCTCCCCCACCTTCGAGCTGTGAATTGTTAAATAAATACAATTTCATTGTCTTTTGCGTACCAACCATCAACAAAATGTAATAAATAAAAAACCCCCAAACTAAAACCTGTTTTTAAGCCACGAGGAAACAGAGCTCAGAACTTGTCTCAGGCCTGTCCCTGCCATACAACCCCCAAACAAACCAGCCCAACAGCCGTGCAGCAAAAAAATGGGAAATTAATGAAAAAAAAAAATAGCAATAATAGTAATAATAAGAAGAAATTAAAGCGCATTTTAGCGACAGGAAGTAAACCAGCCGAATTTCCTCAGCACTGAACTTTCGATAACCAAACACCACCCAAAGCCGTGTTTGTTTTAAGGAAAAAGAACCTGAAACTAACACGCACCCTCGGTGGTTTTTTCAGCTCCCTATCACAACGACACAACTATCGCGACACAGCCAGCCGGCCTCAAGTTTTCTCCCTGGAGTAACTCGCTCCAATTCCGGCTCCCGGGGCCCCTCCACACGCGGTTCCCGCTCCCCGCCCGGCCCG
>NW_008236768.1:409296-428083 GCF_000691975.1 Corvus brachyrhynchos
AGATGAGGGGCGGGAGCTGTGGGGGCTGAGGTGGTGGAGAGGTCGCTGAGGGGGATGCGGTGGCTCTGGGCGCTTGTGAGGAGATGAGGGGGCTGTGATGGGTGACCCTGCGGTGACAGTGCGGTCCCTTCATGCCCTGTGCCCCGCATGAGCTGCCAGCTCTGCCTGTTCCTGTTGGGACTGACGGGAGGGACACAGGGGGTTAAGTGGGAATTAAGAATCGGGAATTACAGTAATACCTGCTTCAGCTGTAATTCCTGCTACACCTGTAATACCCCATACCCCTGAGAGAAAGCTGAGCTGCTCTGAGGGTGCTGGATTGGGGATTTTCCGAGGTCAGGGTTGTGCAAAAAAGCGCCACATTTCTATCCCTGAATAAACAAAAAGCTCTGGATTTACTCTTATTCCATTTGATCAGCACACAATAAATCCCTTTTAAGAGGACTTCTGTGTTGGGAAAGGCTGGATATTCAGTCCTTCTTCCCTACCAAGTTAAGATGCAAGTATGTACCTTCTCTTATAAATAACTTTGATTTTATATTCTTGCTTTTGGTGTAGGATAAAGCCCGGCCTGAAACAACATGTACCAGATCTGCAGCTGGTGGGCTGAAAAGATGTAGATGGAGATTGGAAAACATCCTTGTCCTGGGAATACTGTGCAGCAAAAGGAGGGGGAAAAACAAGTCAAGAGAACACAGGAGTCACCGCTTCTGTAGAGAGAGACTGAATTAATCTAATTTTTAAGCCTCTGAGTAGAATAAACTGTTCAGACCAAAGCGTAACGGGGAGAAAGTGTGAAATAACATTTGAGGATGAAAGTGGAACTGGAGGGAAAAGAATGTGCAAAGCCAGGTGGCTGCTTGCTGCGAACGCTTTATTTATTAATAAACACAACGTGCTCGAAACGTTTGGCTGCTTGACAGAATCCTCAAAAGTCTTGGAAAGGGATCAAAGTTCTGCTGCTCTGCCGGGTTCCTCTCCCTGTCCCTGCCACAACTCAGGGAATAACGGTGCCTTTAAGGACAAGTGGCGTGGAAACCTCCCCGGGAATTGCAGCTCCTGTGGCGGCAGGAGGTGGATTTGTCCCCTGAGGATGGCCTTGGGGACACTTGGGTGCTGCTGTCTGAGGTGCTGAAGCCTCAGATCCCCCACCACAGCCTGGGCCTGGCCAGAAGGAACAGCAGAGGCTGGAAAAGCAGCTGGAAAAACCAAACTGCGTGTTCGTGGTGCTGTGTTTAAACTGGAGGCTGAAATTGTCTTTACACCAACACAGAGCAGAGGCATTTGAATTTCATGCGCTGGAAGCTCTGGGGGCCACTTTGAAGCTTTTAAGGGTAAAATGGAGACAACACCCAGGCTACAAAGCTCTCAGACTGTATTTTTTTGTGTGTGTGTGTGTGTTTTGTGCAAGTTTTCTCCCTCAAATCTGGGCTGCTGCAGAGGGAAGGCACTGTGACTCACTGGGCTTGACTGCTGTGCAGCCAATACGGAATTTAAAAAGGCAACACTTGGGAAAACTGGCACAATTCCCTGAAAACGGCACCGAGTTTCCCATTTTCCTGCAGATCAGAAGCTGGAATTCACAAGACAGAACCATAAGAAGAGAAGAAATGTAGGTAAATTAATATTTTAAAAGATGTTTTCTGCTTGCAGGAGGTGAAAATGTGCAGGTGATTATCCCGAGGTGCTAATGATGAGTGACAAACCCGAGCAGTTTGAAGTGTTGGGAGAAATCCCAGCGCTGGAAATAACGAGAGGCCTTTCCTTGAACCTGATTTGAATTCCAAAGCCCAGCAGCTCTGGGATTTGCTGGCATCCCCCACTCGGGGCTGGGAAGAAGCTGTGAGGGGAAGGGAGGAAGCGATTGGTCTCCAGGAATTCCCAGCCATGGAGATAGTGCTGGAATGGCACCGTGACGTGAGGGGGGCACAGCCAATGGAGCCCAGCCTGGCAAAAAGGGGGGGAAAAAAGGGATATTTTTATCCTGGGAGGAAACAATCCAGGTTAGGGGGAAGTGAGGGTGGGGCAGGGAATCAGGTGGGGAGGGAGGAGCTCAAGGAAAGCTCCCACCCAGAGCTGGGTCACAGAGCAATAAGTGCACCCAGGAGGTTCATTAAGGAGATTTATTTGCTTTATTTCCCCCCTTGCTCTGTTCACATCCTTTTGTTTAATGCTCAGGGAGCTCAGAGTGTTTAAAAATCACAGAATTCCAGCATGGTTTGGGTTGGAAGGACCTTAAATCCCATCCATTCCCACCCGCTGCCGTGGGCAGGGACACTTCCACCATCCTAGGTTGCTCCAACCCCATCCAGCCTGGTCTTGGACACTTCCAGGGATGGAGAATTCACAACCAATCTGTTCCAGTGCCTTTTATAATAAAGAATTTCATCCTAATTCTCCATTCCCTGTCTCTGTTTTGCCTTTTTCTTCCCTTTTCCTTACAACAAATCCTAAAGGAAAATCCCTTAAAATTTTACTTAATTCACCACACCTGAATACCAATAAAAGAAAGAACAGAAAACCACCTGCTCTGGGTTTTCTTTAAGAAAAAAACTTCTCTATACTGACAAAAGTCCGATAAAGCGATTTTTATTATTTAAAGGAAAACAGTAAATCCATAGGAAAAAAAATTTGGGATGGATGGGAATGAGTTTTTCCAGGGCAGCTGGGCCATTTCTCCTGAGTTACCACGAGAGGGACACAGAAGGAAAGCTAAAGGAGCTGGGAAAGAAAGAATCCCAGGAACAGCTCGAGGAGGGATCATAGCAATGCACATTTCCCTTTTGTTTAGGAATATTGGGGATCGCAGCATTCCTACAGCTCCCTTCATCCCACAGAATCCTCAAAAAAGCTTCCCAGAAAATGGGCTAAGAAACACGAATAGTTAAAATGGATTTTTTCCCCCAGAATTTCCTCATTTTCCCTCAGCTTTTTCCCTTTGGAATGCCGGGACAGGGAGAGGTTGGGCTGGCTGGGATTTTGTTCCATCCCGAGCTTCTGGAGCAACAAATCCCGCAGGACTTTGTGGATTTGTGGAGATATTTTTGTTTATTCCCAGTGGATTTTTGTTGATGGAGGTTGGGGAGGTATTTATGTTTATTCCCAGTGAATTTTCACTAATTAGTGGCTGATGATGCAAATGCCGAGAGGTCCCGGCTCCCATAAAATTCCTCCATGGAGCAATGGCCCCATAAACCCTCCTGATGGAAATACTGAATATTTAGTGGGCTCTCGGGGAATTAATAAGCCCAGACCTAAAATGCCCTGGATTGGAAGTAATGCAGCGTGGATTTTTAGGGATCTGCAGCTGGATTCATCCTTAATGTCAGCAAAGCTTCACTTCCAGCCCTGGCCAGGCAGGCTGGGATTGGGATAAAAATGCTGGGAAAAAGGAAGATGGGAGGGAAAAAATCCTATTTTTTTTTAATTATAGTTTTATAGACTTCAGTCTTAACACATTCCTATCACAGCATTTTCACATCTCATTGAAAGATCCACTGAGTGCTGGGACACTGAGTGGTCATTTTTATCTTTTTATCTTTTTAATTTTTATATTTTTACCAAGCCCCTTAATGCCCAGAATGTTTTCACAAGCTCAAAACATCTCCAAAAAGTGTTATGAAATAAATGTAAGAATTTCTTTAAGGTGCCAGGAACCTCAGTGCAATGGGAAGTGCAAATCCAGCTTTTATTTCAGTAGAGAGAAAAGGGTTTTTACTCTTGATTTTTTTTTTTTTTGCTTTTCTCCTTCAGCAAATTGTGATAAATCTGTTTAATTCTGATTTCCCTGCAGGTTTAATTGTGGATGTAGAAATATTCCCAGAACAAGTCATGGGGATGTAACTTCATGATGGAAAAAGAGGAGAAGTTTTTGGCATTTCTGCAGGGACTTTGAATGAAGAAAGTTCTTAGAAATTAAGGATGGTGAGTGACATTAAAAGATAACAGATAATAAAAGATAACAGACATTAAAAGATAACAGCAGGAGATGAAAAGCAGGAAATGAAACTTGGTGCTCTAAACCAGCCAAATGGACATGAAAAAGCCATTAAATTGTAATTCAATATTCAAATAAGAATTAAAAATACTGTGTTTCAGTAGGAAACTTGAAATCCTTCCCTCCAAAAATGTATTAAAACTCCCTCTCCTTGAAAAGAGCTGAAGTGTTCATCCCAAACAACAGGACAGGACCTGGATTCAAGAAATTAATGTAGGGAAGAAAAAGCTTTTTATGGACAGAACTCGTGGCTTTTGGTAGGTTTTTATTTGCAGAATTACCATGTGAAGTGATGTGAAGCTAAAACTAGCTAGGAAAAAGACAAGAGTTCATAAAATCGAAGGGCAAAAAATAAATGGCTGGAATTCCTGAATATTGAGAGATATCCTGAGATATTTGGGAGGATCTGTTACCTATTAAAGCTGGAAGGAGCAGAGTTGTTAAAAATCCTCAGTTTCCAAAGGGGCATCGGCAGCTCTTGAAAAAAAACCCCGGGATTTCTCCAAAGCAGATGTTGTAGCTGAGCTTAAAAACAAAGTTTGGAGCTCTTGATGGGCTCCAAAGTGTCCTTGTTTGTTGGGATTCCTGGCAGTTTTCCTGGGCAGATGGAGGTGATTGTGGAGTAATGGAAAATCCAGGCTTCCCACAGGGCTGGGATGTGTGTGTGGAGCTGGTGATCCTCACTTGGAGTGGGGAAAAGAGAGGAAAATGAGGAATTTTCAGGTTATCTTGTGGAAATTTGGGAATATGTGGAGTTTCAGCAGGTTTTGGATGTGGTGACAGCTGATTTCTCCTCAGATTGTTGCTGATGCACAACAGGTTTTTAATTTTGGGGCAGGCAGAAGACTCAGGGTTAAACCTGAGGTTGGGTTTGTTTCTTCAAAGAACAAATCACTTAAAAATCAGGAGTTTTTGCAGTCCCACCCTGGCTTTTTCTGTGCTTTTTCTGTAAGGGAATAACATATCTGCATTCTCTGCACAGAAAGAAAATCCTTCCAAGGAAATCCTTCTTTCCTGCTGTGGGAGAAATCTTAATTTGGCTCTTAAAAGTAAGAAATAATGTAAGGAATCAATAATTGGGGTTTGTCTGAGTGTCCCAACATGTGCAAGGTATGTTTGGCCACGGAATGTGGCTCCAGGACTGAACACCCTCATCCAAAAAGACCCTGAAACAGGAAAATTTCACTTTCAGGCCTCCATCTCTGAGGAATTTTCCTATTCAGCTCCTTTTGATGTTAAACACAGAATTCGCCAGCTCGGCCTTATCTTTTCCTTGCAAATATTCCGAGTTTGGAAAACAAGGAGTGTGAAGTCATTTATGCTTCCACAGCTATAGGAAAGGCTGGTGATATTTCATCAAGTTTACATTTATTTTTCATTCCTCTTTGAATAAAAATAAGCCAGAATTGCGGGAACCCAAAAGTGTTGGGTGTTGCAGTTGTTTTGCCATCATGGAAGCCCTTCCAAGGAGCTGTGTTTGTCATGTCTGGGGTGATGCTTTTAGGAGGGGGAGAAGCCTGAAGGGGAAGGAATGTTTTCATTGCAGAATCCTGTGGACTTGAGGAGGAATCCAGCCAGGGCTGCCCTCAGGCTGTGAATGGCTGCAGTGTAGTTTTGTAAGGCCTTCCCAGAAGTCAGGAGTTCCTTGGAAATGGACCCAGGCCACTGGTGGAATGTCATCAAACAGCCTGGGAGAAGATCAAGGGGGCTGTGGGCTCCCAGATTTCCCCACATTCCCGAGGGGGAACGTTCCTATTCCATTATGGCACCAACACCCTGAAAACAGAGGGATCCTTAAACTCTGGATCTGCCCCTACGTGCTGGGAAGGTTTCCCCCATCCCACCGATGTTCAGGCGTGTTCCTGCTGCTTCCTTTGCCAAGGATTATCAGTTTTCCCTTTTCCATGTGGCTCCACAGCCTCGGGAGGGATCCTCCCACCCCAAACTGGTGATGCTGGGTCCTGTCACTGCCTCAGGATCGTGATGGAAACACCTCAGGACCTCCCTGGCCCTGACCCAAGCTGCCCTTCCAGAGCCACTGGAGCCTCTTGGCTTCTCCATGTGCTGTGTGAGGAGGCAGAGTTCCCACTGGGAAAGGCAGCCAGCTGGCCAAGGAATAATCACTGGAAAGGGTCTGCAAGAGCCATGAAAATACAGAGATAAGGAGTTTTTCCATGCTGATCCCTCCAGGATCACGCAGAAGAGCCACCGACAGTGGTGCCAGTCAGGATTCACATTCCAGAGGCTGCTACAGGTGCTCTGAGGGAAGTGGAGCCTGCTGGACTCAGAGCAAGGCCCGTGGCAACACAGCAAACCCACCCTGGAGTCTGGAAACTCTGAACTGGGGCTGGTTTTGCTAAAAACGTCACTGCTGGCCTTGATTTATGAGCAAACAGAAGTTTGTGAACGGCTTCTCCAGCCTGGTCCAGAAATCCATGAGCCTGATGTCATGTGGAGAGGGCCCAGAACACAGAATTATTTTTATGGACTTGTTAGCAAGTGTAATTAAAAAATTGAAATGTTAAACTGGATCCTGTGGAGGGTTTTTTGGCTATAGGATGGAGGCAGAGCAAAAGTCCTGGAATGGATGTGTCATTCCAGGCTTGGACGTGTCATTCCAGGCTTGGACAAGACACCCCAGTTTCGGGCCACCTTCCTGGCTCCAGATGAAGAGGGGATTGCAAAAGGGGATGTGAGGAAGGTCTGGAGAGCAATAATTTTAAACAGCACTTCAGCAATGATGTCATTTCGGCTGAAAAATAATGTTAAAGTTTGGGCAAAGAGTTCTTTTGGAGCGAGAGGAGTCCGGGGCCAGCAGCCAGGGTGGGGAGGAGCTGCAGCAAAATGGAAAGTCCAAAGCGTGGAAGGTCATGATGGAAAACCCTATCAGAATAATCCTGAGGAAAGGTGGATAAAAACCCTGGAATTTTCTGTGAGCATGAGAATTCCAAGGAAATGGAGGGCAGGAAGGTGCTACAGCCCTGGATGGGGTGTCCACTCTTCTGTCTGGAAGTCAGAGGCCAAATCTGGGGGGGCTGGAGCACAGGAACAGCCTGAAGGATTGTTGTGACCCCAGACTGTGATCCCAGAGCAATCCTGAGCTCTTCTCCTGGGGCTCCACCCAAATCCAGCCAAAATCTGCATCCTCCTCCTTGCCCGAGGAGGCCAAAAGGCTGAAACAACCAAGGGACGTTGTTCAGTGGATTTGGACATCAAAAATACCATCTAAAAACGGCTTTGTGGGGTTCTTCCCTTCTAGGATGGCTCATGGGCTGAAATGGAGGATCACCCTCAGGCCAAGCTATAGGATCAGCCCTTTCCGTGGAGTTTTAAATGAATTCCCACTAATTCAGCCATCTACAGCCTTGGGTAAAGCTGCACATGCCTCGCACATTTTGTCCTTTTTTTGTTCCCTGTTCCACTAGAGGCCACCACAAACCTCAGCTGGGGAAAAAAAAACCACAAAGCAAGCAAAGGAAGGGGCACCTGCAGCTCGAAATGACAAAAAGCTCCTGTTTTAGGAGGAGATTTAGGACTTGGATCTCCCCAGGAACAACTTCTCTTCCCGCTGTGTTGGGAGCCAGGGAATGAGCTCAGGCTGTGAGATCAGATTTTGCTGAGTGTACAGGGTTAGGCTTGTTCATTCCTCTTCTCCAGAAGTTCCCCTCTCCAAGCCATGCCTGGATATTTGATTTTCTTGGGAAATCTCAGCCCTCTCAGCAGCTTTTGCTGCGTTTTGTGTCCGGACACTCCACTTTGCCAGCAGAAAAGTTCCTTTTGTCATTCCCATTTCTCCACCTGAGGCGTGGGGTTCCTGGAATTGTGTGTGCTTTTCCTGGAAGAAGTGGTGGAGGCTGTAATGGCTTGTGCAGAAAGCACTCCAAGGCTGAAAAGATGTCCAGGAGGCAGCTGGAATTCAGGGAGAGCTCCTGGAATTCTCTCTCCTGGTGGGTATTTCTCCGGCTGTTGATGTCACACCCAACGTGCTCTGGCTCGAGGGAAAAGTTCAGGGAAGAACCTGACCCTGTGCTGGCCAAAAGTAATTGGAATTTTATGGAAGGAACACTGCAAAAGTGCAGAGAATTGATCTTGTTTCCATGTGGAATTAAAATTAAAGGAATTTGGGACCATCACAATCAGGCCAAACTTGTGCCCTTGCAGTTTTTGGGTGGGAAGAGCAGTTTAGATGAAGCAAGGACTGACTCTGGATCTCTCCACAGCCCATGATCCTGAAAATTGTTGTGGAAAAAGAGCAGATTTGCCCTTGAGACTGTTTTTCAGCTCTGGGTGGGGTCAGGAGAAGGCAGTGCCAGCATTCTCCAGAGCCAGTTCATTCCTGTGAGATTTCTGGGGCTGATATTTTCTGGAAAACTCCAGAGGTTTGGATCAGTCTCCAGCCTCCCTCTTTCTGGAGAACTTCCCACCCCTTGTGAGCCTGCACACGCCATTTTTCCATTTCTCTGGAAGTGACAAAAAACCCCAAAACAACCCCACAGCCTGGATGATGCTGAATTTTCCTCTGAGCTCATCAAGGATGTCCAAAGCAGCACCATTTTCAGCTGGGGCCAATAATCTGTAATGTCTCAAAGGCGAGCAAAATAAAACGTGTGTGTGAGAAGAGACGGGTGGTAAGGGGAGCTGAGGGGGTGGGAGCCAGGAAAAGGATGGAGTTAGGATCCAGTGGTTGTCTCAAAAGCCATGAGGGGGTGAAAAGAGCACTCCCACGAGTGCAGCTGTTTGTTTGAACCTCTTTAATGAATTATTTTGATTTGAATTTGTTAATGACCTTCAGGAAGGAGCTGCAGCTCCAGAGCATTGCCGGGCTGAGAGGGGAGATGCTCCTGCATGGAAGTGTTTCCCACTGCTCCCTAACTGCTCCAGGCTTTTATTTCTGGAATTTCCTTTTTTTTTTTTTTCTTCTTCTTTGGAAATGCATCTTTTTATTGGAGGAAATCTCTTTGGAGAGAGACAAAGTGCTCCTGCTCCTGAGGGTGTCCCTGTCCTTCCCCATGCCCAGAGCATCTCCGTGGATTCATTCTGGTCACAGCCAGAATGATCCTTGCTGAAAAACCTCTGGAATGCCTCAGGAAATCCCTGGAAAGGGGACAGCAGTGAGGAACTGATACACCAGGGGATTGTCCCTCTCTCGGCCCCCAGGAGCTGGAATCCTTCAGATTTTGAGAGCAGTTCCTGAAGGCATTAAAGGCAGTTTTTGGGAAGAAAACTTCGTTCTGGTTTGCTGGGGATTAAATATCGGCTGAAAGGGGGGATGGGCAAAAAGGATAGAGCCAAAGCTCTGCTCCACCACCCCCCCAGAAGAGGAAGAATTTTGTAATAAATCCATTTTCTTATTCAAGATTCTCATTTTGCATAAGGATAACGAGACCACTTTAGAGGGAACAACATGGAAAATTTGCTGGTGCTTCCTCTACCCCCCTATTCTTTATGTCCTCCACGAATTCCTGATTCCACAGCAAAAAAACCCCACCTGTCCTAGAGAATTTTCGTTGTAATTCAGAAAGGTTTTCTTCCCCATTTTCCTATATAACAAAAAGCCCTTTTTCCTCACACAGATGTTCAATGACTCCTTTTAAAACCGAATTTAAGTGAATTTAGGTGAATTTAATCTCTTCCTGAGACGAGACAGAGAATATTACATTCAATAATCAATTTATTCCCCCTTTTCTCTGTCCTACCTGGTATTTTGAGTTTGGGAGAAAGGGAATTAACACACAGTGATCGATCCTTTCTTCCTCTCCTTACAACTTAAATCTCATTTCCAGCAGGGAAAAGGTTTCTGTCTCCTGCCAAGAGCTGGCTGCAAAACCATTTGTACAGAGCACCTCTTTGATCACTGGTGTCCTGAAAAGACCTGATTGCTGGGTTTGCCTTTTTCCAGCTGTTAAATTATCCCAGATATCTTCCTGCTGGATTTGCTGGGGGGGTTTTAATGGAAAAAGGGAAAATGGGAGGGGAAACCCAGCCCCTGCTGAAGTCGGTGAGAGGAAGAGGCAAGAGAAGTGGCATTAATTTTGAATTAATTAATGAAAAGCTGCTTTTTGCTGTGTGTATTCAGGAGACCTGGGCAGGTTTCCTTAATAAAACCCCTGGCATGGAAAATATCCCGGTGTTCCCTTGGGATACCCACAGAAAGGGCAGCTTTGTGGGCAGTCTGGCCACAGTTCCTGGGAAAGGCGACTCCCAGCTCCCCACTTTTCCTCCCTGTGGGGCGGGACAGGCTGAGAAATCCAGATTTTCCCTGGGGGATGTGCCCAGCTCTGTCTCCAGGGCATGGAGGCTCCATTCCTTGGCTCTCTGGAAAAAACAAGGTTTCCTCTGGAGCCCCGAGCTGAATATTTCCCTTTTTGCCTGGCTTTGGCTGCGCTCCCTGTCCCTGTCATTAGGGGTGAATATTGTCAGGTTCTTGGGATCCTCCCAGCGGAAAGGAGTGATGGAAGCTCTGTTTTGGGTGTCCCCAGGGCTGTGCCAGCTGTGCCAGGAGGCAGCAACCTGAGGACACCAAATCCTCATCTGGGAGGTCCTTGGGAGCGCAGAAATGCCATTTTTCCTACCCAAAACGTGCATTTTTGTGCAGCTCCTGAGCCCACCGTGTTCAGGCAGCTCCAGAGTGAGGAGATTCCCAGGATCCCTCAGCTCCAGGGTTCTGCCTGTCCAGGGGTCGGTGCCAGATGTTCCTTTGGAGTTAATAATTCTTGGGATGTGTTCAAAGCCAGCTCAGTGCTCCCTAAGAGAGGTCCCAAAGCTATTAAAGCGTGGACGTGCTGTCTGCCCACCTCCACCGTGATCTCAGAGCCCTGAGCACTTCCAGTCCTGCCTGCGAGGAGCCAGTTCCTGTTTACTGCCTGCCTGGAGATCCCTGCATTCCAAAATTGGGAGCTTTGACCACAGAGATCAATGGGATGCATCGTTTAGGGGAAGAGGAAAAGCCAGGCTGCTTCGAAGAGCTTTGGTTCTTTAAGCTCTGCCATCCGGAGGAGTTTTGGGAACACGGAGCAGTAAATCTGTGTTATTGTCATTATGACTCTGGGAGGTGTTTTTCAGGAGAAAATCCCAAAAAAAAACGGGTGATCACAGCCAAAGGACTTTTACTGGGAAAACCTGAATACTGTGAGCATTAAAGTCCCAACAACAATTCCCAGCAAGCTTCACCCTCTGATCATTTTGCATCTCTCTCAGACAAAACATCCCTCAGCCTTCCCCGATTTTCCAGTACAATTCCAGTTAATTATTCCCGGTTTCCTCAGTGCGTCTGAGCTCCCGCTGGCTGCTGGAGGAAGAGGAGCTCATTGTTACAAATGAGCTTAATCCAGAGCTCCAAATCTTTATTGTCCCTGCTAGAAAATGGCATGAATAGCAAAGGAAAAAATGCGGGACGTTTCCTGTAGGGTTTTAACGACCCTCCTGGGTGTGGGATTGCGCCATGTGCCGGGGAATTGCTTGGAGCAGGGTGGCTCTGGCAGCATTCCCACCCCCATCTGCAAGGCTCGTTACAGGAGAGGCGGGGAAGGATGGGAGACAGCTCTTCCCGATCCCAACGCACCCCTGGGATTGGTCACCCTTTGTCCCTGCCTGGTCCCAAAGGGAGTTTGTGGGACCTTCCTTGGCCTCCTGCCCTCGGGTTGGTCAAGTCCAGATGAATTCCAGGTGTCTCGGTTCTCCTGGGACAGGATCCTGCTGACACACAGGCTCAGGCATTTGGGAATGGGTTGGGATCACCGCTGTGGGACTGGGAATGTCCAACAGTGCTGGGGCCTGCCCAGGGCCACAGAGGACATTCTGGATCCAGCAGAACTCCTGGATCGTGTTTTAATGCAGGATCATGTCCAGGGTGATCCTGGATCCCTGGTTCTGGATAAACCTTGGACCTGGGACGGGGCTTTGTCACTGGTGTCACCTCCTGCTGTTCCCAAGCCGATTCCCTGGATGTGCTGCAGGAGACCAAATAACCCAGCCCACCTGGAGGGTCTCCATGAGCCTCTGCATTCCTCCCGCTGCTCCCTGAGCTCTGGAAGTTCAGGATCACCCCAGTTCTCCCTGTGCACTCACTCTTTATCCCACAGAATCCCAGACTGGATTGGGCTGGAAGGGCCCTAAATCCCATCTCATCGCACCCCGTGCCTGTTCCTTGCTCGCTCTCAGGAGACTCCCACCGAGGCAACCAGGCCAGGACTGGCTTTTCCTTGTCCCATTCCCATCGTGAGGAAGGAAGATCCCTCTCTCCAGGCCTGGAACGGAGTCACTCCAAGGCTCAGCAGCTTCAGTGGAGCCTGGAAGGGCCACAGCTCCGCCAGCTCTGGAATCACGGATCCGTCTCTTCCTGGAGCAGGGGAATCTTCACTCACAACCTCTGGCAGGGAAAGACACTAAAAAAAACCAAGCAGAGGATGTGCACATTCATCCCAAAAATAAGTGATAGCACACATGGCGTGGGCAGCTGGTTTCCCTGGAAGGGACACGGCCTGCCCACGTTGGGAAGGACACGGGACAAGGCCGGAATTCCGAGGAGCATCAGGGAGGGAAACTGGACTTTACCAAGAGGAGAAGATATCAAATAATTATTGCCCTGCAACAAATGGGCTTTACATTAATAGAGGGCAGGGTTTAATGGGATACTGGGAAGGAATTCCTCCCTGTGAGGGTGGGGAGGGGCTGGGATGGAATTCCTGGAGAAGCTGTGGCTGCCCCAACTCTGGAAGTGCCCAAGGCCAGGCTGGAGCACCCTGGGATAGTGGGAAGTGTCCCAGGGGTGGAGCTGGATGTGCTTTAAGGTCCTTCCAACCCAAACCATCCTGGAATTCTGTGATCTGAAGTGGAACCAGCCTGACCCACTAAAAAAAACGCCCCCACTCCAGCGGGAGCAGATCCATCCGAAGCCCCGCAGAGAAACCCGAATTTCCCAGCAGCTTTTCCTTACTTTGAGTGCTCCAGTCTGACATCTGCAAATTCCCAAAATATCCATGGAAACAACTGGACACTGCAGCTGGAGGCAGGATCCTCGGTCTTGTCCCACCTTTCTGCCCTGTGCTCCCAGACAAAACAAAAATCCTGCTTTTAAAAGTCTGCGAAACCAGGATTTTCCAGCTTGATCATGTACAAATCCTGACTTCAGGCGTTGCTAAAACACAATCCCAATAAACAGGATTCCGAAAGGATCCACTTGGAGCTGCTGGCAGTGCTGAGGTAACGACACTTAGGCATTAATTTATAATGGAAACCAGTAGCCACCGTGCTTTGGGCTCGTTATTTCAGATAAACACCCAGAGTGATGCAAATATTATAAATAAATCCATTAATCCATGGGAAGAGCAGCCCATCCATGGAATAATCCATTAAAGGCTGTGCTTTGTCACAGGATTGAGGAGTCCCAGCCTGCTGCAGTCTGGTTTGTGTCTCTAAATCTGAATTCCTCAGGCATTAAAGACCTTTTAGAAAGAATTGTAATGCTTTGTCTTTCATTTAATCAGTGGCAAAGTGAATTAAACCTGGAGGCAGCTCCATTGTGCACTTTATCCTTAATTTTTTAACTTCATCCTTAATGTTTTGACTTCATCCCTAATTTTTTAACTTTTGTTGTTTCTTTCTCCAGCTGTTTTCTTCCCTATTTATGGAATTTGAGCCATGGCAAGGCTGGGCCACCAGCACAGGGACACAGGGACTGGCACCTTGGGACAAGGACAGTTCCCTCAAGTAAGGTTGGGCTTCCAAGTGTCATTTTTATTAGGATTTATTAGGATTTATTGGGATTTTTTGGGATTCCAGGATCCTGTGAAAGCCTGGAATTGCAATGCACGTTTTTCATCTATAATGTGAGTTCAGAAAAATCTGCTCCTTGAATCCATGGGGAATAAGAACAGAAGGAATGGGCTTAAGTTGTATCCCTTTAAATAGTGGGAATTTTGCCTTGGATGCTGCATGGATCCCCCTAACTGGAATTATTTAAAACCAGGGAAGAGAAACCTTTGGAAGGAGCAACTGAGCCCAAATTGTGAGGTAAATGAGAAGTTTTTTGAAATCTTTCCATATATTTCCTCCATAATTTGCTTTTTTTACACCATAAATGCATCAGAACCCCTGTGAAACCCTTCTCACCCCATCTCCAGGCCGGAGATGTTTTCCATTTATTTTTAGAACCTGACCTTCCAAGGCTGAAAAATAACTTTTTCCTTCTTCTGACTTTTGTCCTTCACTTGGCAGAGGCCACTTCAAAACAGAGAAATGGAAAATATTTCGACTTTCAGGCTGCGGGAGCTTTGCTTTTTGTTGTTTGTTTGTGAGCTCCTCTCATTTGTGATGTCAACTCCAGGCAGGAAAAAAAAGGTGTAACGAACCTGGCAGTGCCCAGACTCCAAAAAACCAAATAAACATTTTCTACTCCATATTTGGATCTTTTTATTTTAATCAGTAAAGCTTCAAAAAATAATCCTGCTCCAAGCTGGGAGATGTTTCCCCAGCAGCTCCTTCTGAATTTGGGATTTTTCAACAGGAACAAGCAAACATTTTCTGCTCTGCTCCTGTGCTGAGCTCGGGTTGGAGGGTGATTTACAGGGAATTCACGGCTGAGTTTAGAAAGGAATCAGATGAATCCAAGGAAAATAAAGGTAGGAATGACCTCAGCCCATGGAGCCACCAATTGCTCAATTCAAGCCAGGAGGAACCAGCTCCGTTGGACTTTGCTGCTCTCAGTGGCCAGAGTTGATCCCAAAAATCTGCTGCAGCCTGAAGAAAAATTCCTTTGGGTTTCTAAAAGGATGTGGAAAAATTGCCTTGATATGCAGGAGACTTAATTCCTTTTATTGGCAATTATTGGGGTTTCTTTCAGCCTGCAGCAAAAAACCTAGAGGAAATTATCTGACTTGTCAATAATGTGGTTTTGGTGAGTTAATTTGGCTGTTAACGAATAGAAAATAGGATTATTTTTATATATAACGGGATCACCAGTTTATAGGATTAGAAAATGGCATTTTGGAAGTGCTCAGCTCTGTCCAGAGGCAGCAGGTGACTCTTGATGGGCTTCAAAAGCTCTAATTAAATTTAAAAAACCCTCCCTTGCTGCTGGGGGTCACAAACCAGTTCCAGTGCTCTCCAAACTGGTTGTTTCTCCTCTCCAAAACCGGTGGGATTTGGGCCACTGAAAATTTAGCAACACAGAATTAGTTGGAGACTGGACTTTCAAGGGTTTGTGTTGGGTTGGGGTTTTTTAAATGAGGATTTATTTGATAAAGAAATAAAAGTAAAATTTAAAAAAATATAAAAATATATCAAAATTAAATTTTATATCTATAGGTGGCAGAAAACATCACTTCTGCTCAGATTTATTTTGGGAACAGTTCATGGTTGGAGGGGGCTTGGAGCAACCTGGGGTGGTGGAAGGGGGTTGAATTTTAAGGCCCTTCGGACCCAAACCATGCCATGATCCCATAATCCCTGATTCCATGATCCCACAGCTCCTTTTCCTGCAGAATGAGGGCTTTGGCTTCTCACTGCTCCCCACACAAAGCAGATTTTTGGTCAGTTGTTCCCAAGGTGACCTCACGAGTGACCCCTGACCACTCTTCATTCCATGGGAGTTACATCTTGTCTTTCTGCTCTTTTATGACTTCTCCACAGTTTAAAAAAAACCCCTTTTTTGTAATGAATAGTTGGCAAAACCCTTTTTTATTAATGTCCTATCAGGCCTCTGGTGAAGTAATGTGCTTTTCCTTCAACCTCTGCACTGCCATAACAGGCACTGCTGGATTTCCTTGGAGTGGGAATGTGAAAATTCTGGATTGTTTTGGCTGCTCCTGCCCTCCCCAGCTGGATGAACCCCAATGATCACAGCTCTGGGTGAAAGATTTGATCCCTGAGGGATGTGGGACAGGGAATTTTTCAATCCCTCACTCCTCATTTGTTGCTGGAAAATCCAAATTATAAATCAGATTTCTCAGGACATCAGGGAGAAAAAATGGTATCTCTTATCTTCAGTAATATTAATGAGAATGGCATGGGGTTAATTTGTCCAGAAATGCCAAAAACTGGGGAATTCCATCGTTTTGATCCCACATGGATCAAATCCTTCAGGCTGTGGGCTGAGTGCCAGCAGAGGCCACTTGTGCCAGGCCAGCAGAGCCACCCAAATGTCACTAAGTGCAAATTATTTTATTTCCAGTGTGAATTTGCTGCAAGAAAGTGTAAAATCCGTGATGTTCCAGCATCCCTGGGACTCCAAACCGGGAATATTCCGTTTATTTTGGGGCCTGTGTGGGCCCGGCAGCGCCCACAGGACCAGGCCCCGTCACCACAGGGACCTGGAGCTCTTCCTGAGCACGGGAGGTCTGAGGTTATAGCAGGAAAAAAATCCCATCTTTCTGTAAATATCCCAAATTCCTGCAGCTCCCACATTTTAAAGACTGAGCTCCTGTTTCCTGGGGCTTCCCTGAGCCTCTCTGGGGGTGTTTCGTGCTGGATTTCCAGGCCAAACTCTGGGAATGTGGCAGCAGGGGTTTGTCTCCAGGCCTTTCCTGACAGGTAACACTTCCACCTGGAATTCTTCTTGGAATTGGAAGATTCTTGGAAGGTTTTCCAGCTTTTCCTCGGCTGCTCCCGGGTTGATTTCTCAATCTGCTCCATGTTTCCTGATGGGAAATGCTGGATGGAGACAAAAATCTGAAAATTCCCCCTTCTTTTCCCTCAGTTTTACACTTCATCCTTCCTTCAGGAATAAAAATGCCCCTCCAAGGATGTGCCCAATCCTTCTGGAACAGAATTTGGGAATAGAATCATGATCCAATGATTCTCCCCCAATTCTGAGTGGTGAAATTTGCCTGTGGGGAGCTTAAAGAGCTTTTTTCTGGAATTCTGGTGCACTCCAGATGTCTCAGAGCCTCTGTGAGCAGTTTCAGAAGGAAAATCCGCCTGTGAATCATCGTCTGCCCCGTGTCTGTGAGGAAGAAACAAACCTCCCCCCCCCCCAAAAAAAAGAATCCCTTGAATTCTGGAATTTTCTGACCTATTTTAGTACCAAGAAAAAAAAAAAAGGCAAAAAAAAGAAATTTCAGCTCCTCTGCTGATGAGTTTCTCATATTGTTTACTTTTGCAACGTTCTCCATGGAGGAGCAGCCAGGAATGACGTCCACCCCTCGTCCCAGCATCCGAGGGAGAACTCCAGGGGAAGGAATGTGGCTTCATAAATAGCAAACCACGAATGGGGAGCAGAGGCAAAGCTGCAGGTTCAGATCTCCCTGCAGGAGCAGCTGCTGCACCCACCCTGCCCCGAAATTCCGAGATGATTCCAGCTCTGGTTGTGTTTTTCCTCCTCTCCTGTCCCCTCTCCTTGTGTCAGCAGAGAAGAATAGGTAAGGGGTTTGAATTCTGATTTCATTCTGATTTAACTCGGGTTTAATTCTGATTTCATTCTGATTTAACTCGGATTTAATTCTGATTTTATTCTGATTTCATTCTGATTTCATTCTTGTTTCATTCTGATTTAAGTTCTGATTTCATTCTGATTTTTTGGGGGGGGATTTTTAGGCTGCTCGGAAAATGCTGGGGGGTGGAAGGGGATAAAGAGGGAGGATGTTTCAGTGGAGCCTGAAAATGTTGAGGGATTTGGGGCTTTTGTAGGAAAACTGTGTAAATGCTCCGTGGGATTTTTCCCCCGTTTCCCTCCTTTTTTTTTTTTAAGGAAAATATTTATTGTTGGGTTTGGTAAAGAGCTGCCAGAGACACTTTGCATTAATCTGCATTTTACATCTGAGTTAAGTTTAAAAGAACCCCCATCCCACAGAGTGTCCCAGCACAGAATCCCTGGATTTTCTGCACATGGAGCTCAGGGAAGCCCTGACCTCTAGGAATGGACAAATTCCACTTCTCCAAATGCTGTTTTTGGGGAATTCTCAGCTCCAGGAGGATCTGTGGGATCCAAATTAGTCCAAAATCCAAAATTTTACTGGAGAGGTTACAAATATTCACCAAACCCTTTTGGGAAGATCCACGAGGTTTCTGGGCTCGTTTGTCACATGGAAATGAGGAATTTTTGTTCAATCAGTTCCCCTTTGGCACTGGAAAATTCTCCCTGCTCAGGGATGCAGAGCCCAGATTCCAGCTGATTTTTTTCCCCTGGACACACAGAGGTTTTTGTAGGATTTATTCCTGGTTCTCTTTTTGCTGTAGGTGAGGTGTGATTTCTGTTAAAGGATTGGTAAATCAAGGGAAAAAGAGAGAAATTATAGGAAATATAGAGAAATTATAGGGAAAAAGAAATTGAGAAATTACAGGGGAAAAAAATTATGGGAAAAAGAAATTATGGAAAGACGAAATTATAGAAGAAATAGAGGAATTAGAGGAATAAATGGAGAAGTTACGGAAAAAATCAGAGAAATTATAGGAAAAATAGAGAAATTAGGGAAAAAACCCAGAGAAATGAGGTCGTACATCCTCCTGGCCAACGAGGAATTGGACACTGGGATTTCATGGGAATTGAACTCCGTGTCCAATTATCTTTTCACAATCAAATTCCCCTAAAAACCCCCTAAAACCCCAGAAAACCACGAGCTCCATCCCCCCCTCCCTTGGGCAGAGCCCAGATTTTTACCCCATCCCAAAAGGAGCCCCAAATCCAGACGGGAGGGAATAAGCAGGATCCCCTTCCCCGGCTGAGCTCGGGAGCCCATCCCGACCCTCCAGCATTCCAGCTTTTCCCTGGATGAGCACACGCGTGTCCTTTGTATCCCAAAGATCCCAGCCGGCCACTCCAAAGTGCCGCCACCCGCAAAGAGCCCGCCTTCAGCA
>NW_008236768.1:428147-437929 GCF_000691975.1 Corvus brachyrhynchos
GCAGGACTCCAGGGAATGCCTGGGGAACAGGTGAGGAGGCAGCAGCTGCTGGGCCCCTTTTCCACACTTGGGAGAGGCTCAGCCTCCGGGAGCAGAGCTTTTCCCAGCCCGGAATCCGGGATTTGCTGCTTTTGGCACCAAATCCCTTCCCAAGTGTGAAGTTCAGGGGTTGTGCCAAAGGAGCAGCTCCCACTGTGCCAGCGCGGAGCTGTTCTCTCCCTTCCAGCACTGCTGATCCCACTCCATGCCCAAATTCCAGCAAAAAACTCCCTGGGGTGGAGGCTGAATCCTGAATATGAAGTTATTCAATCTGTTGGATGATAAACCTGGGATCCTCTGGGATTTTCCCAACCATTTTGACTTTTTTTAGGAGGAGAAGTTGGGCCAGAAATGCTGCAGGAGATGAGGGAAACCAATCGTGTGCTGCTGGAAGTTCGGGATTTGTTGAAGCAGCAGGTGGGTGAGGAGGGGGCCTAATTCCTGATTTCCTGAGGTCTGGGAATTCTCTGCTCGCTCTGGAATTGGGGAGCTGCTTCCTGAGCCTAATTCCTGATTTCCTGAGGTCTGGGAATTCTCTGCTCGCTCTGGAATTGGGGAGCTGCTTCCTGAGCCTAATTCCTGATTTCCTGAGGTCTGGGAATTCTCTGCTCGCTCTGGAATTGGGGAGCTGCTTCCTGGGCCTAATTCCTGATTTCCTGAGGTCTGGGAATTCTCTGCTCGCTCTGGAATTGGGGAGCTGCTTCCTGAGCCTAATTCCTGATTTCCTGAGGTCTGGGAATTCTCTGCTCGCTCTGGAATTGGGGAGCTGCTTCCTGGGCCTAATTCCTGATTTCCTGAGGTCTGGGAATTCTCTGCTCTCTCTGGAATTGGGGAGCTGCTTCCTGTGTGGAGGGAGCAGCAGATTATTGCTTCAAAACAGAATCCAGAGGTGGTTTCACATCATATCTATAATTGGGAGATAAAGTTGGGGAAAGGCTCAAGTTGGGAAAAACTTCAAGGTGAAAAAAAACTTCCAAAGTTGGGAAAAAAATCCAGTTGAAAAAACCTTCACGTTGGGAAAAACAAGGTGAAAAAACCCTTCAAGTTGGGAAAAAACTCAACTTGAGCAACTCAAGCTGGAAATTTGAGTTGGAATCACTGGAAGTTCCTTTGAATTCCCAAATTCTCCTGCTTGGAGCTGAAACGTGGAGTGAACCTTTAACAGGAACACACTGGGATGGGTTGAACTGGGAAAACAAAGTCACTTTTTCCTTGCCTTTGTGGGCTCAGGAGATCTGGGGAGAGGCCAAGTGTGGGAGATGGAGGAGCCCTCCCAGCCCTTTGTTGTGGTCCCTGGGAACATTTATGGAGCTCTCAGGTAATTAACATCCATCCTCCTCCAGATTTCAGGCTCCTCTCAGCATCTCCAAACCACCAAATGCAACCCGAAATTCGTGTCTGGATGTTTGGTGTCACTCGAGTCCCTTTTCTCTCCCTCAGCTTTAGGAGGAATAACCTCCATTTCCAGCATTCCCACCAGCAATCCCTGGCTGCAGCCACAGTATCCCTGGGCAGAGATTGTTTCCAAAATCCTGCTGTGACCAGACTGGCCACCATATGTGACACTCTGCATCCCCTCTTTCCTGCTGTTGTTTCAATCCTAAAAGCCCTCCTGGCTCCAGCAGTTTTTTAGGGAATTTGGAACTTCTTGGGTGCTCTTCCCCCGTTTCACCCAGGATTTTATCCGACGGTTTTCCTTCAGCTCTGGGAAAGGGACAGAAAGGTTCCATTCTGCTGCAATTCCCGGTGGGAGCTGAGGGATTCCAGGGGCAGGGAGCTGGAATCCTGCAAAAACATCGGAGCTCCTCTCACATCCCAGGCCCTGCATAAAAACCCAGTGTTTGCTGGGAATCGGGGCAGCCAGGGCTCCTGGCAGCCTCCAGCAGCGATTCCAGTGCTCCCTTCCAGCTCCCAGGCAGATTTTCCTGTTTGTTCTTTCCCCCTCTTGCCACACTTTATTTTATTTTATTTTATTTTATTTTATTTTATTTTATTTTATTTTATTTTATTTCATTTCATTTCATTTCATTTCATTTCATTTCATTATTATTTATTTTATTTCGTTTTTATTTATTTTATTTCATTTTATTTTTTTATTTCATTTTATTTATTTTATTTTGTTTTGTTTTATTTAATCTTATTTCTTTTCTTTTCTCTTCTTTTCATTTTCTTTTCCTTTTCTTTTATTTTCTTTTTTATCCACGTTTTTCTCAGCTGTCCCAAATCCTTTCCTCAGGAGCCAAACTCGCATTCCCAAGTGGGAAAACGAGGTGGAAATTCCTTCATCTGGGCAAAGATTTCCCAAAAAGTGACTTTCCCTTAATTCAGCATCTTGGGCTGTTGGCAGTGAGGGTGCAATAAAAGCGATTAAAGGTCAGGTTGAGTCTCCAGAGCTAAAGGCTGGAGAATCCTTGGATATCCCTGAATCCTCTGCTCTCTGTCTCCCATTTCCAGTGGGAGATCTGGGATCTGGGATAGATCTATCTCTGCATATTCCAGGATTCCAAAGACACCCCAACAATCCCACCCTGTGCATCCCTGGGAGCGTTGTCCAAATATTCCCGGAGCTCTGGCAGCCTTTGGAATGTGACAATTCCCTGTTCAGTGCCCAGCACCCTCTGGGGGAAGAACCTTTCCCTGATCTCCATCCCAGCTCCATGTGGGAATATTTTCAAGGGGAGCCCAGAGGAAATCAGGAGGGAATTTCAGGAACAGATTCTAAATATCCACAAAAATGGCACCAGCAGTGCCCAGGGTTATTCCCAAGGGAATCTCCTCCTGCCTTCCCTCTCCAGCATTGCTGGATCAGCATCCCCAGGAGCAGAAAACAGATTTTTTTTCCTCGTTTCTATGTGCTCAAGTGTTTTCTCCTCTGTGAGAGACCAACATCATCCTGTGGCAACAGTGGAATTCATCCAGGGAATGAATCCCAAGGGATGAACCACCCCATCTCCCAGAGAATCCCCAAATTTTGGTGGCAGGAGCTGCTGGGTGGGAGCTGAGCAGGCCCAGCCACGATGCTTTGCTGGCGCTGGGAATCCTTGGATCCAAATCCCGCCCCTGGCTCAGCGTGGCTGTTGTTTCCTTCCAGATCAAGGAGATAACATTCCTGAAGAACACGGTCATGGAGTGCGATGCCTGCGGTGAGTGCCGGGGCTGAGTCCTCTGCTCAGCTGCCCCCTCTGGGTGCCAGCAAGGAGGGAAATGCCAGCTGTGCCCCTGTCCCCAAAGGGAACAGCCTGGATCACAGTTAGCCCCGGTTATTCCCAGTATTTGGGAAATTTTTTGTGGCCCCCTGCACACAGGGATTGGTGCCCTGGGCTGCTCCCATGGCTCGAGGGCACCTGGAGCTGGGGGAGCTTCCAAAAGCTTCTCTTTCCTTCCAGAATCCTGGAATGGTTTGGGTTGGAAGGACCTTAAGGATCATCCGGTGCCACTCCTGCCATGGGCAGGGGCACCTCCCACTATCCCAGGGCGCTCCAGCCTGGCCTGGGGCACTTCCCAGGATCGAGGGGCAAGCCACAGCTCCTCTGGGAATTCCATCCCAGCCCCTCCCCACCCTCACCAGGGAGGAATTCCTACCCAATTTCCCATCCAGCCCTGTGGGATCAGCCCAGGACTGGGGAGGTTCTGGGCTCTGAGCCCCTCATCCCCTAAATCCTTCTCCCCAGGGCTCTTTTCCATCCCTTCAGCCCCAGCCTTTGCTTCTCCCCCTCTGCCATGAGCTGTGGCAGATGAGAAGGTCCCTTCAGCCCAAACCATCAATGACTCCTGGGATTTCTTATTTATTTGTTGCCCGCTCTGCCTCAGAAATCTGTGAGCTGATGATCCTAAAGGTCCCTTCCAACCTAAACCATAATCCTGGGATTTCCCTCCACTTCCAGAATAGGGATTTCCCTCCATTCCCAAACAGGGATTTCCCTCCATTTCCACCCGTGGCAGAGACCAGGCAGGGATGCCCCAGCTGTGCCCACCCCAGGGAGGTGCTGGCAGTGCCAGCTCTGCCCTCACCACCCCTCTCATCCTGCAGGGATGCGGCCAGAGGTGACAGGTCCTGTCGTCACCATGACCCAGTTCAACCGGTGCCTCCCCAATCCCTGCTTCCCCGGAGTTCCCTGCACCGAGACCGGCGCCGGCTTCCGCTGCGGGCCCTGTCCCCCCGGGTATTCCGGGAACGGCACCCACTGCACCGACATCAACGAGGTAAAACACCCGGGGGCAGCCTGGAATCCACAGCACTGGCCCCATTTCCTTGGAATGTTCCAGGGTTTGCCCTGTGGTTGTCAGGGAAAGTCCTGGAATCCCTGCGGGAGCTGGAATTCTGTGCCTGGCCCTCCTTGCGCTCTCCCCAGGGAGGGTTTAGGGCCAGTCCAGCTGGGACTTCTCCCAACAGAATAAATCCTTAGGTTTGTGCCACACAGGGAAGGGAGTTTGGAAGAGCAGAGCGGCCTCCTGTGCTGATGAGTTGTTGGAGATAAGATTTATTAGGTGTGGAACGGGATCAAACACTTCCCAAATAATCCTTGAAACAGCAAACCTTAACCACAGGGTTTTGTCTCGGCCCTAAATCAAACCTTGCTGAGCAGACACTGTGGGGTTTTTTTAGGAAATGTGGCTTTCCACCGATTTTAAGCTCTGTGTGTGTGCAAAGCTCTGCTCATCCACTGTTTTTTTGCAGGGCTCCTGAGTGCTGTGCTTCCCAAACCATATTCCTAAACTTGATTATCCCACTCTTGCAAAGCCTCAATTGCATTTCAATTTAAAAACCTGCTGAAGGCTCCATGAGAGATTTTGGGATTGTCAGTCCAAAATATGGGATCCACTGTATTCCTGTGATGCATCAGCCAGCACAGAGCATAAAAATCCAGGGAAAATAATGAAGTGTTGCAAACAGCAAAGCATTCACAGCAAATTTGGAAAGAGAGTGGTAAACAAGTAACTCTTGATGTGTTTCAAGGCCAGGGTGAGGAATTGTCCAGTTCCCTGGACTCTGAGGATTCCAGGAAGGAAAATGTGAAGCAAGAGCAGCTCCCTGCCCGGGCTCTGGTGTCACCTGAGGAGAATTAGATCTGCAAGTGGCTTTGTGACACCCGAGCTGGGGAAGCTCTCGAGGAACTTCTGGGCGATTTTACCTTCCTTAAAACTAAAAATCCGTGAGCTGGACGTGCCCCAGCCCTGGAGCTGCCCCCTGGCACAGCCCTGGGCACGCTCTCTCTTGTTTCAGTGCAATGCCAACCCCTGCTTCCCGAAAGTCCAGTGCATTAACACCAACCCCGGCTTCCGCTGCGACCCCTGCCCGCCTGGCTTCACCGGGCAGCTGCTGGAAGGGGTGGGAATGGCCTATGCCAGGGCCAACAAACAGGTAAGGGCCTGGAATGTTCCGTGTCCCTCAGAAACTGGGAATTCTCTCCCATCTGCAGCTGGGACTCAAAGGTCTTCGAAGAAACGGGAGGGAAACGGGAGGTGATGATTCCTAAAGGTGGAAGGGATTCCTGCCTGTGAGAGTGGGGAGAGGCTGGGATGGAATTCCCATCCCTGGAAGTGTCCAAGGCCAGCTTGGAGCACCCTGGGATAGTGGAAGGTGTCCCTGGGGGTGGGAATGGGATGATTAAAGGTCCTTCCCAACCCAAACCATTCTGGGATTCCGTGATTCCATATATTGGTGGGAATGCAGGGAGAGAGGAGAGTGCCCAGGACACCTCAGCCCCAGAGCCACCTCCCCTGTGCCAAACTGGGGCTGGACAGAGCATCCCAACAACCTCTGTGGCTATGGAGCCATCCCAGGGATGGGAATGGGGATGGGGATGGGGATGGGAACCCTTCCTGCTAGGATACAGAAGAGTTCACGCAGCTGCTGCCACCCCCTCCCAGCTTCCCTGACAGCTCCAGACAGGTGAAAGCCAAAATCCCAACAGCCTGGGCTGATTGGGGTTTTTAGGGATAACTGTCCCACAAAGGAGCACTCGAGGCTCCAAGTATTTGGTCATGGGATGCACCCATTGAGCTTCCAAGTCCATGGACCCCCTTCCATAGGGAGGATATTCCAGCAGCTCAGCTCAGAGCTCAGCTCTGTTCCCAGCCTGGAATCTCTGCTGGCTCTGGAAAGGGGGTCTGGAGTCCTGCTGGCATCTGCCTCAAGCTTGTCAGCAGGGAAACTTACCTGTCCTGGCCTAGTGAGGTGTGCCAGGGCTCTGCTCGTGCCCCTGGCCCTGCCCAGGTTCTGGGGTTTGGGGTGAAGGTGAAGGCGTGTCCTGTTCTCCCTGGGCAGGTGTGCACCGACATCAACGAGTGTGAGACCGGAGCTGCCAGGAACTGTGTCCCAAACTCCATCTGCATCAACACCCGGGTAAATCCTCAGCGATATGGAGAGGATCCAAGGGCCAGAGCCCCTCTGGAGCCAGGCTGGGAGAGCTGGGGGTGCTCAGCTGGAGAGGAGAAGCTCCAGGGAGAGCTCAGAACCCCTTGCAGGGCCAAAAGGGGCTCCAGGAGAGCTGGAGAGGGACTGGGGACAAGGCATGGAGGGACAGGACACAGGGAATGGCTTCACATTGGAAAAGGGGAATTTGGGTGGGATATCGGGAAGGAATTCCTCCCTGGGAGGGTGGGGAGGGGCTGGGCTGTAATCCCCAGAGCAGCTGGGGCTGCCCCTGGATCCATGGAAGTGTCCACGGCCAGGCTGGAGCACCCTGGGAGAGTGGAAGGTGTCCCTGCCCATGGCAGGAGTGGCACCAGATGAGCTTTAATATCCCTTCCATCCCAAACCATTCCAGGATTCCCTGACATTCTTGGAGATCCTCGTGGATCTCTTTTCCCAGGCTCCCCATTCCCCGTGGCAAACCCAGCTGCCGAGGAAGGGCTGCAGCAGAGATTTGCCGGGATTTGCGTTCCGAGTTCCTCCCCGTTTATCCCTGCAGGGATCCTACAAGTGCGGGGCCTGTAAGCCGGGCTTTGTGGGGGATCAGCTGAGCGGCTGCAGGAGCCAGACGGCGCCGGGGACACGGCGCTGCCCCAACGGCGAGATCAGCCCGTGCCACGAGAAAGCCGAGTGCATCGTGGAGAGGGCCGGCTCCCTGTCCTGCCAGGTGCGGGGGGCTGCCCACAGCCAGCCCTGGCACCGGGGGGTGGTCCCACCCTATGGAGATTGGGGTCTGGTCCCACCCTGCTGCAGCTGGGCTCCGGTCCCAGCCCCGCGCCTGGGCTGTGCTCGCTCCGCGTTCCCGCATCCCGCGCTCCTCTCCCCGGGTCTGCCACTGCCCTCTCCTGGAGATCGCCCTTCCCAAACCAGCCCTGCTCGCCCCTGGCACCTGAGCCGCGGCCCCCGCTCCTCCCTGGGCTGCTCCGGCACCTCCGATCCGCTCCCGCTTCTTTGGGGTTTTGGTTTTTCCTGAAGCGCTGCCGGGCACGGAATTCCCTGGAGCTGAGCAGGGAGAATCCATCCAGCAACCTCAGATCCGACTCCTGCTGCCGCCTCTTCACAGCCTCAGCGCCGAGCAGAGAGTTGGATCTGAGCTGTCCAAATTCCAGGAATGTTTCTCCCAGGCGTTTATTTCCCTGTGGGCTTTCACAGCCCCGGATTTGCAGCGTTTTGTGCCGGTCCTCTTGTAAAACCTTGGATTTCGGGGGGCTGTGGCCATCGGGGAGCTGATTTTGTGTCTCTGCTGCCTTCCAGTGCCTCGTGGGGTGGGCAGGGAACGGTTACGTGTGCGGGAAGGACACGGACATCGACGGAATCCCCGACGAGAAGCAGCGCTGCTCCGACAGGAAATGCCGCAAGGTGAGAGCAGCCGGCTCCCGTTCCTCAGGAAATCGGGAACTTCAATCCAGGACAGGATCGGGTGCTGCTGAGACCTCCAGAACTCGGCCTGGGTGACATTCCCGTGTCTCTCCTCGCAGGATAACTGCATGACCGTCCCCAACTCCGGCCAGGAGGACGCGGACAGGGACGGGATCGGAGACGCCTGCGACGATGATGCCGACGGAGACGGGATCCCGAACGCTGAGGTTCGAGTTGTGCTGCCCTTCCCAAAGCAGCAGTGGGAATTCAGAGGTCCCAGTGGGAATTCAGAGGCTCCAGTGGGAATTCAGAGGCTCCAGTGGGAATTTAGAGGCCTTGGTCTGGATGCTCTGAGGATCTAAAACCAGGCAGAGAAACATCTGGGCTCACAAGGGCTGGGAATTGGGGAGCCTGTCCTCAGTGAGGCCTGGCTGGGGACGCCCTGAGGAGGTGCTGGTGTCCCCAGCCCGTGTCCCTGTCCCTCTGCAGGACAACTGCGTGTACACGAGGAACACGGACCAGCGCAACGCCGACAAGGACAACTTTGGGGACGCGTGTGACAACTGCCGGCAGGTGAAGAACAACGACCAGAAGGACATCGATGGCGACGGGAAGGGCGACGAGTGTGACGATGACATGGATGGGGACGGTGAGGGCCGAGATACTGTCGAGACTGATTCCTTGTGGGAGCAGGCACAGCTCAGTTCCTGGGGTGACAGACTGGGCAGTCCCCATGTCCTGGAGCTCAGCTCTGTCACAGGGTGGTGCTCACAACCTTTCATTTATTATCCCTTTTATTGCCCACAATCACACCCAGCCTCATCCTGGCTGCCTGGTGCTGCATTTCAAGGGAGACATTTGGGAATATCCAAGCTGCCAGCAGCTCCTGGCTTGAGGCTGGGGGTGTCAGGGCTGTCCCCTGGGGTGGACACAAACCTGGCTGGCTTTGGAAACTGAGCTGGTCACGATTTGCACAAAAGCTGCTCCCAGCAGCCAGGAATCCCCACTGCTGCTGGCCCCAGCCACGGGGAGTTACTGACAGAGAATTCCCAGCGCATCCAGGGCTGTTTGGGTACAGATGGGTCCTGCCAAGCTGCTCCAGCCTGGCCTGGGACACTTCCAGGGCCGGGGCAGCCACAGCTTTCTTGGGAACCTCATGTTCCCTGTGCTGCTCCTGGTGACACCCCGTGTGGGACAGCCCAGGGCTGGTTCCACCCCTGCTCAGGGGGAGCTCAACAAACACCATCCCCAAATCCTGAAATTGCTGCTTTATCTGTGAATTCTGGGTTTTTGTGGACCCACTCTGCCCTGTTTTCCAGGGATCAAAAACCCCATGGACAACTGCAGGAGAGTGCCCAACCCTGACCAGAGGGACAGGGACGGGGACGGCGTGGGGGACGCCTGTGACAGCTGCCCCACCCTCAGCAACCCCGACCAGGTACAGAACCCTCCCAGTTTCAGTCCTACAGGGTCATTCCTGTCACCCCAACAGCGCCTGTGTCACCTGCCCAGGTGACAATTCCAGCTGCCACCCTCCTGTGGCACAGAAGGAAATTCCCTCGGGAGCAAACGGCAGCCAGGGAGGAAGTTTGGCACCCCGGGCTCTCCCTTCTTGCCCTGTCCCAGTGCTGGAATTCCTCAGAATCCCCCCAAAAAATCCCACAGAAACTCTCCTGCTGTTGGCAGCTCTGTTCCCTATTCCTGCTCTTGATCTCTGGAAAATTTAAATTATTCTTCCTTTATCTTTCTAGAAAGACACCGACCACGATCTGGTGGGAGATGTCTGTGACACCAACCAGGACAGGTGAGACCTTGCTGTAAAAATTCAAAATTCCATTTATTTGTATGAAATCCTGGGGATGAAGGGGAAAAAAGGGGCTGTGACAACCTGGCCTGGCCTTATCCCATTAAAAAAGGAAGGTTTAGAGGTGGAATTGTCTTCAAAAAAAGTGACCACTGAAAGTAAGGA
>NW_008236768.1:438042-451409 GCF_000691975.1 Corvus brachyrhynchos
ATATTCCTGACCTTTTCTTGGTGTGACAAATACCTTGAAGCCCAAAATCCCCAATCCTGCTGCTCCTGCCGAGGATCCCAGCCCCTGGGAAGGTTTTCTGTGCTGGTGGCCGTGGGTAACGTGTCCCTGGCCCTGTCTCTGCAGCGACGGGGACGGGCACCAGGATTCCCGGGATAACTGCCCCACAGTGCCCAACAGCTCCCAGCTGGACACGGACAACGACGGGCTGGGGGACGAGTGTGACGACGACGACGACGACGACGGGATCCCGGATCTGAGGCCCCCCGGCCCCGACAACTGCAGGCTGGTCCCCAACCCCGGCCAGGAGGACTCCGATGGTGAGGGATGGATCCGTGTGGGGGCTCCTTGGGGGTTCCTGGGGTCGCTGCGAGCTCTGGAATCTACAGGGATTTGGGTTTCCTCGGGACTGACTCGAGCCAGGCCTGTGGCACTTGGAGATCTCCTCAACCCCAGCATCAGGATCATGTTTGGGATCATGTTTGGGATCGTGTTTGGGATCGTGTTTGGGGTCAGGTTCTCTCTTCCAGACGTGTCTGTGGTTTGAGGGGTTTCTCTGCAGCTCCTCGGGGTGTCCCAGCTCTGAGCAGCTCCTGGTGCTGCCCGAGGCTGAGCAAACCCAGAGCAAAGGGCAGGAGCAGCTGCTCCAGGCTCGTTCCTTCTCCTCCTCCTCCTCGTGCCCAGGGGACGGCGTGGGGAACCTGTGTGAGGACGACTTCGACAGGGACATGGTGATCGACAGGATCGACGTCTGCCCCGAGAACGCCGAGGTGACGCTCACCGACTTCAGGGCCTTCCAGACCGTGGTGCTGGACCCCGAGGGGGACGCTCAGATCGACCCCAACTGGATCGTCCTCAACCAGGTAGGGGAGAGCTCCAGCTGGGAACAATCCTGGATGGTTTTTCCTAAAAGACTCCGCAGCCTCTGTGGTTCTGCAGTGCCCAAATCCCAGAGTCGCAGCCCTGGAGCAGCACAAGAGGGAATTTGGTGTGTCTGGAACTGCAGTAACGAGTCACAATTCCTCCTTCCAGGGCATGGAGATTGTCCAGACCATGAACAGCGATCCTGGCCTGGCAGTAGGTGAGGAATTTACCTTTTCCCACTGGAAAATCATCACTTGGCGCAGCTTTGATTGGCCACTGCTTAATGATCCATCCACTGTTCCCTGTAGTCTCAGAGTCCAGATTCCCCTTGGCAAAATCCATCTCCCCAGCTGGAAGAGATCCTATAAATAGATGCAGTCCTGGGTCTGTTTAGTCCTGGAATGCAGAGTCTCTGTTCTCCTGCCCCTGACAGGGTACACAGCCTTTAACGGGGTGGACTTCGAGGGCACCTTCCACGTCAACACGGCCACGGACGACGACTACGCCGGGTTCATATTCGGGTACCAGGACAGCTCCAGCTTCTACGTGGTCATGTGGAAGCAGATGGAGCAGACCTACTGGCAGGCAAACCCCTTCCGGGCAGTGGCAGAGCCTGGAATTCAGCTGAAGGTAAAGGAACTCCGGAGCAGGAATTCCTTGGTGGATTTTTGCCTTGACAGAAGCAGCTGTAGTGAATCCTTTCTGCACACACTGACCAGGCTCTGCTCTGTCCCAGGCAGTGAAATCCAAAACCGGCCCTGGGGAGTACCTCCGGAATTCCCTGTGGCACACGGGAGACACCACGGACCAGGTGAAGCTGCTCTGGAAAGACCCCCGGAATTCCGGCTGGAAGGACAAGACCTCCTACCGCTGGTTCCTGCAGCACCGGCCCCAGGTTGGCTACATCAGGTGAGGCTCTGCCCTCCCCTGCCCTCAGCTCCAGGCAGGACAATTCCCACTGGGAAAATCAGCCTCAGGGAATCCCAGAATGGGTTTGGGAGGGAACTCGTCCAGTTCCAACCTTGCCATGGGCAGGGATTCCACTATCCCAGGCTGCTCCAACCTGGCCTTGGACTCTCCCGGGGATGGAGCATCCAGGAGGCCTGGGGAGCTCCTGCTCAGTCCCTGCCCTGTTCCCCTCCAGGGCTCGGTTCTACGAAGGCCCTGAAGTCGTGGCAGACACCGGAGTTGTCCTGGACACCACCATGAGAGGGGGACGCCTTGGGGTCTTCTGCTTCTCTCAGGAGAACATCATCTGGTCCAACCTCCGTTACCGCTGCAACGGTGAGCTTGGCAAAGCAAACATGGAGTTCTTTCCCATTTTCCAGTTCACTTGGACACCTGCACAGCCACGGGAATGGGGCAGCAAACAGGAGCTGAGTCCATTTTCCCTGCTGTTCCTGCTCCTGATCTCTCTTTGCTTCGATCCTCAGACACCATCCCAGAGGACTACGAGATGTTCCGGGTCCAGCAGGACTAATCCCCGTGGAGTGTCCCTCCAGCCCAACCTGCTTCCCAAACCGTGCTCGCTGCTGCTCTGGAATCCTGCCCCAAGAACTGTCAGCACCTCCCACTGCGCCCTCACAGCCTCCAGCTCCTCTTCCCCAACAGCAAATCCCTTAAAACGCTACACAAATCCTCTGGGAAGGGCAGAGGTGGAGTCAGGGAGTGTGACCAGAAGCCTGAGCTGCTGCAAGCCCCAGCTCGCGGCCGTGCTGGAAGCTCCCTGCAGCAGCTGGGATGGTTGGAGGAAGTTTGGCGTGGATGATTCCCAGGAATCTTTCCCCTACTCCAAGGCTCCTGAGTGTGAATGTTGTTTTCCTTTTCGAGACCTGCTGCAAAGCAAACCCAGCATGAGTCTGAGAAGGACGCGCGGAGCAGCCTCGGTACAAGTTGCTCATTTTAATAAATAAAAAAGCACTTTAAGGAGAGTATCTTTGTTCTGGAATGTTGGATAATAAACACTTGGAATGTTGGATAATAAATTCTAGATGTCTCCTTGGTCACGTGTGTGTCCTTTCCCCTCTTCTGAAGCTTTTCCCTTGCAGATGTGGAAGGGAGGAACCCTCCAGGGCTGAGCTCGGTGGGGCTGAGAGAGCCCTGGGCTGCATTGGGAATTTCCTTGGAAGTGCCAATGCAAGGAGGCACCTTTTCCTCAAGAACCTCCCTCTCCCACCCATCTCCTGGGTGAGAGCTCCGCCTGTTCAAGGCCACGTGTAAAACCCTCTCAGCAGGCTCTGAAATTCTCATTTTTTCTTTCAAAATCCACCAACTCCCCCAGAATCCCCACCCCAGGGAGCCCCAAAGCTGAAGTGAAGCAGAGCTGCCACCAAGAGACCTCAGAACTCGGGGAGTGTTTCGGGGACAGTTTAAATTCAGACCTCACCATGTTTTAGAGCAGCTGCAGTTTCCTCCTGAAGAGTCCCCAGTTCAGTTTTCAACCAAAATAATCTGATTTTGCCGTTTCCTTATGGACACTGAACCCCCCCCCCAAACCAACAACAAATGAAACAGAAAAAGCCGAGCAGCCAGAGGCAAAAACATTTGAATTTTATTCCATTTCCTTTACAAAGAATGCAAAGATACAAAGACAGAAGCATTCACACACAAAAAAAAAAAGGGTGGGAAAGGATGTACACGGAGCTGAGCTGCGTTTTCACATCAGGCCTGGCTGCAAACACTTAAAGCCAACGTCAGTTTTCCACTTTACCCAGACAAAAACACAATAAATAAACCTTTGCTGGAGCAGGGACTTTTCCTGCATTTCTGTGCCCCTGCTGCTGCACCAAGCAGGGTTTGTTTGCATAAATCAGTGAAATCACACACAAATTGTCTGAATAGAAAAGGTTTTGCTTGTCCAGAGCAGCATTTTTGAGGCTGAAAATGCATCATTTTGGTTTTTTTCCCCAAGCTCAACACCCTCCACCAGGTCGGGTTCAGCTGCCACTGAGTCAGAGACTCTGCTGGGTTGGGTTGGATAAAATCAAAGCTCCCCTTCAGGAAACACCTTCATTCCCCCTTCCACAGGGAATCCGGTCAGGGATGGGGCTCCCAAAAGGTCAGGAAGAGCTCCAAGTTGTGTCTGATTCCTCCCCAAAACAACCCCCAGAGCCTCCTGCCCTGTTCTGTCTGGGTTTTACGGTGCCCCAGGGCTGGGGATGTGTCCAGGGGACGCTGCCCCACCCCGGCCCCTCCGACTGCGCCGCTGCTCCTGCCAGAACACTCAGGATCCAACAAGGTTTGGTTTAATGAGCCTTAAACCCCCCAAAACTTCACCCCACAAACATAACAGAACTCCAATATCCAACATCTCTGCAAGGGCGGAAACGTCACCTCTATCTCCTCATTTAATACCTTAAAAATTGCAAATTTGAGCCAAACTGAACCTTTTCCTCTCACAGGTGACATCAGACAGAAGCCAGGATATTTGGGAAGGGCTTTTCCTGCTGGACACACAGGAGAGATCTGGTTGAATTCCAAAAATTCCCTTTCTATGGCATAATTCAACTCAATTTCTATGAGCAAGTTCAAGCCCGATGGTTTTTCCTTCAGAAATTTTACAACTCCAGTGACAGAAACCATTCTTGGGTTTAGAATGGAGACAATCCCGGGGAATGTTCAAGCAGCCACATGGAGCAACCCCAGCTCTGTGTCTGGAATTATGGGCTGGAGGATTCTCCAGTGGCTCACCTGGACCAGGAGGTGCCATCAGGGTGGATTCCCCTGGGACTGTCCCTTGTCCCCTCAGGGGCTGGGACACCGGGCAGGGAGATCAAAGACCCCAAGACAGAACCACCCCATGTCCAACTCCCAGCTCCAAGGTGGCTCCATCCCAACTCACCAGCACACGGAATGAAGGAAAACACCAAAACTTGACCCAAAGGACGTTAAAATCCAACGATTTTAGGCCTGACCCGAAGCCACCAGCACGGCCGGTCCCTCAGAGCTGCCTGTCCCTGTCCCCAAGGCCACCACGGCTCCGGAGCGTTCGGACAACGCTCCCAGGCACGGGGTGGAAGTTCCACCTCCACATGGGGAGAACTTTCCATGGAGGTGGCAGAGCCTGGAACAGCTCCAGGGAGGCCCTGGGGACATCCCAAACCCACCTGGACACGCTCCTGTGTCCCTGCTCCGGGTGGGCAGGGGTTGCACTGGGGGATCTCCAGAGGGCCCTTCCAACCCCAGCTGTTCCGGGATCATGGGGTCCTTGGGGTGTCCTGGGATGAGGATCCCTGTGGGTTCCTTCCAACAAGGGATATTCCAGGATTGCAGGGCTGGAATTGTAGGATTCGAACTCAAACCTCTGCTCTTTACTCCCAAGATTAATTCCCACACGGCCCAGCTGCGTTTGGGATTCTCTCCCTTTTTTTCCCCACGCTTTCCCATCCCATCCCTCCACCCCCTGAAGAAAAGAGCCAGCGGATTTTACCCCTTTAGGCCTTTATTTTGATAAAATTGGTCAAGCCCACATAAGGCAACGCACACACGGCTCCGCCCGCCCCCCGCCCGCCCCGACCGCCTCGGAAAATAAATAACACAAACCAAGAGAGGACTCCATGTAGTGTTTGGCTTTGCAGTATAGAAATTCCACACAATGATTTTGTTGTGTTATTTTTTTTTTGTTGTTTTGTTTTGTTGGGTGTTTTTTTTTTCTCCTGTTTAAAAAGGTAAAAATGATTTATAATACACAGTCAGAATGTCGTGGTGCCCGCATAGAAAACCGACATGCAATCCATGCCTACACTGCGCCGTATAAATAAGATGCAACTCAAAATACAAAGAACAGGAACACTACAAAGTTTAATTCTAAGAGGGAGGGAGGTTTTTTGGGGTGGTTTTTTTTTTGTTGTTTTCCTGGTTGTTTTTTAAAAAGGACAGACACACGTAACAAAGGCTACCTGCGCTTTCACATTGCCATCACAGTGACGGGGGGGCCGTTGCTCCGAGGAATAAACGCGCTGGTTTTGGGGTTTCTCCCGAAAAAAACAGCCAAGGTCGGGATCTACGGGGGGAGGAGGGGCCTTCCTGCTTCCTTCGTGTCCAGAGGGGGTTTCCAGGGTCTTTCCTTAATTGTTGATCCAAGTTTTTAGGACCGAGAGTTCGGTTTTGAGGGAAATTTAAGTGGTTTTGGACATTCTCAGGAGCTGCTTTTAGGTGAACTTGGGGCAGCTTTTGCTCTTGGAATCATGGAACTGAGGTTGGGAAAGAGCCACTGAATCAGGGCTGCAAAAGAATCACTGAATCGAGGTGGGAAAAGAACCTGAATCAAGGCTGGAAAAGAATCACCAAATTAAGGGTGGAAGAGAATTATGGAATCAAGGTTGGAAAGGAACAACCAAACCAAGGCTGGAAAAGACCTCCAGGATCATCAAACCCAACCTCCTCTGAGCTGAAGGCTCATCCATGAGCGCTCTTAAAAATGGATTAACCAAAGAATTCATGAAACCTCCGAGGAGGTCGTGGAACACGCAAGGAACGAACAATTCCCGAACCGATTCCGCGGCTGTTTCTGGAAACGTTTTCCCCTCTTGAAAATGAAAATTAAGCCCAGGGGGCAGAGCCCAGCCCGGGCCGAGTGTGGGGGACAGGGGGCACAGGGGGGGCGGCTGGCAAGCGCTCCCTGCCATGCAGAAGCCGTGGGAGCCGGGCCCGGGTCACGCATGCGGCCGGTGCGGAGCCAGCGGGGCGGGAACGCCGAGGGAAAATCTATGTACAGGGAAAAGAGGGAAAAGAGGGAAAAGAGGGAAAAGAGCCTCCCTCCACCCCCCCCACAGCACCAGGGCTGGGTTTGCTTCTGGAAAAAAATCACAGTTTTGGATGCACCGAGGGTTTATTCCTGTTCTTCCCCATTGTATTGGCAAATGCAACAGTCTAGCTTGGGAATTTGGGAATGAATTCGTTATGGATATAAAAACACGGAGGGAGGGGGGGTCACTCAGCAGGGAGGGTGGGACAGTCACCCCTGGAGACACCAGACAGCTTCAACACCACTGAACTCAAACTCAGCAATAATAGCAATTAACATTATTTTCTCCTCGGGATTTTTTCTTGTTCTCCCTTTCTGCTCCCACCTGCAGGGAGGGAGCCCCACACAATGAGCACGGGAGTGCTGAACTTGAAATAAAAGCAGATTATTTGTGCTGGGAACACTTGGGGTCCGCTCCATGCTTTTCTCTGTGTTTGCTTCCAGATCAGCCTGATGCCACAAAAACTGGAATTTTAAGGAGAGAGAAGGGGGGGGGAATCCCTCTGGGGCAGTTCCCACGTGAAAGGCTCCCCTTGGGGAAGGGAAAGGCAGGAGCTGCTGGAATTCCTGGATCTCAAAGGGTCGGGATGAGAAGCAGCTTTTCCCTGCCCACAGCTGGAGCCCGTCCTGGCACACACAGCATTCCCACGGGGACATCCCAGCTCCTTCCCCCCTCCCAAGGGAGCAGAACCTGGATTTCTCTCAGCTGGATGGTCCCTCATTGTGACAGCTGCATCCAAGGTGTGTTATTTGAAATTAAGGCCATTTTCAAGGTCGACTTACAAGTGTAAGAAACAAAGAGCTCTTATTTACACACGGAGTTAAAAAACCGGGAAGGAGCCGGAGCCACAGCTCCCTGTCCGAGTCTCCAGTGAGGAATCTCAGCTCCTGCTCGGATGCTTCGCTCTGAAGTGACTCTGGTGTTAAAAAAATACATCACAGACAAGGATTGCCACATGCACGGGAGTCATTCCAACGGGAGAGCGACACGGAATTCCCACCGGAGCTACGGGAGCTGCACGAAGCGCTTTGGGCTCACACTGTACCTTCAGCAAAGGGCTCCGAGTCACCTGGGGCCCAAATTCCTCCTGGTTTTTCCAGGTTTCCTCCTGTTTGAGCTGCCTTTTATCCTCCTTAAACCGAAAAAGCGTGAGGGATCTGAAACAAGCAGCCACCAGGAGTGAGCGTGTCCTACCGGGCTCAAACCCTGCCAAAAAATCCCAAAACATTGCCAAGAGATGCGGGGAAACCTCTGGAGGGCATGGGGAAGGATAAAATAAAATAAAATAAAATAAAATAAAATAAAATAAAATAACCAAAAAAACCCCAAAAGACACAGGGAAGCCAAGAAAAAACTCCACATTTTTAGTGCAAATGGTCAACAAATGGCACGGAAGGTGAGCGGACGCCCCGGGATTGGGGAGATCCCGAGCCCGCTCCCGCTCAGCAGAGCAGGCAGGAATCTCAGCACGGCAGCCCACGGATTTCTGGAAGCACACAGAAACTTAGTATAACTCATTAGGAGCAGGAGAACTCAGGAGGGCAGTGAGAGGCCGTTAATTGCAGGAGGACTCTCATTAATTGCGGTGGAACTCGTTAAGAGCAGCCCAGCGCCGCTCCCGAGCAGGAAAAAGGAGAAGCTTCCTGGGATTGGGAGTGCTGGGGGTTGGGATTTCCTCGGAAGGGCTGAGAAAGGGACAGGTCTGGAGGCAAAAAGCAAATCCAGGTGGTGCAGAAGGGGTGGGAAGGGGAACTGTGGGGGAACAAACCACAGCTGGTGTGGACTGGGAACTGGAATGGGATTTTAGGGAGGGTGTGGGGAATGAAATCCACGTGGCTGCTCCCAATCCTGGGTGGAATGGAAGTGCTTCCCTCGCCAGGGGCAGCTCACCGTCGGGGGTCACATTTTTAATTAGTTAATAAGACTCCAAATCATGTTAATTCCTGATTAATTCCTGCCTTTTCCTGTGCTGGGAGATGCTGTCCCCGTGCAGATCCCAGTGGAATGAGGATGTTCCATCAGTGCCCTGGGCAGGGAATATCAGCCCCTTTAAATTCACTCATTCCCAGAAATCTGGGAACCGCCATCGATCCGGCCACAGAGAAACCCCCAGTTCCCAGTCTGAGGAACCTGGATGGGATCTTTCTAATTTGCAGCACAGAATATTCACCAGGGCCACCAGGAACAATCAATTCTCGATTTAATCCAACAGAATTTCGGAGGATTCAATCCTGGTCATTGTGTGGAGCAAGAGATTTTTTTCCCTCAGGTGAATGAAGGAATTTTTAAGTTCCAACCACTCTACTTTGCCTATTCCAAAGGAAAACATCTAAACTTGCCTTAGGCTCCCTTATTCCTGCTTAACATCTGTTTAAAATTCCAGTTAGTTTAAAAATACCTATATATATATAATATATATAATATATTTCTGGAATAAAACCACAAAAAAAATGTACTGTACAAGAGTTATGTAGAGTGCTTCCATTGGCTGTATGTAGTTGAGCTACTTTCCTAATATCCAAATATTTAAATAAAAAAAGAAAAAAAAAGAAATGACAACAACAACGACAAAAACAAAAAAGTCATAAATAAGTAACAGAATAAGTAATGAATAAGAATAAAAAAATTAAAAAATCATGATTCTACGAGCCTGGCATTGCTATGGAAATGCCCTTCCTGTTGCCCAGGAATCTCTCACAAAGTAAAAATTAGGATTATGCAGGTTAGTCTCTATTTTTTTTTAGCTGCTTTAAGATGTTCTGATCCTCTGTCTAATCAAGTAATGAATTATAGAACTTTCATGTGTGCTCAGAAATGCTCTCTATATATGTAGCCATATATAGAAATAGATATATATTACATATATATTTAAAAAAAAACCAAACAAACAAAACCAAACATAAAAAGCTTGGAAAAAAATAGTGTTTAAAGTGAATTTTTGGGATTGGTGGCCGGCGGCGGCTCCGCTTTGCCGGGATTGCTGGGAAAGGAGGGAGGGACAAGAGGTTGGGGACACACCTGGGGACACCTCGAGGGAGGAACAGTGTCACAAAGCACAGTCACAATTCCAGGGGGTGGCAATGCAGGGATTTGCTTCCCACTCCGGGAGAGAGGAGGGGGCACAGCCGGGGCTCGCCCCCCCAGCCCCACATTAATTTCGGTGTCGCCAGCATCTCCTGCCCTTCCTCAGCTGCCCAAACCCCTTCTCTAGTGCAAAGAGACACGGACAGCATCCCGCCGGGGCTTTGGTGGGGGAAAGGGGGGCTCTGGAGAGGAAAAGGCCAACGGAAAACTGGAAAACCGGGAAACTCCTTACTGCTGGACGGCAACGAGCGGCTCGGGGGTGACATCGCTGGGCGCCACGGGGACGGGGGCTCGGCAGCGCGGCAAGCTCAGAACAACAAGCTGTGGTTACTCATTGTACAGGGGGACACGGAGCAGCTGCTCCGGCTGATCCTCCGGGACGGATCCTCCGGGACGGATCCTCCGGGACGGATCCTCCGCAAGAGCCCGGCCGGAGTCACAGCCGGTCCATCCGGAACGTGTCCTCTGTGGCAGGGTCGGTGAGGACCATGTCGGGGTCGTTGAGCATGTGCAGTCCATCCAAGGTCAAAGGGTCAATTTTGAGTTCATCCAGAGGGAACTGGGAATCCGTGTCGAAGCTGACGTCCCCCACTCCCGCCAAGGAGCTGGTCAGTTCTTTTGATAAGCTGGGGGGGGATTCTCCTGTCACTGCGGGGAGAAGAACACACAGGGGGTCACTCGGACAAACACCGGTCTGGAAGTCATCAAACAGCTCCCAAAAACCCTGGGAACATTTATGGAGCTCTCAGGTAAATAACATCCATCCTCCTCCAGATTTCAGGCTCCTCTCAGCATCTCCAAACCACCAAATGCAACCCGAAATTCGTGTCTGGATGTTTGGTGTCACTCGAGTCCCTTTTCTCTCCCTCAGCTTTAGGAGGAATAACCTCCATTTCCAGCATTCCCACCAGCAATCCCTGGCTGCAGCCACAGTATCCCTGGGCAGAGATTGTTTCCAAAATCCTGCTGTGACCAGACTGGCCACCATATGTAACACTCCAACCCTTTGCTGGCCAGCTCGGGCTGAGCAGGGGAAGGAGTTTGGCTCTCACAGCTTCTCCTCGCTGTGGCAGAGGATCCACGGAATTCAGAGCCAGGGAAAGTCCATAGGAAAACTGGTGCTCTACCTGTGTGCTGGGATTCCAGGTGAGGGGGACACTGGGACACACCTGGACTGGCACCGTGGCTCAGGTGAACAAACCTCTCAACAGCAACAATCCCCTTTTCCTTTCTTGGCTCAACAGAGAGAAACCCCAAGGCCGGGATCATGCAATATCCTGAGCTGGGAGGGACTCACAAGGATCATGGAATGCAGCTCCTGGCCCTGCACCGACACCCCAACAATCCCGCCCTGTCCCAGAGTGGTGTCCAAAGGCTCCTGGAGCTCTGGAAGCCTCAGGGCCAGGACCATTCCCTGGGGAGCCTGGGCAGTGCCCAGCACCCTCAGGGGGAAAGAACCTTTCCCTGCTTTCCATCCCAACCCCCTGACACAGCTCCAGCTGCTCCCTGGGTCCTGTCCCTGCTCCCAGAGATCGGAGCTGCCCCACGGGAGGAGCTACAGAACCCACAGAGTCTCCCTCAGTCTCCTCCTGAGTGTCAAGACCTTTTCCCACCCCTGAATCCCAACTTTGGACACTCCAACAGCTTCAGATCTCCCGAGGTGCCCCAGGTGAGGAGCAGGACAACCTCTTCCCTCTGCCACCAACACCACAGGGCCCGGTGCCCCCGGTGCCCCCCTGGGAACGGCATTCCCAGGCCGGAGTTACCTGTCAGGATGATGTTGGGGATGTTGCCGTGGCTGGAGTAGTTGAGCTGCTGCGAGTCCTGCAGGCTGCCGTGGCTGCCCGTCAGTCCCATCATGGCAGCCTGGGAGTAGTTGAGGGTGGAGCAGGGGCTGTACAGGCTGTTGGAGCTGATGGCGTTCTCAATCATGTTGAACTGCTCCAGCTGCAGAGCAACACGGGAATTGTTAAATCCCAGCCTCGGGAAGGACAGCGGGGACAACGGACACGGCTCGAGGACGGGACGAGAGACAGGCAAACAAATTCATCTTTAGCTTTGGTGCTCAAAGAGGGGCTGTTGGCCCTGAGCTTCCCGGGATATTTCCTGCCCAATTCGGAGGAGGGGGAGGAGGATGCACAAATCAAACTGGGCCGTGGGAATCAGGAGAACGAAAGAAAAGGGAGGTTTTAAAGGAAAAGAAAGGGAGTTCAGGCTCGCTCTGAGGTCTCTGCCCACCAGAATTCCCTCTCTGGACACATTCCTGGTTTAAGTATTCCATAATTTAATGAATCCGTGCTCTGGTCGGCCAAACCAAGGGAGGCTCTGACTATTCCCAAATAAAACCAGCCATGGATTATTCCCAAACTCTGGAGTCAATCACCTACAACTGACTCCTTCCCAACTGCAATTCTAGCCACAAAAGTGGAGCTTGAAATATTTAATGATTTTAATTTTTCAATGTATTTCCATGATGTTTAATTTTAAATTTTTTTCGGTGTTTTAAATTTTGTCCAATTTATTTTCATTGTTTTAAAGATTTTGGTTTGTCATTTTAGAATTTAATTTCATTATTTTAATTTGCAAAATTTGCATTATTTTAAAAAATTCATTATTTTAAAAATTTCTTTTCATTATTTAAAAAATGTCTTTTCAAAGCTCATTCTCATTATTTTAAAATATATTTTCATTCTTTTTCCTTTCAAATTTTATTGCTTATCCCTTTTAAAGTTGTCATTACTTCTCCTTATTCCTTCTCCTTATTTTTCCTTCTTAAAATGAATTTTCATTATTTTAAAATTTCTTTTCAGTATTTTTCCTCTTTCAAATTTCATTATTTTTCCCTTTTAAAGCTCATTTCCATTTAAAAATTCTCACTATTTTTCCTCTTCCAAACTACCTTATTTTTCCTTTTTCAAGCTGATTTTCACTGCTTTAACATTTTCTTTTCACTCTTTTCCCTTTTCAAAGCTGCCTCACATTATTTTCACTTTTAAAAGCTTCATTATTATTATTATTTTTTAATTGCTTTCCCTTTTTTTTTTTTTTTTTTGGCAGAACATTTTAAACACCTACGTGGGAGTGGGAGGACAGAGAGTGAGGAGGGGGGAAAAACCAAACAAAACAAGAAACTGCTGAGTAACACAAACAAAAAGAAGGAAAACTCTACATGGACAGAACGGGGACGTGACAGAAAATTAACTGGGAATTAATTGGCATTAATTTGATGTGGGAGAGGCCGAGCCAGGCCCGAGATGAATTTGCTCACCTGGTGGGAGAGGGCATTAGCCTGCCTAGCTGTCATCTGCTGCTCATAATAGGAGTCCCCAAAAACACTGCCCAGCATGGAAGAATGCTGAAAACAAAACAGAGGCTTTATGGTGCAAAATCCCAAATTCCTCCCCCGGCTCTCCCGGCACTGGGAATTCCAGAGAAATCTGCACGGAGCAGGCGGGAATCGCCCGGGGCCCGCATGAGTCCTGCGGGGCACAGAGGATCCCACAGGATCCCAGGGGATTCACACGGAGCAGGCAGGAATCCCACAGAGCCCAGGGGATCCACACGGAGCAGGCAGGAATCCCACAGAGCCCAGGGGATCCACACGGAGCAGGAGGGAATCCCACAGGGCCCCGGGGAGCCACACGGAGCACGCGC
>NW_008236768.1:451547-452845 GCF_000691975.1 Corvus brachyrhynchos
CAGGGGAGCGATACGGAGCAGGAGGGAATCCAACAGGGCCCAGGGTATCCCACAGGATCCACACGGAGCAGGAGGAAACCTCTTGGGAGCCACAGGATCCACACAGAGCATGAGGGAATCCCACAAGGCCCAGGGGATCCCACAGGATCCACACAGAGCATGAGGGAATCCCACAAGGCCCAGGCGATCCCCGACAATCTCCACAGAGCAGGAGGGAATCCCACAGGGCCCAGGGGATCCCACAGGATCCACACGGAGCAGGAGGGAATCCCTCGGGACCCACAGGATCCACACGGAGCAGGAGGGACTCCCACAGGGCCCAGGGGATCCCACAGGATCCACACGGAGCAGGCAGGAATCCCTTGGGACCCTCACGGAGCCGCTGGGAATCGCCCCGGACCCTGCACCTGCCACGGGCACAGGGACACCACAGAACCCCACAGGCTTCTCCCAGAGCACGGACAACACGGAAAACTGGGATTTATGGACACGGACACTGCGCTGGGAAACACGGGGAGGGCCAACAGAGCTGCATTTCTGCTCCTTTTGGAATTTTGTGTTCACAAATGAGGCGGGAGGGGCTGTTCTGCTCTGAATCTGCAGCCTCAAATGGCGAAATTCCTGGTTTAAAGTCATTCCATGGGAACTGCAGAGCAGGAAAGGTCAGGGGGAAGCCCAGTGAAGAATTCCAGGAGGAATTCCTCAGCCTTGCTAAATCACTGTCCCCTCCCTCGGTTATTCTCCATTATTTATCAAGAATTTCAGGTCCATGTTTTAATCCTGTCCCAAAAAAATGCCAGATGAAAATCAGCAACATCACTCCTGATTTAAAATTCCCAAATAAATGCCACTTTGCTGCTGAAAAAAACACTATTAACTAACAAAGAGAACATCTATAGAAGATAATTTCCATGGAGTGATTGTCTCAATCTTGGAAAACAAAATTCAGTTGCTGGTTTATCCAGATGGCAAAAGCAGAAGGCTACAAATTTCCTCCTTAAAAACCTCAGCATGGGAAATTCAGGAAAAGCTTAGGAAGAATCAGAACAGGCACAGATTTTAGACCCTCAAAAAAATACCCTGTATTAAAAAATAATTCAAAAACCACCTAAATTGTCCTTCCATGAGGGGATTACCGGGAAAGAAGCACCAAGATATTCCTTAAAAACCTCCCCACTTCCAGCCAGACCCCTGGGATGGGGGTTGATTTATAGGGATGATTTGGGATGAATGTGGATCAAGGGAGAAATTCCCAGCCTGAGGCTCCATGGCTGGAACTCCTCCTCCAAAATCCTGGC
>NW_008236768.1:453049-469976 GCF_000691975.1 Corvus brachyrhynchos
GCACTTGGAAAAGAGATTTGGGATTCACTTTCCCGGGCATTTATGGTCTGTCACAGGCAGACCACCCAACAATCCCTGACATCCCTGCTCCATGTGCAGCCAAAACTGGGAAAGGCCTGGAACTGGAGCCACTTTTCCAATTTATCACCTGGTCATCAACACTCTGGAGGCTGCTGGATCCCTGGAAAGAAAGGATCAAACACCAGGAGGGATCAAACACCAGGAGGGATCAAACACCACAAGAGCCACTGATAAGATACTGGTAAGAGAAAAGCAAAGCACCCCTTAGAGCAATTTAAAGAAAATGTGGGTTTTTTTTAACCACTGAGACCTGATTTGCTGCCCTGTCAGGCTTTGATCAACTACTCCAGCTCCCCATTATCCAACCTGCTCCATCTGCTGCTCCTAAAAAACTGGAGGCAGAATCCAGAGCTCACTCAAGCAAGTGGATCAGGAGACGATTCCCAGCCTAGAGGCAGGAACGGGGTCAGCTCTGGGTGATCACTGCATCAGTGAGGTTGGAAAAGACCTCAGGGATCACTGGATCCAACCTAATTCCAGACCAATCTATGGTTTATAACCATTTCTAAGGAAAATCTGAATTTTGGGATGACACAGACTCGATGGGAAGGAAAACCAGCACTAAAACCCAACTGCTATTCGAGAGCTCCAAAGAGGATCGAGGTATTTTTTCCCGTGAACTCCTGTCATTCATTCCACAGAATGGGAGTGGCAGGACAATTCCCAAAATGAGGACAATCCCTAAAATCTCTGTGTTTCACTAAGCACTGTTCCCATCCCAAAAACTTTGAGGAACGTGAGAGATAATCAACAGGAGAGCAGAATGTGCTTGTGCAAGTCCAGCTCAGAGCCTCCTACCCAAAGCCAGCCTGGGTTTGCTCTTCCTGTGAAGGGTGCTGGTTCCTACAGCTGCAAGCACCGGAATTCCCAAAGGAAACCCACTGGAAATGTCATTCCTTCAACACTTCAGAGCCTTGGAATCATTTATCAACAACTCCAGGAACAACACTGTGCAAACACCATCTCCAGAACCATTGCAAAGTCACCAGAGCATCTTCTGGGCTTCATGGAGCGACTGTGAGGAAAAACCAACCCCAAAGCACAAATCCCTGGCTGGAATGATCCATCTAAAAATACCTACCAGGTTCTCCAGGTCAGAGCCACTGGAGCAGGAATATTTCTGTCTAACTGGAACAGGATGCCAGGGATGAGAGCAGGGAAGCAGCCAAGGCACTGGGGGTGGAAGCCATGCAAACACAGAGCTGGGGGGGCAGGCAGAGCTTTCCCACCCCTGTGGGGACAGGGAGGACTGGTGGGACACACACACACGGCTGGGACACGGGAGCAGAGGGGTTGGGAGAGGTGGGGCATGGAGAAGAACCTGTGGTGAATGAACCGTGTGGGACACAAATCAAAGCCCAGGTTTGTGGTTTAAGGAATGTCCTTTGGCACTCGGAGGATGAAACCCCAAATCCATGGGGGAAAGAGGAGCACGTGGAGGCACCTGCCTGGTCACACCCACTGCATCCCACTCATCAGTGCCAGGCTGCTCCACAGTGGAATATTCTGCTGTTGGAAGGGATCTGCCTTCACTTGGGGCAGATTAAGGGATTCTGCTGCCTGGAGCTGCCCCATCTTCACAACCAATCTCAATTTCCCCTCCAAACTGGTTTTTCTTCTCTCTACATTTCACATTTGTGACCACCACCAGCTTTTGGGTCATTCCCGGGGGCAACAAATCCACCTCAGTTTTAATTCAGCAAAACTAAGGAATTCTGTGGGTGTTTAAGAGGCCAATACTACAAAAAGCAGCATTAAAAAATCCTCTTCCTTCCACTCAGTGCTGTGGTGTCCCTCTCAAACAGAGCAGAACCTGAGAAAGTTTTTACAGGACAAAACCAGCAGGAAAAATCATAGCCCAGGGTGTGCTCCACTTGCTGCACTCTGGTCCTTGGGACTGACCAGTGGCAACAAGTCTGGGGACAAAACTAAGCCAGAGTAATTGAGAAATCAAAGGGGGAAAAATCAACATAAAACCTAAATTTGGATGTGCTCCCCAGTGAGAAGTGAGAGTCTGCAGCAAGCTCTGCTCTAGGGGACAGTGCTGGTTTCTGGAGGCACACAGAGCACAGCAGAACTCACAGAAGCAGGCAGAAGAGAGAGAGGTTAAGAAGCAATTAAGCCAGGGTTAAGGAAATCCAGACAATTCCTGCCACTTGGATCCAGGGCTGAGCTTACCATGACCTGGCTAATGAAGGGGACCTAGAGCTCCTGCCTGGGAGCCATGAAGGGGCAGCACTTATTTAGAAAGGATCCTCCTTATAGCCTTCAACGTTCAGTGGTGAAACAGAAAATGGATTTGCAGACTCTTGTGATGCTCTGGAAGAATTCCCTGCACTTCTTTTCTCCAGGTGGGATTCTCCAGAGCAGCCAGCTGGGGCTCTTTCAGCAGCATCAGACACTGAAAATGCACTTTCTTACACTGGGGCACCCTCAAAATCTGCTCCTTTTTAATTTCTTGCTGCTGGCAGGTAAAAATCCCCCTTCACAGGATCACACACTCTCCTCAGCTGTGATTTCCATCCAGGATACGTGGATGTGTGAGGAGATACACGTAGAGCAAGGAAAAGCAGCTGGCATGCAAGGGAGTGTGCTGGGAACCCATTCCCTGCCAGCCACAAGCTGCTCATTTTAAGAGCATTTTCTCCAGTGTTTTCTCTCACAGGGCGTGTTCCCACATAAAAACCATCCTGATCTAAATCCGTTTGGGATATTTAGTGTAAATATTTAAATGTTTAGTGCCCCAGGAGATTTCCTGCTGCAGGAGGCACTGAAATTCCCCCTTCCTTGCCCTCCCAACTTCACCCCCATCAGCTCCCCTGGGATCCTGGGAATTGAAAGGGTTCTACCTGGAGGTTCTGCCCACCAAACAAACACCACCCCAAGTGTTCAACCAGCAGCCTGATTCTGTGATTCTCTGCTCACTAAGAAAGGCAATTCAGCAGCTCCTGAAACCCTGTGGGAGTGGATGGAAGGGCAGAAGAGATGGGACGTCGGTGATGCATGAGGCACACACGGAGTCACAGTGAGACAACTATGGGGCAGTGATGGAGAAATCCAGCTAAAAACACACACGAGAAGCAAGGCCTGTGGAAGCACAGAGTCCCTTACTTGAGGGGAGCTGCCAGGAGAGAAGCCTTGATTGGAGACAGGAGAGGTGGGAGACTGGTTGGCTGGGGATCCAGCATTACTGCGGTACTGCTGGAGTGAGGCCTACAGAACAACACAGAATTAAACACCATGGCATTGAGGGAGGCTTGGAGAATACAAACTTCTGGAGTGATGGAGCTGGGAGAAACCATCCTCTTCAGTTTCTGTGTGGGAAGACAGGATTGTGTGAATGAGGTCCCAAAAGAGGGGGAGAGCTCTGGGGGTCTGCCCCGGAGCAGGGACAGGCACAGCTGGGAGCGTTTCCTGCCTGTTCTCGCTTATGCTCGATTCAAAATATATTAAAAAAAATCAGGTCAGCCAAGGATTTAGGGCAAAGAAGTCTCGGAAGCTGGGAATAATTCAGAAAGAATGTCATTCATGCTTCAGTTCAAGTGCCAGCCCCACATCTGTGTTCACTGGGATCCTGCTCTGCCTCCAGCTGGGTTATCAGCACGGAGGTGCAGCTGATAAACCTGGGGTACAAACCTGTCACCACACAGCCCCAAACTCCACTGCAGCCCAGGACATGGAGCAGACACCCTCTGGGAATTCACACTGTGTTTTGCAGGTTTATATCTGTGATTTTTACACTCTTCCCAGGTGTCTTGAGAAGTTATTTTCAAAGATTTCGCTTTTCCCCCCCCTCGTTCGAAACAAATTAATAATATTAGCGGTATTTGAATAATGTTGTACTAATTAACATAAAGAGTAGCCCAGCTCTTCTCCTTTTACTTCCTTTAGAAATTAAGGGATGATTGAGGAGAACCTGCAATCCAGTGAATGTAATCAGGTTTGCAGTGTGGGAGAACTCTGCACTACCAATTTTTGACCCCAAATTCTGTAAATCCCAAGAAAATTTCCCTTTTTGCTCTGCATTGCCACTTCCACCCTGTCAGCAGCCACCCAAACTACAAATTAAATTTCACTTCTGCCTCACAAAACCTGTGTAGAAGTTGCCAGCGGGGCTGTGACAGCTCCAGAGGCTTTTTGACAAAGTGGCTTTAAATCTGTTTATTTAGGAATTACTTCAGTTGCTTTAGAAGATAAGCACAGCAGCCTAAAAGTTCAGGTCATAAAGAGGTTTAGGATGAGGAAAGCAACACAGAAAGCAAAGGATGAGATCAGAATTGTCTGTACTGGTGCTACATGAGGATTAGAATCAAAACAGGGACACATTTTGAGTGGGGTGGGATCCTTTCCCCTGGATTGTCCTTCCCTCTTCCCCTTCCCATCCTGCAAGGGAAGCAGCTGCTCTCAAGGAGCACAAACTGTTAAAAATTTCATCCACAGCCGAGGGCAGATCAATAGAAATGATTTCTTCTCATTCCCAAAGCCATTCCTGTCACTACAGCGCTGCCAGGACACCACAGGTGGGACAACCAGGACCCTACAGGGGCAGAAGGAGCAGGGGGAGCTGGGACATCCCTCCCTGCCTGGCCTGGGATCCCTGAGTTGGGATTTTCAGCTGCTGAGACAGAACATTTCCTAACAGACTGTGTTAAAACAAGCAGGAAAAGGGACCTGTCCATAAATCCTCACTCCAATTCTTCTGGCCACTGGAGGCAGCCACAAAATCCATTTTGGAATAGATGCTCCAAAATTGCTCAAAATAAAAGGGTTCTGAGGAGAGAAACTGCAGAAAATACCTGGTTCTTGACAACTTCTGGAAAATAAATTTTCCAGGTGGTATTTTGACTGGAAAATGCTTGTTGTAGTTGGATTCTCTCTCAAGGCTCTGGGAGCTCCCCCAGTCGGTATCCTGATGTGTTGGGGGACACCGGACACCCTGAAAACACCCCAATAAATGCTGACAGATTTAAGCTGGGCCTAATCAAACCCGGGACAAAATTTAATGTCGATTTTTCCTCTAGAAAACACTTCACGGTGCATTCAACCAAAACCATCCTAAGTTTACTTCAGCTTCCCTAAAATTCTCCTTCTCACGGGCTTGTCCAAGCTCATTTCCCACCCTACACTGAACGTTCCCAGCTTTCCCAAGGAAAGCCCTTCCCAAACTCACCGAGTTGATGTCTATCCCCATGGAGGGCTGGCTCTGGCTCCCTGGAGGTGACTGGGGGATGGTGGAAGGTACCGTGACGGAGAGAGGGGGGAGCTGGGGGCCCCTCTGCAGCCCCGAGCTCTGCAGCAGAGGGGGGGTCTGGGGCAGGGAACAGGGCACTGGTGCCTGCTGCTGCTGCTGGGAGCTGGTCTGGGTGAAAAAGGGATACGGGGGGAGCTGCTGCTCCAGGGACAATGCATCCATAGCCACGGCCTGGAAAAGAAGGAGCAGAATCAGGGAATTCCCAGGGTGCTCAAGCACTTCACACCAAGGAAATTGAGTCAGGCTTGGTTTGTGTTTTAAAAATGGCACCTAAAGGTTAAAAAGTCAAGAACTTGCTCTAAAGGAAAAAGTTTCTGCCCATGGCAGGGGTGGATTGGATGAGGTTTAAGGTTCCTTCCAACCCAAACCATCCTGGGATTCTGTAATTCTGTATTTCCAAAGATTCAACATCACCTCCAGTGTATAAACCAATCCTTTAAAACCCAGTTAAATCTTGAGGTCAGAAATCACCAACCTGGGCAGTCACAGAGTCACACTTGTAAAATCAATTTTAAAAGATAATTGAGCTTCTCTCAAGAACTAGAGAAACGGCTTTCGAATTTCACAGCTCACTTTGGGACATCACAGAAAAAATGTGGTCTAAGAGATGGTTTTTATCACAGTTCTAGAAAAGAGGAAGTAAAACCTGTAACTTCTACAAACCTCTCCCTTTTTAAGGCTCCGAATTAAGGAACACCTTTAAAGGAGGAAATTACAGAACAAGAGATGAAGTTCATGGAACCATGGGATGGTTTGCATTGGAAGGGACCTGAAAGCTCATCTTGTCCCATGGCAGGGACACTTTCCACTATCCCAGGTTGCTCCAAGCCCCATCCAACCCGGCCTTGGACACTTCCAGGCATCCAGGGACAGCCACAGCTTCTCCGGGAATTCCATCCCAGCCCCTCCCCACCCTCCCAGGGAGGAATCCCTTCCCAATATCCCACCTAACCCTTCCCTGTGGCTCTTTGAGCCGAACTTCCAGCCTAAGCAGATTAAAACAATGAACCTCTGATTAGAAAACTTGGATTCCCCCATGAGTTCCTACCTGAGTGATGGGTGAGAGCGGGGACAGCGTGGGGGACATTTGCTGGGACTGAGGTCGCCGCGAGTCCGCGCCCAAGGACAGGGGGCTGACGCTGGGCTGGCGGTGCTGGGACGGGGCCGGTGTCGTCGTCATTCCTGCCAGGAATAACAAACCACCTTCAGCAGGGACACAGCAAGGCCTTGGTGATATTTGTACCCAAAATAATTCCCTAAAGCAGGAAAAACGAGCGGCCTGAGCTGACAACACTGGAGGCGCCTCGGCCGACCGGGCGGGAGCTCGTTAGGTGATTTGTAATTAATTTTGTCAGGTTGAAGAGCATCAGGATGAGAGGAAGAGCCCTGTGGTTTGTCCTGGCTCAAACCCAGGCACGGTTGGTCAGGTTGGTGCCCAGGATGAGGAATTGGAAGAGGCAGAGCAGCCTCAGCAGTTCCAGACACCGCAGGCACTGTCCTCGCACACCTGCACTCGCCAGGCCCAGGAAAAGCAGGTTCTGCTCTGTTTGTTTGGGCTCCAACTCTGGGAATGAGATAAGAGATCCTGGAACCAAGCTTATCAGAGGGCACTTGAGGTATTGTAAAAACAAACACCTCTTTAATGGAAAAAGCAGAAGCCAAACTGGTTACGCAGGAAGAGCTCCATTTTTAATGGCACACCAGTGCAGGAAATATCCACCACACTCCCAAGAGCCACAACCCAGCAGGGGGTAGGGATAAACAACTCAAATATTGTCATTTTGTTCAGATCAAGCCAAAAAAATCTGGGAGTTTAGAAACCTCCCCTCTCTTCTGCTTCACCCCAGAGGAACCGAGTCACCCTGGGAAGGGATTTGAGGCCAAGCCAGAGTGAGCTGTTCCCCCGGAGCTGCCAGAGAGCAGCAATTCACGGGAGCCTGCGAGCTCCCAGGCACTTGGCAAAGGCTCAGGGCTTCCAGGCAGGCTGCCAGGGAGCCAGGAAGGCCAGGCTGCCAAGGAGGAAGCAGGAAAAGTGGCTCAGGCCAGGCAGGTTCCCAACACAGCCCCGGCCGTGTTTGCAAACCCAGCAGCGGCTCCCGGGACGTGCGGGAGGGACCCGACACCCTCCGGGCACCAAAGTCCTGGGACCTGGCAGGAGGTGGCTTCCCCAGCTCCCCTCAGGGAATTCTGTGACATCCCTGAGCAGGGCACAGGGATCAGAAGCCTTCATGGAGGTTTTCTGCTGAAGAGCAGCAAGGAAAGGTTGGAAAAATCGGTTTGAAAAGCACCAAACACGGAGTGTGGCAACGGATAAACTGTGGGATAATCTCCAGAGAGAAGCAGGAATACAGTCAGGGAGCGTATCTTTAATTTGTTCTGCCTTTGATAGATCAGGGAATGTTTTCAAAGCATTACAGACTCACCAGTTGGGGTTTATATCATTTACTTTGCTTATTACGGGGAAAAAAATGTGGAGATCCACTGTGGCTTAAATCCGAATTTCTAAAGCCATCCCCAAAACTTTGGAGACCAAAAAACTCTTCCAAGGATGCTGAAAGTGCTGCCCTACTCTGTCCTCAAATGGTTAAATCCTTTTCTTGCTCCCCAAACTCACCTGCTCAGTCACATCAACCTGATTACAGTAATTTCCTTTTCCCAATCCAGGAGACGTGGGAAAGGGAATCCTGCCCAGCACAGGAAATATATTTGTATTTTTGGATACAAATCCTCATTTCTATTCTAGGAATCAACAGACTGCAACTGTCACTGACAATAAAAAAAAAAAAATCAACCCCCATCATAATTATTTGAGTATCAGTGAAATTACTTAAAAAATAGCAATCGATAATTGCAGTATTAATCAGTAACAGACTCCAAAAGGATCCTCACATTTTAAAAATTGCTGTTCTAAAGGAATGGAAATAAAAGGGCTGCTGGAGATATTCCCATAACACGAGGGATGTTGGGGTTCAGCATGAGGAATTCCAAGAGAGGAACTCCAGTCTTGCACATTAAAAAATAAATAAATAAAAATAAACACCAAAAAAAAAATCCCCAAACAAATCCCAAGAAAGCAGATTTGGGCATCAAGACCATGAGATGAATGTCCTGTAACTAAATATAAGCGTCTCATCTTCTTTGTACATACAACACAAAGGAAAATCCATCGACAGTGAAGCCAAATTCCCTCTCAGAAAGAACAACATTCCATAAATTCCGTAATTGCAGGGAGGTGACCTCGTGCTGTGCCCTCACCCTGGCTGGCAGTGCTGATGCCCAGGTGAGTCAGGTTGGCAGCGAGGTTGCCGGTGCTGTTGGAGCTGCTCAGGGCTGGGAATGTGGATTCCTCGGGATCCAGAGGCGTGGGCAGGGGGGACGGGAAGTGGATGTTGGTCAGGTCCGGCAGGGAGCCGCCCGTGTTGTGCGTGGCAGGAATCAAGGCTGTAGTGTTCTCCTGGTCAGCTGATGGGAAGATGCTAAATTTGGGGGGAAAAAAAAACCAACCCACAATTAATTATTATTTCAGTCTGGACAAAGCTTTTTAAAATGTATTTAACAAGAAAATTTCATCAAGAAGGTATTTTTGATGGATTTTGTATTTCTGACCCTCATAGAGGGCATTGGTTTGTATCTAGAGATTTTCCAGAAAATTCCAAAGCAAGAGGATATTCAAGGATATTCAATACATGACATTTTTTCTTCAAGATCTCAATGTTCTTCAAATAAAAATTGCTGAAAACTTACTTGATTCCTGGAACTTCACAGGATTTAGGTCTCGATGACCCAGTCTAAAATAGAAGGAAGAGAGATTTAAAGGCAAAGATGCTGCTGGAGGGTATTGCCTAGGAGATATTTCAATTAATAAGTTTAATTTAATCATTTCAATGTAAGATCTGGGAGCTCTTAAAAAGACATTTATCTTTTTTTTGCTTTATTGGCCCAACAAATCTTAAATTTCAGGAGTTTCTCCTCATATAATCAAACCTGTGCATTCACACACACATAAAATCCTTTCTAATTTACTGTTCATTTTTTGTTTTTAAACAAAACATTTAATCTCCAATCTCTTCAAGTAGTTTGTTAATCCTGACAGAAATTAAAGCATGCATTTATCTAAATATGTTCAGAAAACAAAACCTCCACACTTTGAAATGTGCAATTCCCACCTTTTTAGTGTCCCAGCCTTGCTTAGAGAGGGTTTTGTCTGCATCAGAGGTGGTTTCCTCCATTCCAGGGACAGTCAGCAATAAAACTAAAAAACCAAGGAGATCAAAAGGAATCATTAATAATCAATAATATTCAGTTTCTCACCGAGACATTTTCAGATTGGAAGTTCAACCTTTGAAAAATTCTTATTAAGTTTAAATTATGAAGGAGGATGAAACAACTGCGCTCTATTATTTAAAAAACCAAGGTACCAGAAGCCAGACTGAAACTGTATTTCATTAATTAATTAATCAGTGAGACTTTTTAAAAAACCACCCAAATAATACTTTCCAAACTTCTGGCCTCCAGTTTATTCTGCTCAAACGTCCATGGAAGGGTTTATTTGGGATCTGGTTTTCCCCATCTTTTGCACTTTGCACAAGTGATGTCCACCCTGAACACCTAAAGGGCTTCCAAGAGGACAATTCCAGTGGGGAAAGTCCAATCCATCCTCCCTGGCATGGAGAAACACCACAAAGCTGCTACTTCCCCATAGCCCAAGGACATTTCTTTGTTCAACAACTGCAAGGTGACAAAGAAACAAAAAAAAAAAAAGCCCAGAGAGAGATGAATCAATGAAAACATTTCACACCGATGAGTGTAAATCCGTATTTATGGGATCCTGGTTAGGATGAGCATTTCCCAAGGTTTTCCAGCTCCAGGAGCACATGGAAGAGCTGAAGGACAGCACAGATGTGTCCAAGGGTTGTGCTGTCCGTTCTTAATCTCTGGGTGCTTGTTGAAGGATTAAATTTTAGGAGTTTTTCTTAGGATCAGGGAATATTAAGGCTGGAAAAGACCTTTAGGAGATCATCAACCCCAGCCGTGCTTCCCGTTTTTCCCGAGCTGGAGCAGGCACAGGGCCCAGCAGAGGGCACCAGAACTGTGGGTGCCGGAGCTGCTCCAGCTTGGAATTGCTCTGGGGATGTTTGGAAGCGCTGCCTCCTCCCAGGGGAGGCTCCCTGGGGATCCTCAGGCCATAAATAAACACGGCACGAAGCCTTTGCTCCTTCCCGATCTCCAGTGTCCCTGATGGAAATGCTGGGAACTCCACACTGCTCCTGAAGTTCCTCCAGACCTCTGAGAGTGCTGAGAACTCAACACCAGAGTCCCACCAGCCCAGAGGATCCTCTCCAGGGCAAGAATGACAAGATTTAGGGCTCAGGAAAATGTTCTCCCTTAGTTTTGTGTCATTTTTCCTGGATTTCAGCACCCAGAAAGGTGAGTATGATCCAACTGTTGTGTCACAGGATGCAGGAAGTGTCAGCACTCCTGAATTTTACGAACAGATGGAGCCCAATCCATGGGCATTCCATTGTTATAAATCTTTTTACCCTTTTCTTTGCTCACCTCTTTTCTGCTGCATGTCCTGTGACCCTCCTGAAAAGGACTCCTGCTGAGCTGGAGTCATGGTGCTCTGGTGCAAGGCAGAATCAGAATTCGTCCTGAGAGAAAGCAAAAACCACAACATTTTTATTGTCAGCTCCACGAAATAAAAGAATCTTCCTCTCAGATAAAAGCAACAACTCAGTAAAACCTCAATATTCTGCATTAAACCCCAAAAATCTATATGTGGCATAAAGCAGGCAGACTTTCCTTGTGAAACAATCAATTTGCAGAACAAATTAGTTCAAGTTTGAAGAGCAATTGTTTCAATAATGGGATTGAGAGGAACACAGGATAAATTGGTTGCCCTTGTAAGAACAGAGTTTTATCTGCTTTGTTCAGATTAAAAACGATCAAATAATGCCATTTTTAAGATGTTTAGCCATACTTTGGTTATTGTGGTGGTTGAAGAACAAACCTTCCTGGTTGAGAGGGAGGAAAAGGAATGGTTCAGGATGTTGTGGAGATGGGAATTTTCATGGCCAACACATCTCATGATGAATTTTGTGAGTGTGGCCACCCTCGAAAACTTTGTGTTCCTTCCCATTGGAACATTCCCAGCCCAGCAGAGTTTCTGCACCCAGAGAAAAATCCAAGTCTTTTACAACTCAGTAATTTTGGGATATGCCTGGGAACATCTGGCAAGATTTAAAAGGACGACACTTGCTGACACACCTTCATTTTAAAGCTCAACTAAAACGAGCACGAATAGAATTAAAAACTCCATTTCTGAATTTAAAAAGGCACAATTTTGCAACCATTCCACTGCAGCTGGAAGTGCTGCAGTGTCAGGGAACAGCCCCAAACCCCCCAGGATGGTGGCACCCACCTTCTCCAGCTCGTGTCCGACGGAGGTGACAGGTACACGGTGCCATAGGGGCAGCTGTCCACGTGGGCCAGGGTTAAGGCAGCAATGCTTCCCACTCAAGCAGGAAACCTCTTCCCAAGAATAATTCCAATTATGCTGTCAGAACCACTAAACTCACAGATTCTCTATGGGGAACTTTAAAATGACACTCAACACAAAATATTACCTGGATTGTTGTAATACTTGAGCAGTAAAAAATCTTCCTCCTTTTCCATGGATCTAGCTCCTCCCTAAGCAGCCCTGATCCCTCCAGCCCCTGTCACACATCCCCTCCAGCCCCATCAATCCCATCTGATTTTAAACCTGTCAGAAATGCTCAGCTCGTTCCTGTTCCCAAATGCCAAACAGGTGAATCAACCTGCACTGAAATGCACGAGGAGCTGCAAAGGATAATCCTGGGCTGGGTTTGCTCAGCTCTGAGGGAAACTCCATTTCCCCAAGTCAGCCCTGACCTTTCAGGGAATCATGGAGTGGTTTGGGCTGGAATTGAAGGATCCAGAGCTGGCAGTGAGGGGTGCACCCAGTCCCACTGTCCATGTCACCATTAAATGTGCCCAAACCAACCCCTGAGGACAGCACTCATCACCGGTATCCACTTGGACATTGAGCCATTGACCACAACTCTTTGGACACATCCATCCAGCCTGCTCCTGATCCACTGAGTGTCCAACCATCAAATCCAGTTTAGACAAAGGATATCCCATGGGACAGTGCCAATGCCTCCCACGAGCCCCACTGCTGATGGCAGTAACCCCATCAGAGAAGGCCACCAAATTTATGGGGCACCTCTGCCCTGAGTGAAGCCCTGCTGGCTGTCACCAACCCATCCAAGCATCCCTCAGCTCCACATGGATCATTATTCCCACAGAAAGCTACGGAAAGGTGAGACAGCGGCTATTTAGGGATTAGATCACAGCTCGGGACAAGCAGTGACACGGAGCTGGGAAGCGACTCCGCTGCCAGGTGAGGAGGGAAGGAGAAGGGAACTGTGCAAAGGGAAAGCAGTGCTGATGCTCCAAGCCCTGCTCCCAAGGATATCTGCCTGCCGTGCTTATCCACGGAGAGGGGCCGGCGGTGGGGGGAGCCCAGGCGGTTCCGGTCCCGGTACACTCTGTCCACCAGCCCGTGGTGCCGCGTGGTCCTGCTCGTGTCCAGCGCCGACGACTGGAACGGAGTCTGGGAGAGACACAGGGATTATCCACAGGGAAACACCTCCACAGCCTGCCCAGAGCCTCCTCACACCTGTGCCAGGCTGGGTTATTCTAAGGAATCAGACTCCAGAAAAGATGTGGACGTTGTGCCATCCGTTTCTCCTCCGGCAGCTCTGGGGGAAGGCTCCCTCCTGCAGAAGGGGACCATGCTGGAGCTGCCCTGCCCTGCCTCAGCGCTGCCCTCACACCTTGGCATCCCTGAACCCCGGGTGTGAGCGTGGCAGGAGCTGCCAGCAGCTGTCCACATGCCCTTGGTGCAGCATGCAGGGTGCATCCAGGAGGAACATGCCGACATCCAGAGCCTGACTCCGAGGGCAGGAGATGCAGGGAGGAGATGCACGCTGAGCTCAGCATTCCCCAGGACACGCTGCCTTCTCTCAGGGCTTCCTCTCACCCCTCCTTGAAGCAGAATTATTTTAAGGGGACACTGAGAGAATGAAAAGAAAAAGAAAAGCAGTTTCCTTCCTCCTCTGTCTAGAAAAAGTTACAGCATCTGACGGTTTTGAAGTGATCTGCAGCTCCTTCAGTGACCCGAGGTGGGATGATCCCACCTGGACTCTTATCAGCACTGACATCCTGAGCGGTTCCTTGTCAGCTGATGATTTCAGAGCAGGAGGATGGCAGGGAAAGGACAGGGAAGATGAATTCCCAGGCTAAACTGGAAAACTTTCACATTTTCCACAGCCTTTCCCAGTGTATACCTGGGGGGGGACAGAGGAAGTACTGAGGGGTCAATCTCTGCTCATACTCCACCAGCAATTTATGGGTCTCCAGGGAGAAAAAACCTCCCCAGCCCTGCACTCCTTGCCAATGTGAACAGCTTTGCTGAGTCCCTCAACACCATCTGTTTGGAAATCCAAAATTTCCTCCTCCATTCAGGTGCTGCACGTGGCAAATGCACTGTCCTGTCTGCCAAGCCATGGAACCATCTGGCTTCCACATTCATCCCTTTTTCTTTTTGGGGTTTTTTTTTTTTGGTTTTTCTTTTTTTCCAAGTGTCAGCTTTGGCCATTGGAAAGATTATTTCTATAAAGCTTTGCATTTATTTTGAAAGGCTTTGTTTGTATTAACTTTTTAAAGAGTCTTTCTACTATTTTAAACTCTTTTCTCTTCAGCAAATATTGGGCTCCTCACCCTCTCTGCACACACGGGCTGTGTTAACAGAACTGCATGCACAGGGGCTGTGGTGTTTATTTTCTCACTTCAGGGCCAACATTTTATATGCAGCAGAATATTTAAGGCAACAGGGGGCTAGAAAGGAGCACAGTGACTTTTTACTGGACTCTCAGCCCTTCAGATCATGGGGGTTTGTGCTTCACTTCCTTGCTTGTATGAAAGCTGAGAAATCTCAAATAAAATCTCAATTTTAAGGCTTTTAAATTCAAACACAGTGCTTTAATCTCTGCTGCAAGCACTGAACAACAATCCCCACACAGAAGTGGGAATATTCATCATTCCAAAGCAACAAAAGGTCTCAAACTCCTCCTTTGCTCTGTTGTTACAGCCCAAAAGGCAGCAAAATTTGCAAATACGTGCTTGGAAGGTCAACAGGAAAAGCAATTTCCTATGTCAGTGGTGTCACCACAGTGCTGCTAAAAAAGGAGCAGCCAGCCTGGAGCACAGGGAACACAGAGCTCACCCGGAATTTAAAGGAATTTTAGATATATAAAACTATAAAGACAAAAAGTTCAATGTAAAACCAGCTATTTCTTAGGTTTTCCCCTTTTCTGGCACGACTTCCTTATTAAAAACACAACAAAAATCTCATTTGAGTGCAGCAGTGGCACAAGTAAAGGTGGAACGTGTCCCAGCTCAGGGCTGAAGTTTAGAGAGAGAGGGATCTGGGGGCAGTGCTGTTCCCTGGCTTTCCAGGAACAAAGATCTCAGAAGAATCCTGAACTTAGGGAAATAGAAAACACTTGAGGAAATGGGTATCACCTCCAACAGGTCAGGCTTCTCTCAGCAACCTTCCTATAAAATGTATTTAGGGCCAAACATCAGGACAACATGCCTGGATTGAAATTCCCCATCCCTGCATGGCGTGAGATATTTAACTACAGGGGGGAAAAAAAGGATTAAAAAATAGATCTGAGCATCGATTTTATTTAGGAAAATGAAGAACTAAAAGGGTTTCAGCTCCCCTGAGAGAACGTTCAAGGGTTTGAGGCCAGACCCAAAGCCCCCCAAACCATGAAAAAAGCAGCTCAATACAGACAGGAAGGAAAAAGCTCAGTGCTCTCCAAGTGTCCTTTTAGGATTTAGCAAGAAATATACCCAAGTGAGGTGGATGAGGGGGAAGGAGGAGTGGTACCTAGTGATAGTTGATATTTTGGTGCCTCCTGGTGCCAAGCAGGATTTGGGAATTCATTCTGCCCTTCCCCATGGAGTTTAACATGCAGGCTGAGTGCACATGCTCAGAGATTGCTGAAATCACAGGCCAAGACTGAATAATCCACTGTCTGCACCAAATAAACCCCCAATAAATCATAAAGAACCACATGACAGCAAGTCCAGGGAGTCTGCACAGGAATTATTTGCATGTTCCAGACTGGGATGCATGGCAAAACCTGTATTTATGTGCCAGCCCAGCAGTCCTGGGGAGCTGGGAGGTGAATCAAATAAATCCTGTGCATAGCAGAGCAGGTGTGCTGAAATACGTATCCACCTGGGCAAACAGGACCAGTCCTAAATACGTATTTGCACAAACCTAAATACTTGTTTACCAAAGAGACGGGAACTGCTCCAAAGGCTTCAGCCAGAGCTCCGTTGTGCTGCAAATCAAAGAAGCAGAGATGCTCAGACACCAACGCTCTCAGCAGGCACAACCACCCAGGCTCTGCCTCAGCATCTCCACACAATCCCAGAGTCATTTGCAGTCGTGCTTTGAGCTTAAAATTGGAAAAACCTGGAAAGCTTTCCCCACTGGTACAAACACATGGGGTTATTTTGTTGCTTGTCACCATTTGTTATCTGTAACAACATCAATTTGGGGATTTTTTTTTTAGTGTGTGTGTGTAAAAATATAGGAAACCCCGGAGTTTAAGGACAGTTTGTTTCTGTCTCCTCCTCCAGTCATTCATAAATTTTTGAATATTCCCTTTCCAGCAGTCAGGATTAAAACAATCTAGGTAAAAACCACCAGTGATGGCCATCAAGCACAGAAATACTGAAATATTATTGCTTAAAAGGAATTCTGAACCTCCTTAACAAAAAGCTGAAGAGAAAAACTTGAACAGAGCAGACATTGTGGAGTAACACTGAGGTCTTCAATCCACTGCAAACCTCGGCTCTGTATTCCCCAAAGACTTAAAGATTTAAATAGATTTTTGCCTCTCCTCTTGCACAAGATTCAAGCTTTTAACCTGCCCAAATTCAGCTGTCTGCACCTATTTCAAGAGGCAGTTAGAGGTCAGCAAGTTTCTCCATCTTTATTAAGCACCCTTCATCAGAAAACCACAAACTGCAAAATTTCCTTCTTACCACATCCTCATGAGCTAAATTCTAACTGTTATTGCTCAAAAAAGGAAAACTAATGCAGAAATGTTCCATTATTTTGAGCACTCTAAATCAACTAAATGTGGAAATCAGGAGTCCCCACAGGATCCCCCAACTAATCCTGTCCTTGGACAACATCCTCTGTCCACCATGCTTCAAGCAGCAGAATATTCACCTGAAACTCTGCCTTTCTGTTTATGGTGCATCACCTCTGGAGCCTCAAAACTCAGCCAGGACATTCTTACATTTCCTTTTCAGCCAGCCCCCCAGAAAGTGACTATTCTGACACCACTTTGTGTCCCACTCCCCTTCTCCTCTCCCAAAATTATTCCCACAGAACATGCACATCAATTCCTCCATCATCACCTTTATTTCCTTCCATTTTACTTTGAATTTACAGCATCTTCCCAGATTTCACTAGGAATTGCA
>NW_008236768.1:470004-486765 GCF_000691975.1 Corvus brachyrhynchos
TACCACAACTACAATGAAAAAATACCCACATATCCCAATCCCGTCCCGAAGGAGCAGAAGTTTTTAAACCAGAGTGCTGATTTCTGGACTAGCAGCTGCCTCAGGAGCTTAAACCAGCATTCAAGCACAGGATTCATCAACAAATCCAAGGAAAAACCCCTTGAACTCACCTGGAAGGGGAGATCCATGGCACTGTTCCCAATCTGGTTCACATTTGGCAGTGACCCCCCGTAGTACTGGCCACGACTCTGCCCCAGTTGCAAATACTGGGTTTTCTGCAGCTGTAGCTGAAGGAAAAGAAGGAGGAAAATGTAATTTCAACTGTTTTAACCAACACAACTTGACAGTGATCACTGAGAATGGAAACCATTAAAAGGCACAGATCCAACTTTTACAAATGAGGGTCAACCTTCTCCACAAGGTTCTTGCACCAGGAAAAGGGTTCAGGGATGGTCAGGGATGGTCAGGGGTGCTCAGGGATGTTCAAGGATGCTCTGGGATGTTCAGGGGTGTTCAGGGATGCTCAGGGATGGTCAGGGGTGCTCAGGGATGGTCAGGGGTGCTCAGGGATGTTCAAGGATGCTCTGGGATGGTCAGGGATGCTCAAGGATGTTCAGGGATGCTCAGGGATGCTCAGGGGTGCTCAAGGATGTTCAAGGATGCTCTGGGATGTTCAGGGATGCTCAGGGGTGCTCAAGGATGCTCAAGGATGCTCTGGGATGTTCAGGGATGCTCAGGGGTGCTCAGGGATGCTCACGGGTGCTCAGGGATGTTCAAGGATGCTCTGCGATGGTCAGGGGTGCTCAGGGTGGTCAGGGGAGCTCAGAGCGCCCACGCCAAGACAGGATGCAGAGAAAAGGCCCAGCCTGCTTATTCCATGCAAATACTTCGGGATGTATCCATGGATCACAGAATCCCAGGATGGTTTGGGTTGGAAGGACCTTGAAGCCCACTCAGTGCCACCCCTGCCATGGGCAGGGACACCTCCCACTGTCCCAGGGTGCTCCAGCCTGGCCTTGGGCACTTCCAGGGATCCAGGGGCAGCCACAGCTGCTCTGGGAATTCCATCCCAGCCCCTCCCCACCCTCCCAGGGAAGAACACTGTATTACAATAGTCCCTGAATACAAGCTCACCCTGAGGACAGCTCATGCATTTTCCTGACATCCAAACAATTCCTAGAAAACTCAAATACCTTTTATTCACAGAATTTCCCCCAGAAGCCACCGATTTCCAACTGCACAGACAGCTAAAATCTCTGTGCTTGAGCTGAGGGACCAAACTAATCCCTGATTTAGGAGATGACTTGTGGAGATGAAACCTCTCCACAGATCCCAGAATCTCAGGATCATTTAGGTGGGAAAACAGCCCCAAGATCGTGTCCAGCCTTTGACAGGGTGCTCTCAAAAGCCTCAGCTATTTGGACAAGACACCATTCACTCAGTGGCTGAGGGTTTTTTTCTTCCCAAAAGGGTAGATAATCCCCTCAGGCTGAAGATTTATAAAATAGTCCCAGTTTTCCCTATCAAATGGCTCAGAAAGATCCCATCCAAGGAGTGGGAAAGCCCCCCCTGCTTTTCTTGTGCAATCTTTAGCCACGCAATTCCTGAAGCAAGACATGAAATTAGAGAAACCCTGTGCTGGTATCACTTAGTGAGTCACAGCCCCTCCAACTCAGAGCACAAAAAGCACAATATCAGAACTAGCTGTGCTTTTTCCCTGGCCCCTGCATATGTTTTTGTTGTTAAAAAAAAAAAAAATTAAAAAGCCTTGTTTGGGATTTGGGCCAAACACTGAAGTAACTATTTCAACAGGTGTTGGTTTCCTTTCAAGAACCTCCGAAAGGCACCCAGGGAGGAGGGGGTGGCTTTGTGTTTTTTCAGTGTTTGGGCTTTTCTCAGGATATACCCACCTCAAAGCAGCACAGGACAGGGAGGTCACGAGCATTTGTCTTTCTGCTGCACTTGAGCATGGAAATGAGGCAACCCCAGAGCTGGGGAGCCGAGCCTGTGCACTGCCTTGGCTCTATCATTAATTTTAGCAACGCTCCCTTCGATAAACACTCCTGGAGATCTGTGCCAAAAATAAGAGAAGTGATTGCTGCTTATTGCTCTCATCCATCACCACACCGGCGGGGAGAGCTGGGCTCGCTCCTCTGCTCAGCCTCCTGCCTTTCAAGAGAGAGTGGCCCCCAGACTCCACATTTATTGGAGCCCATCAACAACTGCCACTTGCAATCTGGGAAGATCAAGTGTAAGCAGAGCAGGATTTGTGTCCTGAACGCCTCCAAGCTCCAGCTTTTGAGCTGGAAAAAAAAGTTTGTTTGAATCTTAGGACCTTGCTGTCATTCCAGCAGGAAATTGGGAGTGAAATCAGCTCCAGTTTTTCCCTTCTCAGCAAACAAAAAAAGCTGCAAATTTACTTCTGAGGTACCTCAGTGCTCAGAGGGAAACAACACTGAAATCCAGAATAAAAGTTTGAGAAGGGACCTTAAATATTATTTAATTCCACCCCACCATCCCAGTTTGCTCCAACCTGGCCTTGGACACTTCCAGGGATGGGAAATCCACAATTTCTCTGGGCAACCTCTGCCAGGGCCTCCCCACCCTTTAGGAAAACAGAAGATGTTGTGACTAAAATGAAATTTCTTTTTCCTCTCCATCCATCCTGCGAGGTGGAGCAGGTACAGGGCATAACCGGGGATGAGGTTTTAAGAGGGGTTTGATTTTCAAAGAAAACAACAAAAAGAAAAAGCCTTTTCTTAACAGAAAAATTCTGATTATTCTTCAAACATTACCAAGGCTCACGGCAGCCCCAGTGTTGTCTCCTGGGGTTGGATTCAATTAGTGCAACTTGGATTCTGGATGAATTTAGATAGGGAAGGATGATAAGGAATTACTTAGTGCTCACCAGATTTATTAATTTCATGAACCACGAGAACTCGGTGCCTCTACATCACAGCTTTTCCATTTCTCTATGGTGTGGCTGAGAGAGCAGCTCCCTGACAGCTGAAAATATTGCTAAATATCCCAGCTCTCTCCCAAGAAAGCTTTTGGTAAGGAAACAGCTTTTGCTTGTTAAACCACTTTATTTCTGCTTGGTTTTTCTTGCTCTGAAGAAATGTTCCCCAAACGCCAGGTCCAAATGGAATCTGTAATTTTCCTTCCACCAGCACTTCTCTTACTCCACTTAACTTTAAATCTTCCATTTTTTTCTTTAAAATCCAATTTAATCCTGAAAAATTAAGTAATTTACGTGAACATTTATATGAAATACATCAATTTTTCCACTTGGGTTACCATTTGCTGGACACACGGCTGTGTTTGTAGGGAGAGATTCAAGTTCTACAATTAAAAAAATAACAAATAAAGACAGAAACAAAACCTTAAATACAAATCCAGTTTTCCTACAGACTTTCTAAGTGACCAAAATATGCAGATCGGAATCACATGAAGCATTTATTAAGAATTCAACACTTCAAGTTATTGAAATTCTTCCCACAAAAATTCTGAGTAAATACAAATTTGTGGGCAGAACTTACTGGGAAGTTTGGCAGTTTGGGCACTGTAAATCAACCAAAATCCACTGTAAAGGTTTCTTTTAAAATGCCTTTTTTAACACATGAAATTTGGACTGCCATAACCATAATAAAAGGGTGGAGTGTCCGTTTGATAAAACCCCGAGATATCTGATGACTACAGGAAGCAAAGATTTTGTGATAACGGCTTTTTCACCGCCTTGCAGTTTCCATACCAAGCTTTCTTATAACTTCATTTTTTTCCCTCGAAAAAACCCGTTCTCTTTAGCACCTCCAGCCTAATAAGCAGCAAAACCAGTGCAGATTAAAATTAGAAAAGTATTATTAAAGCCTAATTGGGACTTAAATTCTGCTGGCAGGATTAAGTGGAAGTTTTAGAGGCTGCATTATTGTTAAATCCCGTTGTGCTCAGCAGCGTTCGGTTGGACAGGGCTGAATTTTCCCAGGGAAGTTTTCACCTGGAGCACCCAGCCCCGCTGCAGGATTTGGGCTTGGTGTCAGGACTGGATTTTTGATGGGAGAGATTTCCCAGTGCCTGTGCTGAGAGGAAGCAGAAGGCAAAGAGGCTCCCAAAGTTCTGGCCTGGCTCCTCTCTGCAGTGTGGAATTAAACACCAAGTCAAACAAACCCTGCAGTTCCTCGGTGCAATCCCAGCGGGATTGGCTTCTTCAAAGGGAGATTTCTCCCCATTCACAATCCTCGTGTTGATAAGAAAAGCAAATAAAAGCTTAAAAAGAAAGAGACCTTAACAGCAATTTAATGATTCGAGTTTATATTTAGTGGCAGGGGGGCCCCCAGCTACAAATCACCTCATTAACCCTTTCACTACTTAAAATGTTCTTTAAGGTGCCAAAAACTCTCCAACAATGAGCTCTGACCACCCAGAGTTTGGCTCCTCAAGGGAACCCTTCTCTGTTAACAGTCCAAAAGTCACGTTAAAATCCGAATTTCAAACACTCAGCACTACTCAAACAACTGCTAAAATTAATACACATTCAAATAACTGCTCATTTATGAAACCACCCTCCCTGAAAACTGCCTGGGATTTCTTTAATTCGATGAGGAAGGAATCACAAATGAATAAGAGAAAATCCTGGTAAGCCAAGGAAAAGGAAATTTTTGTGTTGGCCACAATTTCGTTAATTCCAGGTGCCTCTCCCCAACCTGAAAATCAAAACCAATAATGAGACACAAAGTTCTGAGCACAGAACAAGTTTCAAGGGCAGAGGATTTGGTTTTAGATCCCAAACTGTTCCCATCTCGGGATCCTCCTGGAAAATGGGAATAATCCCACCAGAAGAATTTTGAAAAGGTTTTGGAACTCCTCACACTCCTTCCCTGCAGGTTTAATTAACTCATCAGCAACTCAAAGTTTGAGTGGTGCTCCAAGCCTGGAGCAACCCAGGGAAAAGTGGGGATAAATGAAGATATTCCAGAGGCTCCCAGTCAGCCACCACCACCAACAGATCTCACTGGGGGAATGAGGATAAATTAATTAAAATATCCTGCTGCTCCCAGAGAGGAGATGAACGAAGATTGGAAAGACTTCTGGAATGCCTGACCTTTTAATCTCTTTAATACTTTTAGAGCTTGGGTGAATACTGATTGCTTTTATAACTTTATTGTGTTTTGGATAATTTATTGCAAACAATTACAAATACTTCCATTATTTACATGTTACTGACCTAAATTCACCCCTGCTGTTATCAAATAGTTCAACAGGTGGCTGAAGAGATGGATTTGCAAGTTTAGCTTTTTATTTTAATTTCCCATGTAATTAAAAATTAATATTATGAAATCTGACAACAGCAATACTTTTCACCCCAGCAGGCACCTGTAATATGTAAATAATAGAGTTTATCTTCAATGCCCTGATAAACGGGGGAAATCAACCTTCTGGTGCAAACCCACATGTTTTTAATTGTCTTTCAGAGCACCTCAGAGAAAGAAAAAGGTGTGATAACAGCAAACCACAGCTCAAATTCTGCGATAAACCACCCTGATCCTCTAGGAAAGGGCTCGAGACAGAGGGAGATAAAAAATATCTGGGATTCCGGCGAGGTGAGCAGGCTGCTGTCAGCTGAGAGATAAAAAAGAGGACTCTGAAATCCAAATCAGTGCCTGTGTGAGCACACTGAGAGTGGCACTGGAGCTTTCTTTGGGAATAATCGGCCTTTCAGGGCCACAAGGAAGAAGGAACGGGATCCAGAGAGCACAGGCAGCTCCTTCGCTCCCCCCAGCCTCATTTATCAGGGATAAAGAGGAGAGGAGCCTTTGCATTTCTCTCTCACTGGGCTGTCACACTCAGGAAGAAGGCAGATTTCTAAAGTCACCGATTTCCTGCAGTTTCCAGCCGTGCTCCAAGAGCAGCAGAGCTCCAAAGGCGCAGCTGTTCCTCCCAGGAAGGAGGGTAAAGGAAATGAAGGCTGAAGTTGAGAGGAAAGGGATAATCCACAGTGAGAGCAGCTGCTCTGCCTGCCTCACTTGGGAGTTCACAGATTCCAGCAGCAGCTTGTAACAAAATGTTTTGCAACGGTTTGGGGGGGGGGGGTTGAATTTTCAGGGTTTTTTTAGTGTCATAGAAGTGAAGATTTGAAGGCTGGCTCCGGACAGAGGAGCGAGGACAAGCCCAGCAAAAGTTTCCCTTGTTGCCTGTGCCAATCCTTGCTGGCCTCCCAAGGATCTTGGTGTCCTGGAGCGATGGATTTTGCAGGGAATGGGACAAGCAAGCCAAAACAGGAAGCCAAATGTCTACTAGAAACTACGTGAAAATTACCCCGAAAAACTGCAGACATATGGGATGAACTGGATGTGACCCCAGACTCGTGGAACTGCTACATCATTGTTTACTCCTCCATCACCACAACTGTCACTCCAGTCACTTTTAAGGACTTGTTCCATTATCCCATCGTCGTGTCAGGACAAAAACACAGCTCTCAGGCCAACCAAACGCAGCCAGGAAGAACAAAAATGCAGGAAAAAGCCAAAAAAAAGCATTTTTGTTGCTCTTTTTTTTCTGAAGGGAAGGAAGCTGTTGTAATATCTTGGAATTTAGCAGCCACAAAAGAGCAGCAGCTTTGTTTCTGCCACACTGAGACACTTCCCAAGCAACTCCTGCCTTCAGAGCTGAGCTGAGAACACAAGGCCAGCCTTGATTTTCAGGGATTTTGATTTTCACCAGGATACAAGAGTTTTCCCAATGCACTGAAACACACAAATTTTCTCCACAATTTCAGGAATTAACAACAGAACAGGAGGTGACATCTCCAAGGACCAGCAGCAAAGGGTTGTGCTGCTGCCTGGGAGTCTCCCAGCTCAGCACAGAGCGAAGGGGAAGCAAAATCCTCCTCTTCAATCTCATGGAATGAAACAGCAGCTCCACGAAAAAACCAACTGGGATTCAGAGAAAGGTGTTTTCATCATCAGAGTAATGAAAACTGCCAGTCACAGGGAAGGGCACAGCGAGGCAGCTGACTTAAGACTTTATAAATCTGATTATTTTTAAGGTTACCTGATAGCATGGCTTCAATCCTGCACTTCCAGTGGCTTACCAGGAAAATCCTGAGGTCTCAAAGGCTGCAACACCTGCAGGAGGCCCCTGCAGCTGCTTAAAAAACCTCTCCAAAATTAAGGCAGATCTACAAATTCTGTGCTCTGACAGAGGGGAAGGAGATGATGGAATAAATTCTTATCTCCAGTCTGTGATAACCAGAGGAACGCATTCCCACCCTTTGGATTTGGGATTAAAACTACGTCCTTTGTGCCGGCTGCACGTCCACGAAGCAGAGAATTGGGAGACAAGGATCACTTTGTCTTTGCTATCATCAAACTTTGGTCACTTGGGTGACTTGTGGAGAACAGGAGACAAAGCAAACCCAGAAAGGAACCCCAAAAAACAACCCCAAAAAGCAGAGACACGGCCCTACCCCAGAGAGCTGAGGCGTAACACATCACTAATTACTATAAATCAACCTAAAATGAATTTATCACAGAAAAGGCTGAGTTAGAAGGGACCCATCAGGATCAAGCCCAACTCCTGGCCATGCACAGGACATCCCAAGAATCTCAACTCTTCAATCCAAATAATCCTTTGTTAAGAGCATTACAGTCCAGTCAAATAAATTTCATTCATAAGAGCTGAGATGTTATTGATCAGCAAAGCCTGGGCAGGAATCATCTGAGCCCCAGCCAAGCCCCAGCACTGCACTTTTAGCACTCCAAGAGAGCCAATTATTACTCATGAGTTCATGTTTTCTTCACCTTCCTGTTGAAGGGATTATTTAAGACTTCAAATCACTTAACTGGATTGTTTTGTCCTGTTATGAGTCATCTCCAAATTCCAAGGCCCCATTAGCTTCTCCTTCAGGAGCTGCGAGCAACTCCCCCGATTGCCTGAGCTATAAAACCGTGAGGAAACGGTGCTGTAAAAATCACCCAGGCTCGGACCTCTCCTCCCAGCTGCCTCCTCCAATTCATGTGAAAGTGGAAAGATCTCACACCCCAACACTATTCACAACTCCCCCAAATCCACACTGCACTCAAATCCTTTTTTCTTGTGAACCCAAAGAAAACAAACCAGAAAGAGGAGGGGAGAGAGGCGGCAACAGCATTTAATGCTGTGATCATTTTTTATTCTTTATTTCTGTTTTATTTATTTTGTAAAGCACTTCTTTATACATGAACTTCATTTTTCTCCCCAAAATGAATTAATATGAACCATTTGGGGGTCGAGGGCAAAGAATCATTACGAACACACCTTGCAGGATTGGAATAAATAAATCAAACCATAATAATAAAGAATAAAACTTAATGCACAGGCTGTGACTCCGTGTTTAAAACCACTTTGCTATTTCTGGTGAACAAAGGTTTACTGTTTAAAACTTCACAGTCACAACTGAGGAGCAAAAACAGGATACAGCAAACTGGAGCCTTAAAATAGTGACTATTCTTCCGAGTTGTGCTCTATCGCCGGGCAGGGAGCCAAGCAAAGCTACAACAGGCACCAAACCTGATTTGAGAGCTTTGAAAAACAAACCCCAGCCCGTGGCAGCTCAGCAAGTGCCACCCTCCTTCCCTGCGAGGCTTTCAGCGACAGGGAGGCGTGGATGCTGCTGATAATTCAATATAATGCAGAGGACAGGGCTCCTACTTGAAGCTCATTTATTATTTGATATCCAGAAGGCAAAGAATTCTCTTGGTTATATTTAGATGTAGCTCGACACTCTCCAAATCTTGTTTATTTCTGTGAGCATTATTAGCTAACAATGTGCTCTTAAAGAAAATATTCCTTCTGAGCAGGCATCTGATGGAGAATGCCAGGAAACAATCGTCCAGCTTCAATAAAAAGTTCCTCAACCATCCCCATTCCTCCTATTGAAATGCCTCAGAAAAGCTGAAATAAAAGCAGAGATGCCCTCATTAAGTAAGATAAAAATAGCTTTTATGTTCCATTTTTTATTTTTAGCTAAAGAATGAAAATTCAGTTATGTAACCCTACAAGTTTCGTAAATTAGGAGCCAAGCAGGGCATGTTTGCACTCTTTGGGGTTCAGGGGCACCTCACTCTGCTCTGAGAGTGGCCAAAAGCTACAGAAAATTGTTTGGAGCTGGAAAAATGTGGCATCAGCCAACGCTTCAGGTATCAAAACTATCCAAAACAACATCAGAGTCCAAATTCTTCGAATGCAAAAGGCTCATTCAGCACAATCATCTGCCTGAACCAGAGGCAAATCTAATTACAAGGAGAAGGTCAATCAGACATTTGAATCTGAGCTGGCTGCTGGAAACCTGTGCAATATTTAAGATATTAAATAAATATTAAATAAGATATTCTCTATCCCTCTTGCTGTCAGGAGTAGAATCTACACTGAGACTCTGCAAGGAATAAAAAGGTGAGAAGTCAGGGTATGAAACAATCCCTGCCTTCCCTTCTCCCAGGGAGGATTTTTATTCCTTTAATCCAGCTTACAGATGTTGAAATCCCACTTTGAGGCTCCAGAGCTGGAAAAATCTCCTGCACAGCTTCACAAGCTGCTCCTCCAACAGGTCTGAAGAGGCCCCATCCTGTCACCAACAACTGCTCCTCTGTCTGAGGTGGGAGCTATCACCATCTGCCTGGAAATTCATATATTTTGGGTATCAACTCCAATTCCCTCCCCTCCGAGACCTCGGCCGTCCAAGGAAAATAATATTCACATAAATAGTAATAGCTGGGTATCAAAATTAATTGAAAATTCATCTAACAGAGCTGCAGTGTGCAGTTAACACATCTTACTACTCTGGAGTGATAAGTAACCGTAGTAAAAACACCAGTGAGCAGCCCAGCAGGGAGAGCACAGAGGAGATTTTCCCAATCATCAGGAAAAGTGATAGAACAGGCAGAGGAAGTAAAAGACACTTGGAGAAAATCTGCCTGTGAAGCAGAGACTTTTTAGCCAAGGCTTGTGAAGGGCTGTGGAATTACTGCTGCAGCCTCAAGCTGCAGCACTTCAGCCTCCTCCATTATTTAAGAGCTGTTTTTTGTGGGTGTGTGGTGGTGTTGTTTGATTGCAAAGGATTGTTCTGGTACACGGGGAAGAATTTTCAGCTCCCAAGAAATAATTTGCAAAACAAGACTGTTATCAACACTTGCTTACAACTTTGTATTTTATAAAGTCCCAAGGAGATCAAGCCAGAACATCTCCAACTGATGAAGAGGGGCTTTTGCAGTGCTCCCTTGGCTCCACAAGCACTGCTGGAGATCCTCATGGATCCTCATTCCTGGATATCACTTCCAACAGCACGAAATGCAAATCATTTCAAACAAATCAAAGCAGCACTTTAAATATTAACTCCAGGAAGTATCAGAGATGCTGATAATAAAGACTCACATCCAGCTGCCACCTCAAGCTCACAGAATTCCAGAATGGTTTGGGCTGGAAGGGACATTAAGAATCATCCAAGTGCCACCCCATGGGCAGGGACACTTCCACCATCCCAGGCTGCTCCAACCCTGTCCAACCTGGCCCTGGACACTTCCAGGGATGGGGCACCAAAGCCTTGGGGACCACATTTGCTTAACAAAATGCGAGGAGTTGAGACCAAAAGAAAAAAAGGGAAGCAGCAGCGAGGTCACAGCTGGTCACTGCCGCAAAATGAACCTTGTTCCCAAAAAATCTACCTGATTTTGAATTTGCTGCTTTTCACTCCCTCACTTGAACCCCTCAGCAACAGCTCCTCCAGCACAGCTACAAAAACACCGGGGTAGAACTCCAGCCATCACAACCAGTGATGGTTTTAAACCAGAAAAGTTTATTTTCTTTACTTTTTTTTTTTAAGATACAGCCTTACATTTGCTGAAAAGTGCCCTGAAGTCTGCTTGAGTTTCAGATTCTGCATTAGGCACAAAAATATCGATGCCAGTGTGGAACAGAGCATTAGGGAGTGATCGATGCTGTCGGGGCCATTGACCAAACTGCCCTTCCACTGCTCAAGAAAATGTTCCTTTGCAATTACAGATGGATAATGGAGAACACAGATAAATATTTAGCTTTTAAGACATGTTGGTTAAATCCCTATTGATCATTTTTGAGAGGATGCCTATTTTTTGCCAAATTAGTGTTTGATTACCACTACAACGAAAGTGCTCGATAACACTCGATAATTTCACAGAATCACAGAATCCCAGACTGGTTTAGGTTGGAAGGACCTTAAAATCATCAACTTCCACCCCGTGCCATGGGCAGGGACACCTTCCACCATCCCAGGGTGCTCCAAGCCCCTGGCCTTGGATGTTACCAGGGGTGGGAAATCCACAGCTTATCCGAGCAACCCTTGCCAGGGCCTCCCCGCCCTCACTGAGAGGAATTTCTTACAGAAAATTCACACACTTGGATGGAGCAGGAAATCTGAGTTAAAACTCACCCCAAAAAGCCCCAAACCCATGGGTTTGACTTAATCTGGTCCATCCCTGCTGCACCCACACGTGGACTGAACACGGTGCTGGACACAGGAGTGAAAGCTCCCGCTGAAATGTGCCCAACGCTGCTGCCTCAGCAAAGAGTCAGGGCTTTGATATTCCTAAAGTGCAGGAAGTGCTTCCTAACCAAAATCAATGGCATTGATAAATTGATTATAAAGTGGAGAACAAACTGTTAGTGAGAGGAGCAGGGGGGTTGATGGATGGCAGATTTAAATCAACCTTGTTTCCGCGATCGTTACAAAAATAAAAACGCAGTTTACGTGATAAAAAAATTAGATAAGAACTAATCTGATTACGAAACCCAAGAACAGGTAAAAATGGTTCCCAAGCCCACGTCCTCACATAACCACAACCACGTTCTGGGCTTTCCAGGCCTGGGGTTTCCCCCTCCTTTTCCTTTGTGCTGAGAGGAACTTTTTTTTTCCATTCCATCTCCCAGATCCTGAAGACAGTTTGCCCTCAGGCCACATTGCTACAAAAATCATTTTTCAATACCAAATATTCTTGAAAACTACTTTGAGGCACAATTCCTGTGGCTCTGTTTTGTGGGGTGATGTTTTACTCACGCAGAGATCCTCGTTCACCCCTGGCCTGCACAGAACTCAGATTAACACAGCACCAACCCCTCCTGTCCCCCGAGGGCTCTGGAACCTTTATAACTTCTGCAGTCACAGCTGGAACTCAAAGACAGCACTACAAATTTCAATTTCTGACTAGAAAACCAAGAGAATCAGTACCCACACCTACCACTTTTCAGTGTAACCACAGGCCCAGCTCCCCTCTGCACAAACATCTCTGCAGCTTGTTCTGAGGGGAAAACCCCAAATCAACCCCAAAGAGCTGGAAGAACCGACTGTACCTCACCTTGAGAAAAAATCCTCTTCCTAAATGAGCACCTTCTATAAATGCAAATTACCACCCAGTGCTGATGCTAAATAAAACTGAAACGCAGCAGCCGGAGCTGAGTCCCACATGTTCACCCTGAGAATTACAACCAAACACCCAAAATGCAGCAGTTGTACAATTCAGCCTCATGTGCTGCCAGATCCTTCCGAGCTCTGCTACATCATTAACACCAAGGGATTTGGCCACTGCACACAGAAAGACTTTGTCCAGCAGCAGCTGGGCTGTGTGGGAGTGATGGGACAATCAGTAAAAAAGTCACTGTCTCCTTAAAAAGCGAAAACAAAAAAAATCCAACAAAACCTGCCTGGGTTTGCCAGAAGAAACCTTCCCCTGCTCACTGAGTGCAGCGAGTTTCCCAGGATGGCACAGCAGAGCCGGCTCCCTGTTTACCTTGGACAGCTCAGGCAGGCTGAGGAAAGCCAAGGGTTGCACAAGAACAGAGATTCTTTGTGCCCTGGCAGGTCACCTCTGCCTCTCACTCTGCTGATCTACAAACATTCTTTCAAAGAATTAAGGGCACTGCTTGCTCACCCAGCCTGTGATGCCACAGCCCGAGGTCACAGCACCTGGAGCATCTCTGGGGGTTTCAAACTCCCTGCTTTAGTTGGGGGTCCTGCTTCATGATGTCAACAAAGTTCACAGGACACAAGGAAATGGCTCCAAGCTTTCCAGGTTGGACATCAGGAGGAATTTCTCCGTGGAAAGGGTGGTCAGGTATTGGAGGGGCTGCCCAGGGAGGTTTGGAGTCCCCAGTCCTGGAGGTATCCAAGGAAGGACTGGACGTGGCACTCGGTGCTCTGGGACAAGGTGGGGATGGGCCACAGGTTGGGCTTGATGGGCTTGGAGGGCTTTTCCAAACCTGGTGATCCTGGGATTCATCAGAGACACCAGTGAGTGATCACAGGTGAAGCCTAAATCACTCATTTCTTGGTCTGGAAATTGCAAACTCAGGGTCCAAACTTTGTATCTGGGAAAGTTAATGGAAAAAAAATACCTTCTAGAGCTTGAAAAATTCACATTTGTGTTTGGAGAGAAACTCACTTTTAACCTGAGCTGCCAGCTGGAAGCATCAATCTCTGTGCTAGAAGGGCTCAGTCCTGATTTTGATGCATTTCTTTAATATCCCTCAGACATTCAAAACCACTCTTACGTCATTAGGAATTTCTTTTGTATCACATCATTTAATAAAAACCTGCTGAAGACATCAGGAACCATTGCAGCTTTGTATCATCATCATCATCATTAGCATTTCTCATTTTTAAAAGCAGATTAGCATTCCTGATTTAACTAGGCTTTTAAATACTGTTTTGCATATTATCTACATCCAACGCTGAGCTGGGGATGTACAGAGACATTCTGATCTCTTCCACAGCCAACAGGAACCAGAAAACCACTGAGTGTCTCATTTTTAAGTACAAATTTTGTGGCAGGGGGATGTGTGTGGGTCTTACACACACACCATCACAAACTACGGGGTTTTATTTTATTTCTATTTCATTCTACTTCTGTCAAATCTATGCCATTGTGACATATTCCACTTGACAAAACCAAACTTCAGCAGGATTTTGTATTAAAATAACCCAGGTTTAAAATACAAACACCGTGTTTTTACTTCACATGGTTTTCAGGAACTCACAAAAGCCACAGAGAACTTTGGATAACACCTAAAAATACACAAGCAAAGGGTGATGAAATTTTGCATAATGTTTCCAAACATCACCATTAAGCTGGGTTTAATTCCCTGGGTGTCGGGGTTGAGCAGGTGGGGCTGGGAGACAGCACCCACTGGCAGGTTTTTGGAGTTTGGGGGGGTCTTTTATTTTCCAAGGTAAGACTTCAAGGCCCATCAGAGGGAGCTCAAACACAGTTCTGGCTGAAAGCCCTCAAAATTAAGTGACTTTAGGTGAATATTAAAAAAAAAAAAAAAAAAAAAAGCAATCCTGGAAACCTGAGAAAATCTCCAAGTGAACAAGAACCACCCTTAAAATGCAGGTCACAAATTGTCTTTAAAGATCTTACATTTTTCTGCATTTCAAGAGTCACATATTGAAGGGCTCAGCACTATCTGCGTTAGCTGCACGTTAATTTTTTGGTTAATTACAATTTGAAAGGGCAGCAACAGCCTTGGATGAGTAAATAGATGCATCAAAGCATCCCTGGGCTGAGTTACACCAGAAATTGAGACAAGCCCTGGTAAACAACCCCAGAAATCAGTGTAGTCCTGAAATTCCAAACCTCACAGAAAAAAAAGAAAGGAGCAGAGCCACAAACAAAAAACAGGAGTCAATGTCACAGAGGAAAAAAAACAACTCCCCCTCTCCTCTTCTCACCCACTTTGTTACTATGGGACTGGCAGAAAGCTCTGGATTATAAACACCAAGGTCCCACTCACAAGACAATTAAGCAGCTCCAGAGCTTCCATCGACCACCCACCTCCGCTCTGCGCAAGGTCTGCGCCTCCCAGCAGAGCTGAAATGCCAAAAATCCACTGTGCCAGCTGAAAAACAGGACTCTGCTGCTCCACACAACAGGGAAACCCTTTGGAAAACAAAGTTTACTCTTCCTCAAATGAATTTTTTTGTATTTTCTGAGGGCAGTAAAGGAGGGGTTGATATCACACTCTGGTGAGAAAGATGGATCAGAACTTAAAAATCCCACACGGATCCAAGAGCATAAATAGGTGGGAGATGACCAAGACAGAAAGGAAGCTCAGAGGAGGAACAGTGAATTTCTGCCTCTGCTCTGACCAGTAACCAACAATAAAGCAGACAAGATGGTAAACATTGCAAAAAGACAATTACTAATAATGAAAAGGCAACAGAAAATTTGGGCTGCTTCCACCAACTGAGTAAGGCGTTTTCAAACTGACAGCAACGTGCTGCTTGCCAAATGAAAATGAGAGCAAACAGCAAAGTTGTGCTTAACCCCTTTTTGCTTTTATGCTGCATTTTAAACCCAGATGAAATCATGGAATTTGAAAGAAAAAGTCTACAAAGGAGACATTTTACTCAGCTCTCTGGTCAGTGTTTCCATCACTTCAGTACCCAGAATGCTCAGAAAAGTTATTCATCTTGGGTTCTTTCCTCAAAACCAGGTTCTTGAAAGTGTGATGGGTTTCCAAGAGCAAAACCCAGGTTAGGAACGCTCGGATTTGGGAGAAACTGAAATGGGATTGAGGAGAAATGAATCTGGATTCTGACTTCTCTTGCAGAAAGTGAGAGCTAAACGTGTGAGCTAATTGAAGGACAACCTGTAACTGCAGATTCCAAGAACTCCTTCAGGAACACCCAGCTCTGGAGCGGCAGCAAGGACTGACCACTGAAGGCAAAATCCCAGGATACTGAGCCACACAGGTGTGAGAAACAAAATGATTCCAGTGACCACAAACACCTCCAAATTCTCCTCACTGTGGTCCCGACCAACTCCAGCAGGAACATCCAACATCCAGGTGAGCATGAGCAGAGCTCCAGCCTCACACCTTCCCAGGCAGGTGCCTTTCCTTTACATCCAACCAGCAGCACCAATTCAAAACAAATATTTACCCTCTCCTGACACGGAGGAATAAAAGGAAACCTTTTACTGCAAATCCAACTGTGTGTTCTGTTGTTCCTGCAAAGCTTCAGCTGCAAACAGGCTCGTAAATTTTCTTGAAACAGTTAAAAACAAAACACTGACACAAGCAGGTGAGACAAGAACAGAACAGAACAGCTTTGACATCCCTGAATCTGGACCAGAAAAGGCATCTCGTGCCCGGAAAGCGCATTCGTTATGCCGGGAATTTCTGCTGATGGGCTTTGCAGAGACACCACCAGCCAAGGGAGGCTTTGGAAGTGCAGCAATTTGCACCTACGACAACTGGAGTGTAACGGGAACAACACCAGCGACAGGGAGTCCGGCAGCTCCCGCCCGTGGGTGCTCCGTGCCCACACTCGGAGCACAGGGGGGATGCTCCGGGGGCTTCTGAGGGACCCCAACCGGGGTTTGCCCCGGGCTGAGGAACCAGGAGCCCACCGCAGACTCCAGTGAAGGAACCGCGACACCTGCTCAGAGCTGCGACCCAACCTCAGCTCCCGGCCTGTGCCAGGATGAGGAGCTGGAGAACCCTCCAGGCGAGGCTGAAGGAACCGGGATTCCCCTCAGACCCGCGACTGTCCCGGGATGAGGAGCTGGGGAACCCTCAGATCGGGGGAATGGAACCAGGACCCCGTCAGACCCCAGTGAAAGAACTGAGATCCCTTCAGAGCCGGGGCCTGTCCAGAGATGATGGAACCGGGATGCCCCCTCAGACCTGGGCCTGTCCCGGGGTGATGCAATTGGGATCTCCCCTCAGACACCGGCAAAGCATCCGGGATCCCCCTCC